>NC_133931.1:19862151-20187429 GCF_031877795.1 Strix aluco
ACTGACAGACCACATTATTTCTGTTCTAGGCCTACCGAGTTCTTGAACATACAGAACTTAACAATGTAGCTACACAAGCTGCACAAAAGGGAAGTTATGGTAGAGCGAAACATGTAATGTGAGTATTAGAAGTACTAAGTGTTTTGAACTAATGTAAATACAATCAGGTGCAACTCAGTTATTTCACAGAACTGAAACAGAAGCAGATGTATTCAAAAATAAAATTATAAAAAAACCCCAAACAATTAAAATAACAAAGGCCCTATAAAAAAGTTTCTATGATATGATTTCCACTAGTTATTAAAGAAAATACTATTTCTTTCTAAGTATACAAAAGAAGAGAAACAGGCATTAACTTGCCTGTAACACCTCTTGCCCACTGGAACTATCTGTAAGACATATATTCTATTTTATTATATAACGTGTACATTTTTTCTATGAATGTAAAAATACATAGATATAGACAAAATACAGATAACATACAGCCATGATATAAATTATATATTATGTTTTTCAAAAAAGTTCTAAACACAAGAATAAGGTACTTTTGTAGTTTATGAAATGGCTCTCCCCATTCGATCAAACCCCTAGTTTGATACTCTAACCCTAGCACAGGTTAGTGTCAGGTATTAGGCAAAAGAACATTTGTAAGAGAATCAAGTAACCAGTCCAGAGGGATCTGTTTTTTTTAATCTGTATTAGGACTTTCTTGTTCAAGCTTAAAAAAAACCCCCAAAAAAACCCAACAAGGGAAGCCAAAGGTCTTATTCCTCTACTTTAAAGTCCAACTCTACAGCTTTGAACTACTGATTGTCCATAAGAAAATCTCAAATTTTCATTAAAATTATGATGTGGATAATAGTAACCTAACCCCCTAGACTGAATACTCAGTAAGTTATTTTTTAAAACTCTTAATAATGGTAATTTTTTTTCCCCAATTACATTGGGTGTCTTCTGCCTGAGGAGGCAGGTTACAGAGATACCCAGATAATCTACCCCATTGCATTCATTATTTTCCCTTCTATATGCATTCTGAAATCAGCCATTGTAATATCCAGGTATTTTCTGAAAACACATGAAGCAACTAGACTAACATCCATCACATACAACTCATTCACCTTCCATGGCTACCCAAGAAAGAATTCTAGGTCGGTGTTTGGGTTTTTGTTGGTGGTTTTTGTTTGTTTGCTTTTAAAATTGTATACAGTTGCCATTCTGATACTTTTTAAAAAAAATAAACAGAATGAGAATATGCAAATAGATTTCAGATACTTTTATGGATTGGCTAAGAACCTCAGGAACATTGCAGCAAATTTATCTAATGAAGCCTGAATGTCATGTTTATGAAAGAATAAAATACCTGTATCTTGAAAAGAAGGACAAACTCAACACTGACAAGAAAGGAATGTCTGAGCCTGTATTACTGAGAACAGTGTTTCAGAAAAGCATCAGTAAGATCTGAGAGGAATATCAAGCTCCTCAGCAACTTCTTACTTAAACACAATTCTCATAAATTACTAGCAACATGGTAAGAAGAAAGTAAAATCAGGGTTAATTCTCAAGGTTCTACTACAGCAGAGGGCACCTCCCACAACTCTCTTGCAGGTGGGTGTATTAAGCCTACCCATGCAGTCTGAAAACAAGCCTATTTCTCACAGTTACAGCGCAAGACCCCCTCACAGTGCAGTATCTTCTTCAGGCACTGACCCTCCAAAGACACTTCACAACTTACTGCTATGCGCCGAGGTGTCTTCAATACATGGTACTTCGGGTACATTATCCATGTATTTATACCCACAAAAGTACAACATTTGCAGTGGCCAAGTTCCTTACAACAGAAAAAACTCCAGAGCAGAATTACAGCTTGGAGGGTGCAAGTCAGAACCAGAGCAAAGCATCAATATAAAACAAATCCCACCTGCCAAACCCCAAACCCAGTATCAAAAGATTCCTACCTGACAAGAAAAAGAGGCAAAGTGTCTTTCTGAAATGACTACATGGATTTTAATACCTGGAATACTGTATGAAGTTAGGTATTTGAAATTAAAGTTAACTTACTAAAGCTGAACAAAGTTAATCATATGGAATACTGTAACTTATTAGTAAATATAATGCACTACTGTGGTTGCTAAAATCCACTTCTGACTATATAACAGCAGTTAATAAAATGGAATAACTACAAGAGAAATGCATTAAAGAATGTCTGTGCTAAATCACCTGAATTATAAAAAAGGGAAAAAGAAGAAAGAAGAATGAGCATTAAAATAAAAACCTGTGTGAGATTAATATGCAAACCTATACAATCTTGATAGCACTTTGTTATAGTTTGTTTTATTTTATGCTTATAGTAAAGAGTGCTACTGTACTGTGCATGTTTCTAAACAATTCTCTTTTAATGAGAAAGTTATATCCAAGCTTCTGTCTACTGAAATTAGTGTAGTTAAAATCCCCTGAAAATAGTAATTTCATGGATAGTAGAAACCTAGATTTACCATCAACTATAATATCACAAATGAAATGTTATAATAAAAACAGCCTTAACATTAATTCCTGTAGTATGTATGACTCGACTAAGGAATAGCTTTCTCTGTTGTAAAAATATACTTTTCTATTTTTGCTGCAATGTTGAAGAACAGAGAATCACTCAAATGACAGCTAGATAATAGTTTCACACTGAGTTTTCACGTAATGGTCTAACTACTAATATAGCAAACTAACAGTTCTATTAGGTAATTTTTCCATCTGTTTTCACTGCAGCCCATATTTGGGAAAGAAATGAATCTGGAAATTTGGGAAGGAAATTAATCTAGGAATTCTGGAAGCCTATTACACTAAGAAAGTAATATATATTTCATCAACATCAGCAGATACAGAAAGGCAACACAGACATATAAAACAGGTTGGAAAGAAAAAACAAAAACAGACAATGGAAGTTTTAAAAATAATTATTGTTTACTTACTGTCATCTCCAAGTTTAGACGCATATTCATTAATTAACTCTTCTCCAACATCCACTATCTGTTCACTGTTCCGGTAGTTTTCTTCCCTCCATTTCCTCATTTTATCACGCATATCTGGGGGCAAAGAGGAGTTAAAAAAGAAAAAGAAAATATTGAGGTTTCCAGATAGTAATGGAAATTTTATTTCTGGAAAATATGAAGAATGGGTTTAGAGAGCAACAGATCTAAACCAGCGACTTCTACTAATAGAAGAGAACTCCTAGAGAACAGATAGGTGTACCAGACCTCTGCAACTGTATCACACAAACCATGCTCATGCTCTAATTCAGTCGACTCAGCTTCTAAGTTTACCCTCTCTCAGGTTAGTAACATATGCAGTAAAAAACCCCTTATACCTAGTTATGCAATAAATAATAAAATTTAATGAACATTACCCATGGTTAGGAAAAATAGGCTATGAGAGATTTCTCCCCAGTATTTTCACACTTGTATTTCCAAACAGTACTAAAATTGCATTGCTGCTCCAGGTGAATAAATTTTCACTTGAAATATTAGAAAAACTGTGAGAACTCAATCACTACTCACGTTTGTCATTGCAAGCAAAATGTTGCAAACTTTCACTCTGAAAAGAATCTACACGATCCTACGGAAAGGAGCTGCTAAAAAGGCAGACATGGAAGCGAAGGCTTTCTATACCAGGGAAGTGTCCAAAGGTATAAAAATTATCACTATCTAGGTAAGATAGAAAAGACGGTTTATTTTAGCGTTAGGATTTTTGTTTCAAGAGTACAATTACCATGGATCAGATCTCCAAGAGAGCAGGCATACTCATGAAGTCAGCTAGAGAGCACTACCTAGCCTAGGTTTTATTTATCCTCTGGATCAGGAAACTGGTAAGAATGTGATTTTATATACACATACACATTTATATACATGTAGATATTCCATATACAAGAACAAATTTTGAGGAAAGTTAAGGAAAATAGTTTTCGTTACTAGACAGTGGCTTTATTAATACGAAGGTACCACAACAACTGTTGCCAATTTTTTTTTAAACTTTACAACAGCTGGAAAAACAAACACAATAGATCTAAACACTGTCAGTTTTTCTTGCACTTCAAAATGCATAGTTAACATAACTGACAGTTAAAAACTAAGCACTGAACTTTCTTCCATCTACCTGAAGTGATCTCAGATCATTCATAAGACTGTTACTGTGCTACATTTTGTATTTTGAAATTCAACCAAAACCACCACAGGGTTATATTTCATATGCATGGGTAAAGTTAAATGGTTCTAGACACATCATGGTCCCTGGAAATTCAAAGTTAGACAGCAAGAATGTGAGAGAACACAAACATTCACAAAAGCTGACAAGTTAAACACATAAAAATAAATAAGCTGTCTGATTTCTACCCACTCATTTACTTGGAAATTATCAATGCCTCCACTCCAGTGTGATTCCAAATGGAACAGTGTCTGAATTATGTATTAACAGAACTTATATCTACCATTGATCACCCAAGTACAGCATTTACACCAATGGAAAAAAACTGCAGGACAGAGAATAGTATATCAGCTGATGACTGAAAGCAAAGAAAAAAAAATGTTCTCGTTAATGTGAATCTATTGAGAGGCTTGTTAGTTTTAGAAATACTGAATTTTAAGTAAAAGGTAGAAGAAAGAAAATGCTAAAAACTGCAGTAAAACTTAGGCAAGGCTTTTTACAATGTTGTCAAACAATTTTTTTTTCTAAGAAAGCTGCCGAAAGAGTCAGCCAATACTTTAAGTCTTGGAGGCAAACCTACACACAGCATGTAATACAAGGTTGGGCAGTAGCAATTGGGGATTTTACAAAAAAAAAAAAATGTTACAGAAATGTCTAGTTTTAATTACAATTACTCCTGTGACATGTATAGGCTGGTCCCCAGTAATTGTTACACTTGTTTTAGTCTTAGGTTCTTTTAAATTACCAAGTTTTGCACATATAAATCAAAACATTACCAGATCAAAGGAGAAGACACACTTGCCACAATGTTTGCTGTTCCTGAAAACATGCAAGCAGTCTACATCAAGCCAAAAGAAATAACGTGCTTTATTGTTGTGTCTGTTAAGGCATCAGTTAATTTGGCTTGAGCAACCAGATATGAAGTAACTCTCTTAAAATTACTTATACTTGTTTAGTTGGATCACAGTTTTAAAGTCCTGGATATCTAAAAGCACCTGATTAAAATTAAGGTAGTTACCCCTATTAGCGGAGACATACATTGCATACTCCAAAATATTACCTTGACATATAACTGCTACCACGGGCAGTCACTCCGGGACCCCATAACCATTACATTTCTAGAGCTCATTTGTATATTGTTCTTCTGTTACAGACAACAAATCTTCCACCACACCTCAGCTCCACCCACTCTCACCTTACAAAATATGAATCAAACTAAAAAACTCAAAAATCCACCGATTCAATAAGTTTACCTAAACGCACAGGGTGTGCAATGGCCTGGCGACTGCTCTCTGTGGGTCTGCAGACCCCCGGCCTCACCCGGATGCCTGACCGGTGCTTTGCAGGTGCAGGCAGAGGCAAAGGCAGCTCAGCTGGGCACTGCAGATGCTGCCTCTTACCACGACAACTCAGCTTTCAAAGTGGCCTCAACTAAAATCTCAGCACCTCACCTTTGCCTTCTGTAATCCCACAAATTCATATATAAAGTCCAGAGTAAGTGATCTGTCCCTTTGATTACAACTGAGAATCAGGAATACCTAAAAGCAAGCAAATGCAGCACAGAACACAACAAAAACACCTCACCAACACTTAACTGCACACAGATTATGTATGATAGAGATGAAATGTTACTGTTTCCTATTCCTTAGAGTCTTTCCATACAAAGTCATAGGAAGGAACCAATTTTGTCATCTAGAGTGGAGTCTAATGTCTAGAGACATTAAAGATAGAAGTGTTCAGTTCTTAAATTTGTTTGGGATTTTCTTTGTTATGTTCCTCGATACAGACATTTGCAAGAAAATGGTCTCACATAAACAGACTGTTAAAATTAATCTTATAAAGCGTTTCATATTTTCAAAAATTACAAAGAATTCCTTGAAAACAGTCTCTCATAAACATATAACAAAAAGTTAATGTGCCACTACTTAAGCAGTGCAATTTTTAATACAGAAAATAGTAATACTAATTTAAAGATCCAGAAAACTTAAGTAACTTAAGCAACAATCATGAGCTATTAAAAATCTTACATATAATATTCTTTTCACTTGTTTTCAATTTATATTAAAAGAAATCTAGTTCACAGAATATGCCATCCCTTTCTCTTTCTGGTTTTGATATCCAGCGAAGAATTACGGACTGAAACAAAAGTTGCTGCTCCAGCATTCAAAGTCCAGAAAGCTCGCCTACCACTAGCCAAGAGTCACTGCTTCATCTTAGCTGGGTTTGAGATCTTAATGCTATTATGCTTCTGTGCAAGGTAAAGAAAGAAGAGAAAACCTGGTTTATTTTGTCCAATTCTGACAACATGTCAGATGAGTTTTCTGTGAAAGCCAATTGTTATTTTATTAGTTCTTGACTACCGTGACTGCTTCTTGTTTGCATATCACACAAATTCTGCACAGGCAATCTAAACTGTGTGCTCCAAAACCTGCTCCTAACATGAAGTTATACAGGTGTATTTTTTTTAAATTCTTCAGGGTTTTTAATATTTCCACTCACAGGTCAAATTCATCTTTAATGCATCACTGAAACCATATTAAATATTTATGAATGGTCTCTATGAAGTTCTACATAGCTTAAGAGACTCCTATAAGAAGCTGCACAGTTACAACGGATGTGCTGACCTACCACATCATGCTTCTTTGCCAGACCTGCAATTCTTGGCTCCCTGTCACTCCACATAGTTTCTAGTTCTTGTAAATATGAAGGAAGCAGGAAATATAATGCCACTTTCTACGGGATAATTAGCAACAATGACCAAAAGAAAAGGAGCAACATATCACCTTCATCTCAAATAAACTGTAAAATATGTAATGCATATCCATATATAAGCATTTCTTTTAATACTATAGCACCCTGAAACCACGTTTGGATCATCTAAGTCCACTGAAGTTAAATGAGAGGTTTTTGTACTTGACAGATTTCAAAATACACTTTAAAGCTCAAGATGCAGCAGTAAAGTAAAAAAAGAAACATAAAGACAACAGCTTCAACAGTGGAAAACAAGTTATTTTCAGTTATCTTTCCTAACCACCTGTACCATGCATTTACCTAACATAAAATTTAATCATGGTTAAACTCCCACCTTTGTGACAAAGAACCTGAGTGAAAAGTGAAGCAAGGTACAAACTGTATCGAATTTGTATTCTTCTTTCCTGACCTCCAATCAGAGTTTCATCTTTGAGCAATATGTAAGCAAAAACCATCTTGTTTAGAAAGGACTGAGTATATGAAGGACATCTTTCAAATGAATACCAACCATACACCTGGTTTCACAGACATGAAGCATTTTGGACAAATTCAACATGATCTACATTAAATTCCTAGAACTGTGTTCAAGTTCTTTGCTTAGGGACTAGGTCACGACACCGCTGGTATCACCTCACCCATGAAAAGCCTCATTGCACCAGGGATCTCTTAAAGTATACATGAAGAACAGAGAAAAGCCTTCTTCTCCAACAAGTCTTTGCATGGTCTGTTGCAGAACTCCATTCATTTCCATTTTATTTTGCACCCCTTAAAATAGAGGGAAAAAATACAGAATTTTTCAAATGTGTGCCTCTAAAGTGGAAACAGCCCCTTGTACCAACACAGACGTTCCCCTACGCTCCAACACTTTCATCTGGACATAAACTGGAAGATATCAACTGAGAAGCTGATATGATAAAACTGCCTAGCTGCTCCCCAAAAATTTCTGGTTCAACATACCATATGCAAAACTATGCACCTTGCCCAATGCCAGAAATGTCAATCAAAACTCTTGGAAACAGAATATGGAGGTTATTTCTAAAGTGTTGGATGCTCACCTCAGTACGAATTAGCCAAGTCAGCAAGCAGTAAGCTTGAGCATCCTATGCCTGGCCTTTAGAGGATAAAAACACCAACTCTGCAATACTCTAAACCAAACCAATCTAGAGCTAAATGTACAGAAACGTATCCACAGTCCACACACCCTGTGAAAAATCTCATTTCCCTTTCCTGTCACTGACTGACACCTGAGAACAATAGGAGGAAAGAAACCCTAAATCTCGGGGTTTTGTAACAATGTACGTTAAGCTGGAAAAGTTCTTTACACAGGCTGTTTTACACAAGCTGTTTTAGAGCAACTTCTGGGAAAGCCTATAAGTAACACCAGTAACGCTCCATACAACTTCTCTTCCGGTACAGTGGCCTGCCTGCTCTCTATCCAAGCTGAGCTTCACAACCACTATACCTTCACACAAGAGATACAAAAGAATGAACCAAGCTTCTCCTCAAGTGCTAAATTTGTCTAATGACATCACAGTGATGCAACCAAATATCAGAGCAAAACCACCTATAAACCAACCACCAGACACACTGCAAGAAAGCCCTCTTCCTCATACTTAATCATTCAGTTACAGCACTATTTTCTTCAATCCCAGCTAAAATATTTTCTAAGATAGATGCAATTCGAGCCGAAAATGGAATATTTCAAATTCCACTTTGTTTTGCTTCAGATTCCTACAGAAAAAGGCGCAAGAAAGACAGGACGGGGACTATTTCTGATGGGCAAGTTACCGGCATCTGCTAAAATACATCCCATGCAATGTTCATCCTATCTCCATACCACAAAACCAAACTAACCAATAATCTATGCTCAGGGAATGATTCTATTTCTCAATTATTTCTTCACAGCTTAGTAGTAAATAAATAAAAAACAAAGATCACACAGCTTCGGTCTCCGTTATCTTCTCTAGTGTACAATGTCTGTAATGTATGGGACCACCTAGCTAAAGGTTCCCCCTTTATAGCCAAAATTATGAAGAAGCATTAATTTATTCCTGACAGGAGACTGTAATGGGCTCGAGTGCTGTATGAACTCACATTCGAACAGGTACTGCTTACAGGAGAAGAGCTATTGAGAGTGTCAGGCAAACGCCAAAAAGCACTGCTATATGAAATAATCATTATGATCAAACAGATACGAAAGCTATAAAGACCTGGGGAGCAGGATTTTCAAAACCTTTTATGTCACTTCAGAGCTTCTGAGAGTTGCTCCACAAACGCTTATCATCAGGTTTTAGGGAAGCATCAGGTATTTTTCAGACGCTCCAAAAGGTGAACTGTGACACGAGCTGCTGACCCGACCACGGGGCCGCTTTTTCTCGTGAGCGCTGTACCAGTCCCGGGGGGTCGGGAAGCAGGGCCGGGAGGAACGTCCCGCCGCCGCCCCCCGGGCAAACGGCGCTCCGTCCCCGCAAAGCGCAGGCAGCGGCTGGAGGGCCCCGCCCGCCCCGGCGCTCGGGGAGAGCGCTCCAGCAGGGCAGCTCCGCCGCGCACCGGACACAGGCACGGGCCCTCCTTCTCCGCTCCCGGGGCGACGTGCGCGTTACGGGCCGGCGGGCCCGCGGACACCGGCCGCAGCCCGAGGCGCCCAGCAGCTGCCGGAACCGCCGACCCCGCCTGGGGACCGCCACCGCCCGGCACCGGCAGCCGCGGCCCGGGCGCCGGCCTGGCCCGGACCCGCCGCGCCGCGGGGCTCAGGGGGCGCCGCGCAGGTGGGGGCACCGCCGCCCCCACGCTGCTGCCGGGGGTCGGTCGGTCGGTCGGCGCGGGCCCGCCCGGGAGGCCGCCGGCTGGGCGCGACGTTACCTTCCCAAGTCACGTCGTACATCTCCGACACCTTCGCCATCTTGGCGGCCGCCCGCGTGACGCGCCGCGTGACGGCCCCGGCCGTCATTGGCGGGAGGGCGGGCGGCGCCCCGCGGCGGGGACGGCCCGGCCCGCTCTGGCCCGACGCGGCGCAGCGGCCCGGCGAGGCGGGGGAGCCCGGGGCCTGCCTGACGCCCGCCCGGCCGGGCCGCTGCGGGTGCCCACCGCCCCCGTCCGCAGGGGCGCGCGTCCCCGAAGAACCGCAGCTGGCAGGGACAGGGAGGTCAAAGGCTGGCGCTTGTGCCGCGTGGCCTTTGGGGGTCTGTGTCTGCTTCGAGAGTGCAGTGACCGGGGGAGACGCGGGATCCCCTTGCTCGTGGCACCCTGTGCTTGTCCTGCCCGCGGCCGGAGGGGCCTGGTTTAGCGGAATTAAAACACGCAAAGCCTAAACCGGAGGTGGCACTAAAGGCTGCAGATTGATTTCTCCTGTTTTATAATCCACATAAACTTTCCAAGTCCAGTTCGCGTGGCTCCAAGTTTTACACCTTGCCTACTCGCCGCATGGGGAGCCGCCTGCTTGTTTCCAGCTTGCGAGCCGCGGGTGCGTGTCACGCCCCTGGGCTCCTGGAGCCGGGGATGACGAACCACCCGTTTGTGCGCCTTTGCTCCAGGCGCCCCAAGCGCAGCGAACCCCCACGGAGACACATTTCTGGCGATGAGTCAGAGAAGCCCCTACAGCGGGGAGCTGGGCCGCCGCCGGCTGTGCCCACCTCTGTCTCCTCACCACCGTTTCTTTTCCAACACTGTGGCTTCTGCTGACCACCAGTCACGAAGATGAAGGGTTTCTTAGTAAAGAAAGCTCACGATTTCAATACTGTATAGTTGTTAAGAAATAAATGTATCCCTGCTGAAGATGTTCAAAAAATGGCAATGGATTTTTAACTTCATGTATGCTAAAGAACCTAGTTTTTAAAAAGTTGATTTTTATCACCAGAAACTTACTTGTGTCTGACCCTCAACTCTGACAAAATCCTTCTGGGAAATGCCTCAGACTCCATATTCAAAATTAATCCCCTAGCTCCATCAGCATATATACCCTAGTATCAAGAAAACTGATGCTGTATTATTGTGTTGCTTCCTCTGAATTAGAATAAACTACTAATTCTTAATACAATCTACAGTGTAATTACATGTAATGACTAACAGCTAAAAGGCCTCAACTGGAATTCAAATGGTAGTCTAGAAATGTGTATGCCTGATTTTTCTTCCCTCGAAAGTGTTTTTTGGTCTTCTAAGCCATTGAATTGTTTAGACCTTGCATAGCACTGTTGTACTTCCAGCTAATTTTACAATGCCAGTGTCTGCATTATCTGAACACTTCCAAAAACATTTATGTATTTATTCTCATAGTATTCCTATGAGTAGGGAACTATTACTCCTGCTTTACAAGTAAAGGAATGAATGCAGGTGGTTACATGCCAGATCCATAAAGGATTTAGCACACACCTGCTCTGCACATTACAGGGTAACGCTGAAATAGCTGAGGTAAAATGAGAAATTAGCTTGCAGAGTTCAGTGCTGCCGGATTGCTGAGCTAGCTAGAATGCCTAATGTGGGACACAGGCAAAACTTTTAAGCATATAAATCCAAAATTTTGATCCTTTTAAAAGCCCTGTCAGCTGCCACCTAATGCTGAAGGAACTGAAATTCGAGATATGTGTCTTTAAAGCGTTTGGGAGGGGTTCGGACTTTCAGTTCCCCAGACATCTAGCTCTGTGCTTCTGCACCTGCCCACAGCTTTCTGTCTCGGCAGGAGGCAGGAGATGGTACCTCACAGGCGCTCAGGCCAGTTACTGTTCTCAGCAGTAACTCTGATCTCTCTCCTGGCTAGATTTAGGCAGCTCCCCGGTTATGCTGGATTGCTTCCTAAAACATGCAGCCCTCCACCTGCACTGTAAGAGGAGACTGGGTCCTGAAGTTATGCACTGGAAGTGTTGCCTGCTGCCTTTTTTGGACATGGTCTTGAACGGCTTGCCTAAAATCACATACGCCGTGTTCTGCCAAGCTCAAAACTGACCCTTCCACTGCATTCCTCTGCTCGTACTGTGGAGGAGAAAACCATCCACGCTCACCGAGAGACGGGAATTATTGTTACAATATCCCGTTATGCCAGATACTGTTATAGTTGGAAACAGAAATGTTTTTAGTATTAAGCTTTTTCTTCTTGGAAACTAAAACAGTGGTTTTGAAAGCTGTTTGCTAATGCCAAGGAGCTCCATCACTTAATTCAAAGTTTGAAGTGTTTTGCTAATAAAGCTTAAAACGCTCTAAAAAGGGAATAGTCATGTGAAAACTCTTTTCTGGATCTTCACATTCTGCTCTTGTGCCACTTCTGCAGGAACCAACTGGAAAGGTAGTGATCCAAATCTCACATAATAATGGTAAAAGCAAGGTGTTTTGAGGGGACTATTTAGAAGTGCAGAAAACTCATCATAAGCTTTTTGTAGGTAGCACAGCTATTTCTACATATTACCAAATGAAAATGAAAAAAAAATCAACAAATATCCCTTTTTGCTCAGTTTCCCCTTAAAAAAACCTTTCCCTTTTATTATGAAACCCATCAGTCAGTTCAATAATAATTCAGTCACAATTACAGTTCAGAGAAGTGATACCTGCCAAGGAAGAAGAACATAGTAATTTCATTTACAGTTTACCAATATAGCAAAATGTGGAAGCCTGTGTCATGTGCATGAGATACAGAGGATATAGAGATATTGGGGCTCATTACCTAATAGGATCTAGAACCTATTTTAGTTCAGTAATGTTGGGGGGTTAGCTTAGTAGTGTAACAATGGTGGCATCCTTGAAGTAGGTAGGAGATAGGAGAAAACAACTTCCGGACAGTTGTGGTGCAAGGAGAAATGTACACATGAAGGATCCGTGTATGCCATGAATGAATAAAGTAATAATATCTCTTCTGTGTGAACCACGTTATTCATTTGCTTGTTAAGATGCACTTTCCCACTGTGCAAGACTATGGACAAACTTCAACTTATGTATGGAGTGTTTACAGATACTAATTACTTGTGTAGTGATGGTAAACATGAGTCCCAGAAGATAAATTAGTGGATGAAAAATACAGGAAATTCAAGAAATTTGAATTGTGTGACTTAAGGACTCTGTGCTTTAATATAGCTGCCTTTGAGCCTGATCCTACTCGGTATTCATTTATTAATGTTGGCACTTCAGATATTTTCTTACATCAAGTTTAAAATTTCCCAACATGAAAGAAAAATAGGTAAGAAAATAAATGAATGAATTTGCTTTAAGGGAATTACTGTAGAGGGTAATATGTGAAGGAGAACATTTTAACACGCTTTTAAGATTTATCACAGCGTCACCACAAATAAGAAACTCCAAGTAAAAATTTTGTGAGTAATCTTGAAAAATTTGGAGGTTTTTTCCTCATCATTTTGAGTAGCACAGACTATTATATATTGGAACATATGTAGCAAAGCAGTAACATTTTGAATTTCTAATTCAGCATTAGTAGTTACAGTCAATTTAAAATTAATTCCCTCTTTCTGACTCCTAAACTAAAGGACAAGAGGAGATCATAGCCAGAGGAGTTTTTTATCCTTAAGCTATAAATCTTCCTGGCTATTGACACTCACAAATGGAGAACATGCCAGAATTACATCATTCAGCATGCCATGAAAAAAGGCAAAGAGGACACACTTTCAGAACGCTGGGGAAAACAAGAAATATAAATCAACTTGATGAATTGACAACATTAACAATCCTTAAGCACTTCCTCTATGGCTTGATACTCTAAACTGTATCCTGAGAGCCTCCTGAGATTGATTTTAAAATGGCAGTGAAGTGAACAAGCACCACAGATCCAAGTTGCTGAGTTCATATGATAAGGTAGTATGTGCTTCAATTTTAGGATTTGCTAGCTGAATATATACAAGCTTGAAACTGCTGCTCCAAAGACAGCGCTCTGTGTGCTTAATTAACAATTTTTGTATAGTCTTAACTAGATCCTGTGGGCATTAATTAAATGTAAGAATCTGTTAATATGTTGCCGAGGCTTGAATTTGGTGCTGGAAGATGTTATTTCCTATAGCTAAAGTAAAACAATTTGCAGTAAGGAGTTGCCTTTGCCGGGGTCAGGTGGGGAGCTGAGGAGGGGCCTGCGCAGGCGCTCTGCCTGCCTGCTGGCCTCCTGCCCTCCTGCTGGGCGCCAAGAAGGGGGCCAGCCCTGCTGGGAGATGGGCAGAGTCAGGCCCTGCCGCCCCAGTCTTCCTTGACAGCAGTGCCAGACACCGGAGGGAGCAATGTGTGCAAATTACAGGCTGACCCAATGCCACAGTTTTCATCAGATTTCTCTCTGCTCCCCAGGCAGCATGAATACACCGCTCTCCTGAAGCAGGCCTGCGGGGCTCGGCAGGCTCGTGCTCGCTTGTAGCAAGCAGCAATACCCCTCTAAGGGCAGCGCAGAAGAAATAAATATCTTGTCCACATGCCTGCTGGGATGAGTACTTCTCTCTTGCACAAAAAACGAGGACGAGAAGTGGTGGGATGGGAGAGAGCCCCTCTCCCGGGGCAGCAGACATGCCAGCACTTCCAAGCCATCGGCTGGAGGGGAAGCAGATGGGGAAGAGCCAGAGAGAGGGCTCAGGGCCGGGGCTCTGCAGCTGAGCAGGTCCCACGGGCTTCCCTCAAGGTCGGTGGGGGACAGGGCAGGCAGCTGTATGCCTGTAGGCCTGCGGCCGAGAACGGCCGGGTGTTCCTCCCGAACTCACCTCTCCAGCTTCCATCCCAGTTACTCATCTTCTCATAGCTGCAGTAGTGTGTCATATACATTTGGGGTCTTTTTTGACTGACTTGAAATAAATTGTACTGAAGTTAAGGGAATTACAGCACTCTCCCTGGGCTGAAGTCTGTTCTCAGAATGTTTTTTTAACACCCTCCTGACATCCTGACCATTTAAAAATCTTCTCATTTCTGAACCAAATGTCTGTCTCACAAAGAATTCTCCTGTGCTTTCCTCCAATCCTTATTTATTAACTTCGTTCCTTTTTCCAAGTTCTCTCCTTGTGTTCAGCTATGTCTCATTATTTTTGTGATGTTTCTGAGATGGTTTTGTCAGGACAATCACTGGACTTGGAGGGGAAATGATGCCCTTGTAGGGCAGCATGTTTTATTCATGGATGTAATGGTTTGTGTTTGTACACTTAAAAAGAAAGGTAAACTGTAGTGGAAACAGGGATTGGTTATCATACCTGCCGAGGCAAAATGATGGTGACAGCTTCTTGGTGGTAGCTAATCCATTCTCTCTTCAGCAGCAGCAGAAATTACTTCCATGCTCTTCCTTGAGCAAGACATCTCCTCATAGTAAGGAAAGTGAGAAGTCTCTGTATGCATGTTTCTCATCTCATTATTAGAGATGAGAAAATCAAAATACAAGGAGTTGATGTAACTTACCTAAACTCCTAAAGCAAAGCAAAGGATTAACGACCCATTCATGCACATTCTGATGGTCGAGTTTGAAAGTCCTTATTCCTGGTTTTAACCATATCGCTATTTGGTATTCACAGACATTTGTTTTACACACTGCTCACAACGTACGCTGACGGGTCCTGCTGCCATTTGTGAGATGTCAACTTTAATATTAATATTTCTAGGTATTCCAGCCCTTCTCCTGCCTTGACTTCTTAGAAGCTTAGTGGCAATGTATACCTTGTTAGTTGTCATTCAACCCCTCATTTTCCTTACAAACTGTTCAACCAACAGTCCAAGCAATTGCTCTTACACCTTGGTTAGAAAAGTAGTGTCCGTATGCAAAGGACATGGCATGTCTGGAACACCACCGTTGCTGTAATAACACACATCACTATTGCCAGCAGCCTCCTCAGCTACGTTTTTATTCCAGCAGAGCCATGAGCACACCAAACATATGAAACAGCTCAACTGGGAATCAAAGGAAATTAATTAGAGGGACAAGAATGCCATGGCTACATACCCTGCTACAAAAACATGAATTAGATACTTGCTGGTTCTCTGAACGCTAATCTACAGAGTGCTTCATCCAGTTCTTCTTCAGCCTGAGGCTTCTTTTTGGAGACAGAAGCAGACTAGAAGAGCAGTGGTAGAACATGAACACTTCAATAGCAGGTATCCTCAGCAAGCGCAGAGCTGTGGGCTCTGAACCTGCTCCATGAGATGGCCTGGGGAGTTTCTCTGCAGATGCTTTTGGTAGTGCAGCCTCAGCTGCGCCTCAAGCTACCAGGGAGTCTCAAATTCTGCCCTCTCTTTGCTTGAATTTGGAAGAAAAATTTCAAAGAGGGGAGAAAGTTATCTCATGGATTGATAATGAAAACAGAGTTAAGGAGGCTTCTGACTTTCCTGAGGTGTCACTAGCTTTGATTTGGGATAGAAACTTTAGTGAATGATTTACACATCTCCCCTGCCTTGCCACATCCTTGGCAGTATGGCTGCCAAATGAGAGAAGTAACATTTTTAAAAGCACAAGTCAAGCAGAGAATAGCTCATAATAATATAAACTGTGATTCTAATTACCATGACGTTGTTGCACACCAGAGCTGTTACATAAGATTTAAAAAGAATATACAATACATCATTACAATCTGCATGAATGAGTGTTAATGGACTGCAGCTTCAGAAAAAAAACCCAACAAACTTAATCAAAACAAGGCTCTGATTTTGCCTGCAAATAATATGACTCCTTCCATGGAAAATGTTCATGTTAAAAGTCAGCAGCAGAAAGGTTCATCTCACTTCACTTTAAATGAATACAGTCTAGATGTCTATATACAAGCTATTTATCTCAGGTTTACTTTATAGTCAGTGGAGCAAATTATGCATTTATGGGGCGCATCTCATCCTAAAGTAGGTGTCCAAGGGATGAGCTAAATCACAACCTAAAAGCAACTCTTTCTTTCAATTAACTGTAAAGGGAATCGAGAGGACTAGCTCAGCTGCAGATGTCTTCATTAACAATGTCTATGTTTAGTTAGATGAATTGTCCCTAGACGAGTATCTCCTGTCCTTGCTTGAGCCTTGCTACGGCCACTGAAAATGGGAAAGAGGAAATAATGCTTTTAGCAAATCTCTCTCTCAGGGAAGGAGCCATTAAAGTTCTCAACACGAAGCTCCTGAGAGTCTTCTTTCTTCCTCCTGGTGATGTTCTTCCTTTCTCCCACCATTGTAAAGAAGTGACATTTGCAAGTTTTTATACACCTACTAATTGGTGAGTTAAGGAAATAATCATGCCCCCTTTGTTCATGTATATATTTTGCAGTCACCAGACTTGTAAAAGAGTGTCTTTAAAGTTCTTCACTGGTGTGAAGTGCCACCATGCACAGCCAGGAACCTGTGAAATATTTATCTTCCTAACAAGATGATCAGCTTGAAGGAGAGCAGTGGAGCCCTGACTAGTGAAAGTGATCTTTTATATGAGCCATAACCATGTCCCGCTTACAGGAAAATTGCTATCCACCAACATAAGGCACCAAGGGAAAAAAATGAAGATAGTTAAGTCCTGTAAAATACTGCTTGAGCAGATTATGGAGTCTTTGCCAGATAAAATGGGAGTGATTGCTTTTGGGGATGGATTTCATGTTTCTATGACTTCCTGTATTAATTGTACAAAAAAGAAAACAACTTACCTTCTGCTATGACTGCAGTTGCTTTGTCTTCCAGTGTTCACCTCTGAATTACCTGTCTTGGATATGTGTAGGCATGATAAAACCATAAAATGCAAACTGTAGCTTTGTAATACTAGAGACAGGATACAAGAGGAAAGGAGGAGAAACTATATGTACTTAGCTTAAAAGAAAACACTGAATTAACTATTTTTATTTCACACTGAAAGCACACAGGGTTTTGTGAGGTGAGCTATGCCAATCAGCATGAATATAACACTGCTGCCGCAGATGGCCAGAGGATGAACCCCAATGGTTATTCCATGGGTGCTGAAGAAGCTCGACAACTGTCCCCTCTTCTTTCACCCTTGTCCACTGGAGAAAAGGAGGGAAGTAGAAAGCAAAGGGAAAAAATGGCAGAGGGCATCACTTCTAGGGGGCCACATATAAGATTAGGCAGCAAGGCTGGTGCAAAGAATTGCCTGTCTTGTCCAGACCTATTGTCTCTCATCCCTGAGAACACAGTGGGTCCTCAGTTGTGCTGGTACAACTGTTTGCTGATTCTCAACCAGTAAATATAGACAGGTAAAAATTAACCCCAAAAGAGCTTTAAAAAAAGGAGGATCATTTGCTCCAGGTCAGGGCCAGGGATCTAGTCTCTCAATTAAGTTAACCACATTGAAGGAGTAATACACTGTGTCCAAGGATAGGAAGGAATGGCTAAGGATTTCCTTACACTTGGAATGATGAGTCCCTTCTGTAGTGGAACTGCAGCTGGATGGTGTGACTATTCTTCTCTTGAACTTTAATTTTATACACACTTCAGTTTTGGAATTATTCTGCATTTTAGTTTTGTGGAGCCTCATTTGCACATTATTTTAGCATTTAAAAGAAAACACTTGTTTGCTTTTGGCACAGCTGACTGTGGGCTTGTTTAGCTTTCTTTATCACATATTTTGGCAGTTTAATAAAATTCAGTGTTTGTTGAACAATTTATTGCTGTAAATGCAATTGCAATGAAACAGAAAGCCTCCAGACATTACTGAAATATTACAAACCACCAAGCAATATGTATAAGCCTCAGAAATAGTGTTCCATGATCTCAAAATTGCAGGCAGAAAAAGCTCCAATTAAATCAATACTTAATTCGGCACAAAAATCAATGTTTTATACACTACCAGACTTAGAATTTATCAGGGATAACATCTGCCCAGCAGATCAGCATCTTCTTCAGTGCAGTATTGCAACAGTAGGAGCACTTCCAGTCTGCAGAATAGCACGGGTTAGCAGGTGACTTCTTGAAAGGGTAACTATGTGTGGCATGAATGTGAACACATACATACTTAGAGTGCCATATGGGCTATATTTATTTGATGTATATATGCAGAGGAGAAAGAAATATATGTGTTACATTTCATATAATAAAACAGGTGTTGTTGCTTTTTGTAAAACACTTTTTGTCCTCATGCTTTTCTGTGAAGGCAGAAAAAGTAAGCAGGAAAAAAATGTGAAGAATTTCAATAACAAAAGGTGCTATAAAAATGCTATTGACCATAAAGTGATCCTGAAAAATTTGTAATTATTATACACTAAAGTTCCAAGGTGACTTTCCTAATTTCCCTAGTCTCTTGAACTAGGACCTGCATTGCCTTTGGGAGCCCTTTCCAGATTTTCAGATCAGCTAATGAGTTCATCAGTATCCAGATATTATTCCAATAATAAAAAAAATTACCTTCAGTTTCCCATATGTTGCAAAAAGGTAAAGCAAGTCATCATCATATGTATAGTATTTATAATATTGGCATTCAAGTGACTCTGGAAACCATACCTTCTTTTCTCCAGCCTTCCCAGTGAATAATCTACCACCATTCTGCAACCATTACAGGCTGTAATAGTATGCAATGGGTGGATACATTTTGTGTATATTTGGCTTCTTAAGTCCTGGCAGGAGAAGCTAGGTGGAATTCCTCAAAATAACAGGAGGCACCTGCACCCTATTGAGAATGTTATTAGTGGGAGAGAATAAAGATCTCAGCTTGTCCAAGGGTCTGTGTCTCTTACCTGCTCCAAACACAGATGTTGTATATCTTGCCAATGCCTCCCAGGCTGGTGCTCATAAGCTTGCTCCATGGTCCTCTGGGCTCTTAAAGAACCTCTATGGTTAACTTATTCACTGGCTTCTTTGGTGGAAAGGCAAATAAAATTTGTACCATCTATGACCTTATTGAAGTTTGTAAGCCCCGTTCTCTGAAAGCCAGACTTCAGTATTTATCTCTCAAAGGTTAACAACTTTCAAAACAGCATCACAAATCTGTACAAATACACGCAAGGGTTTTTCAAGAACAGATGCTAGTCGTGATTGACTTTCAGATCATGATCTTCTGCTGGCATAAGCCCTCTCATTTGTGTGCTTTGATAGTAGAGTGATGGGTAGACTTTGTAGGTTGACTGAAGGATAGCAGATAATTTGGGGCAATGGTTTTTCCAAATCTCTCACATTTTGCCACTGTGCTCCAGATCTTCTGGCCTTGAACATCTTGGAAGATTAACCAAAGTCGTTCAGCTTCTTTCTGACCATCTGCCTGCCTCACAAACATTTGGTCCACATTCTAAGAAATCCTGATGGATCTGTGGTTGTTGCTTCATACCACACGACTAGCTTTTGTCTTTTGATTTACAGCACTTCTATGAATATTTTCTTTAAGATGATACAATCATTTCACATCTAGTGTAACAGGAACCTTACCATGGCACTCTCAAAGTGAAGAGTGGGTTGTGGACTTTTTCTGGTCCCACAAGGATCCTTTTGCCTGCTGGCCTACTCTTCCGAGGCTTGAAACAAACACTGCACTCACCTTTCTTCTTCACCTTACTTCTTGATACAGAATCTCCTTTCTCTTCCATCTTGTGTTTCTCCTTTTCATTTTACCATGAAGGAAATAGGCTAATAATTCTCCTTTTTCTTCTGTGTTGTCCTCCTGGTAATATGGAGGGTTGCTGTTACCAATCACAGATCAGTTTTTCAGGTCTTCTCATCAATATATATCTGCAAATCTTGTTTTTCCTCTCCTCTTTTCCATTATGTGCCTCTCTCAACTTCACTGTGGACTCCAGACACATCTCTGGATCTTCTCTTCCCTGGGGCCTATCAGATGACCCAATATGGCACAAACTCCTGTTGAATGCTCAGTGGTAACATTCAACCTACAACTGTTCTGTGCAGATAATCTTTATTATCTTGTCAATTTTCCAGATCTCTTCCACTTCTCTAGCAGCTACTGTCTTCTCTTCTCTGTCTTAGTGGTAAAAAACCCACCACAACAACCACAAAAACCAGACACACACCCCCCCCAGCCTTTCCCTCCTTCTATTGTCTGCCTGCTGTTCTTAGTTAAAGGAGTCAGGTATTGGAAAATTATGTTTTAAGTTTCCTTGATTGAAAAGAAAAGTTTCACTTTGGAAATAAAGCATTTGACAATGGCAAATCTAAAAGTTGCGAAGCTTTTCCATCCACAAAAACATGAACAGTGATAACCATACCAGTTGAGTATGAAAATGGAACACTGATAATCTGAATTTCGTGCCTGTTCTATGATGAGGCCCTGTTATTACAAGGAAGGGACTTTCATCTATCAAGGTCCACTCAAGTGTCCAACAGAGAGTTTGCCTGCATTAAATTCTGAGGATAATTGATGAATCGCCTAGCATCTATGGAGGAGATCCTATATGCTTCCCAAATGTGGCCTGATTAGCTTCTACATTGCTCACCATCTCACAGCCAGAAATCAGAGGGGTATCTGCCCTTTTTACCCTTCACACCACGTTTAAGTAGCCCCAGCTTTATTACAGCCCAGTTGCAATAATAACAAATTGTATAAGATGCTGATATAGTGCATTTTAGTATATAGTTCTTTGCAAGCTACTGCACAAGTGGATATATATGATTTCATTTTCCACATAGAGGCTGATAAACATGAGGAATTATTTCCTAAATTCCCTAACAAGCTACTTTTTATGCTGAAATATATCTGCAGGCATTTCTTTGGTCTTTGGTCGCATCTCACAAGTTTTTCGTAAAGGCCAGTAGCACAGAGTTGAAGTGAATATTAAGCCTTTCCAAAACTGGATAAACATACATCCAAATTTCTTGGAAATTCAAGGGCATAGTCTCTGACCAGGTATTTTCACACACCTGCTACTTTTGTTTTGTGTCCTAAGGAATAAAAGATAGCTACATTAATACTATTGCGAAAAGATCAAGCCAATACACAAAAAAGACCTACCTAGGTTTTAATAAGGTTGTGCTGGAGGTATGAGTTAAAAATGCATTATTTTTCTTTTAAGTCCAATGATAAATGCTACTGTCTTTTTTTAACTAAATACTTCCTCTGCATTTCTTTTTTATTACTCATTTGCTGTTCCATGGAACTGCAATTTTTGGAAAAGGCAGCAGTAAATGTAAAAATGCAGGATGTGTCCTTAGAGATGGGTAAGTAGAATGCTGGTGTAGTATCTGTAAAAATTAACATCTCTGAAGGACACCAAAATGAATTGCATATGGTCATTTTTAAAATTTTTGCTTCACTCATCTCCAAGTCTTAATATCTCCAGATGATTGTGAGTGGCTGTGCATCCAGAGTTACCAGGGAACTCAAACACTTCTATAACCACATAAAATAATCAACTGCCTTTTGTCTAACTACAACTTTTCTCAAAAGGATCAAAGTATAAGGGAAGTTATAATCTCAAGCTGCACTCCAGACCTACCTCAAACACAGCTTTGACGTCAACAGCCCTTCCTTGCAAAACAACTGCTTGTCTTCCAGCTTCTGAAAGTAAGCCACAGATGGAAAATTTGACCAGGAAGGAACACAGCTTATGTGCTGAAACTGCTTACTGTGGAAACCCAAAGAAACTGTACATATGTCTTTAGCCTAGTTGTACAGGCAAGAGGAAAAAAATGGTGAGTATATACATTTTAATAGCCCCTCTCAAGCGTAAGAAACTATACTGTGTTGTCATTTACACTCATAACATCTCTTGAAGAACTGGCATCATAGAAACAGAAGTGAGAGCTGATGGCTAGATCACCCTTAACTAAAATAACCATCTGGAGGGTAGGAGAGAAAAATCTCCATGATACTCCTACAATGGAGTTGCCTCTAGTGAATGAATCACAGGACTTGAACTCAAACCTAGATGCCAGCGTGTGAGAGCTTTCTGGTGAAAGACCACTTGTAGTGAGAATTAAGAGGAAAGACCACTTGTAGTGAGCATTAAGAGGGTTATTGAAACTTCATGTACTTCTTTGGTAATACAAAAAAGCTCATGCTTGTGGGTGATGCTATTCGGACTGTCATATTCTGTATCCTGAAATTCTTTGTGAAAGAACTGCATTTACCATAGGTGAGGTCTCAGAGGCTGTCCTCTGACATGGTCCTCATGCTTATACATACACAGGACCATTCTTTTGTACTGAAGCAAACTGGCATTGCATGGTCTGCATCTCTACTGTTAAACTCTCTTGTCCTCCAAAACATGGTGGCTGCATCCAGACTGCAATGGTTTCTGGCCTATGCCTCTTCCTGAATTGCACCCCGGAGTTACTTGTGAGATTGCTAGCTGGCCTTGGACACAGCCATCCCAGGGACTATTCTGGCAATTTAGTAGTGGAGGCAGTTGATTTTCTGCTCCTGGGAACACTGTTTGATTGACTAGATGTAGTCACTGGATACCATTTAGAAGCAGGAATAAGACCACCGGCACATGTAAATAGAGAGATATGGCAAGATCAAAGGAATGGCAATCAGTTACTAAGCTCAGATACTGACTGGTGAGTGACAGTGGATTTGTGACATCCTTGCTTTTAGATGATAATACAGATTGTCACTGTATTATTTTAATTTTTTTGAGTATTAATAATTTTAATATCTTTCTGCATGTACAAGCATGTTATAAATTTAAGGGAAAATTTTTCACTTTCAGTAAATGTTTTTTTACTCTGTGACTGATTCTACAGATAGTATTTCCAGGGTATGTTCATACTAAATGGGTAGAAAAGTAGAAAAACATGTCCTTCAATGTTTAGGGGAATGAATTGGCTATGCTTGCACTCTCAGTTCTCCTAGATGTATCAAGGAGAGCTTTGATTGCAAAAGACAAGCAGAATCTGGACCAGTACATGTGTAACAAATTATTTAGTCATCAGCACTTTGCTTGGCAAATAGATGGCTGCTAAAAATAATAGTTGTTACTGTCTTCCCCTGAATTGCACAGTAGTTCTACAATGAGTACCAGAGATGCATTAGTACAGCAATTGAAAGTTTCAACCACAACATTCTTCTCAAAGGTATCACTGCTAGGAACCCCAGGGTCATTAAGTGGAAAGGAACAAGAACTTATTCCACTACATGAACCGCAAACTATTTCTGAACTAAAAATGTGCAAAAGTTGTCAAAAAAGTAGTTACTGTGAACCTCACCATACATGAAGTGTTGTCACTGCATCACTTCTCGGCTGAGTAGTTCAGGCTGTTGCTCGAAAAATATTTTACTTCTGAAAATCAGAATGAAAGAAGAAGTCTCTACTAATGAAGGGAATTTATCATTAACTTCAGTATAATCTTTTACGTTACTCAGTATTTATTTTGGTTTACATTTACTGACAATTTAGGTAAAAAGTTTTACAATCTGATGACAAACAACTAATTATGATCTCATGAAATAGTTGATGTTCACTTGTGTATTGAAGAGATCCACAGATAATGTGTCGGATTTATTTGGTCCTGAATTTACTGGACTTGATCCTACTCAATAAATTTAATTTCTATTTCTATAAATGGCAAGAGTTTGCAATATACTGTGATATATTTTTCCAGTAAATCAGAAGCAAGAGGTAATATGTTAATACTGTCCAGAGTGTTAATATTAAGTCATCTAGAGCTATACAGTGTGCTCTTTTTACTTCTCAGACAATTTATATTCCATATTTTTATTATGAAGAGAAAACATGGTGTATTACTAGCAAAGTAGTTTCTTAGGTCATCCTATGGGTCACACTTTGTTCTGCTGTAAGACTGATGCATCAAGCACAGTTTATGTACTAATAAAATGATGGAATGGTATATTTAAGCATTTGCACAGAGTTTACATGAAATTGTCCAACCCGTATTAAAGCGGGCACTTTTTAGATACAGTGTGTTTTACTGTATGAATACTTCCTTTCAGTAAACAATAAAATTAACATTTTCATAACTGTAAAAATCAAGGAATGTCTAAATTCCTTAGAAATTACATCTTAGGGTGCTAGAGATGGTATGATAACTGTTTGTAACTCTTAGTTTGCAATTTGTGTGGATTTACTGCTTGAATTTTTACATATAGTTAATGATAGTTAATAATGAGTTCTAAAAAACGTAACTGAAAGTTTTATAATCTAGGTCAAACACTGATATTCTTACCAGTGCCTTTTCACTGTTCTCATTTTCCATCTTTATTCAATAACATAAATGCCTTGTTTCAGTAGGAGAGGATCTGCCCAAAACCCTTTGGAGAACCAAAGGAGCGCTGACATTCCTTGGATGCCCAAAGTAGTTGTACTTAAATGTCTGTAATAATTCTAAGCAAAGACCTTAGGATTTGTGCCATACTTACTTTCATTTTACATTCCTCTCTTCAGACTATCAAAATGTCTTGATTTTTCTCCTTCCCTGGTTGAGGGACATCACCTTTTATTTTTCCTAAGGCGCAAAAATTGTGCTGAAGTCATTTTAAGCAAAGAAAAAGAGCCTTTTTGTCCTCTTAGGAAGTTCTAACTGAACTTCTTTAGTTACAGCTATGAGAAAACTTGGCTGAAGTTTGAAAACTGAGATGCCACTACTAAATTGACTAGACAGCTATAACGGTTGCATTTGACTGAAAAATGACTTCTGAAAATACTCACTGGACATCTGTCAAGAAGCATCTCCTCACTCATGATCTCACATAGGAAATGGAAAGGGCATATATTATTTATCTGCTGAGTTTGATAACCTGAGACTGAAAAAGCAATTGTATAAAGAAGACTGCAAATGCCTTGTTGCTATGTTCAGAACAAATTTTTCCCCAAAATTGTTGCCTTATCCTGAGGGAGAGGGTGGAAAATCCTGCAGGAGCTAAATGCAGTTAGTCACATGCTGGACTATACAGTGAACATTTTGAAACGTCATTATGCACAAGAAGCAGCGTGGTTATAACATCACCTTGGCCTCATTTGTCTGCCTGTGTGTTCTGTGAGAGCGATGTGTGGAGAACACAGGGGAACAAACACATACCACAAAATCCACACTGCAGTGGAGGGAGGAGTACTAATGCCTTGTTTTCAGTTGAAGTTGCTCCATGTTTACAATGCACTTTTGCTGTATTTTACTTGTAGGGAACAGATTTACTCTTTTGAGTTTTTTGCTGACATTTTTTGTTTCAGTTTGAACTCTACAGGCCACTAATTTACTACAGAAATTCAGTGTCTCCATTACTCCATGCATTTAATAGTTCCAGTTCCCAAAATTAACTAGCCAGTGATGCAACCCGTAAGTCCTAGCTCAAGAAGGCACTGTCACAGGTACAATACAATTGGATGACTTTGCCCTTAGCTTTAGATTCCTAAGTTTGGAAATCTTGAATAGCTGTACCGATCTGTTTTATAATCAATAGTTTGTAAAAAGCTTTGGCTTATGAAAAGCAAATGTTTCATGCACATTTTATTTTCATTAGAAATTATTATGAATTTGTGACTGCCCTGTACTTGATGTGTATGTGTTTGGCTGAACACTGCAGCCTGTTAAGGAAAAGAGACCACTGTAGTCAATGGCAGCTTTCATGATCTTCTAGAAGGAGGCAAAGCTATGTTGTGGGGTAACCACAAAGGTAATCCTCCATGCGTTCCACAGCTGTTGTTCTGAAGGAAATGAGTACATCTTGTGGGTACTACGAATTATAAAGATAAACTTGGACAATCACAAAAAAGCATTAAAAATTAAATGCGGCCAGACTCCTGTTTCATTTTCCTTTTGGAGGTACACAGCTCACTGTCTGTGTCGGTGTTACCTAACCACAAATAGCCTTCTCATCTTCTGCAAGCTGCATTGCTGTCAAGTGATAGTGATGACCCAGCCACTCTGTCTAAAGATGTCAGGGAAAGAGAAAAACCAGACTGCTTCAAGTGACACAGTGAATACTCCTTTCCTGTTACAAATTCCACATTAAATCTAAGTAATTACTTGGCTGCAGCGATACTTAGTCTACAGGACAATGCATTTACAGGCATTTAGGAACAGCAGTTTACAATAATGCTTGCATATGGGTTTGATATCTCGTGTTGTTAAAACAAATCAGCAAGTCTAGACTGTAATTTGCTGAAGCAATTTATGGTTATTTCATGGCTTTTTTCTCTAAGTAGAGGTGAATACATTTGACTGTCCTAAAAGGAAGGATGGTAGTGCACATTCTTTTCATTTTAACTGTAAGACTGATCTGAAACAGAAGCATTAACATTCTGATTTCCCTACCACATAAAAACTGCCCTAAACTATTAGTGCCTTATTCCACTACGATGTTTAAATATTTTGCAAACTGCTGATTAATCATGAAAAAAGCACTGCAAGTTGATCAACACTGCTGCAGCCATTTCTTCACAAATTAGTAAATTGAGACTGTCAAAACAGTAAGTCAGTAGCAGAGCAGGGAGCAAGGACCCATCTGGGAAACCCTCAGCTGCCTTATATTGTTACTGAACTCAGTGAAGCATAACATCTGACAGTAGTTGAGGGTTCCCCTTAGCTCTTCACTCCTGGGCTCCTGCTCCAGTAGCAAGACAAAGCAAATGCTTTTTGTATTTCTGGAAATATTGCTTTATGACAGAATTGCCAATACTTTTCTTCTAGGTGAGCAACCACTTGCAGGTAATTTCCTCACCCAATTTTCCCATCTTACTGCAAGTCTCATACAGCATCAAACTATGTATAACACAAGAAGACACCATGCTTGTTCTGCTTAAATGTGATTGCATTTCAGAAGAATGTAACACAATATACTGCTAAATAAACAAAAAATGGGCTTTCCAGAGCTAAGAAATACTTTCCCAGTGAGAGTTCAATTTCCTTGTACCATTCAGCCAGGAAAGTGAGTCTCCAGTCCCAGATGGCTGGTGCCTGGCTGTGGTGCACCCTGATGCCGAGTCCCTGCATGGATGAAACTGTTTCCCGACCAAAGACCCACAGGGGCTCTGAGATTTGCTGTGAACCTTCACAGAGACATCTCCCACTTTGAAGCTGTCTGTCCTCCAAAAAGGGAGACTCCTCAAACAATGTGGACTATAGCTTCAGGGCATTCACCAGCAAATGAGTACACTTGGCACTGGCAGAACAGAAAATGGATTTATATGAACTGGTCATTAGCTGACTATTAATCAGAAGAAAACTCAGGCTGTATCATTTTCATAAAGTTTTGTAAAAAAAAGGCAGCAACTTAGTCAACAGAGACCTTCTCATTTGCATGGACTGCAATGCTTTCTAAAACTAATCAGTTATTATAATAAAGATCCTCATGGGCTTGATGGAGCCTTGTACTGTACTACTTTCTTTTTTTCTTTATTATTTTAATGCTCATGTAGATGTATATGAATTACTTTCTAAGAACTACTGTTTAGATCATTTTTTTTGGTGTACTGTTATTGTCATAGTAGTGACAGAAAGACTTTGAAAAACCAAATGCATTTATTTTTTCTAGAAATCATCAGATTTTGAATTTACGAGGAAGTATGACTTTTTATGAAGAAGGTAGAATTGCCATCATCCTCTATTGGTACAAAGTGGTGTAACTCCACTAATGTTAATGATTTGCTACACTACCTCATCTTCATTGAAAGTGGAGGTATGTTATGAAAGACATAACTATATACTCATTGCTTGTTGACCTTAACTAATATCCAGGCTCCTAGATGTCCATCTCACCTTTGCCATTGGCTCCTAATTTCCATGCTTTAGACACGCATTAATACATCATTTTGTGGTAGAAAATGAAAGAGTTGCTGTTTTAGAGCACTACATGAGGATCTCACAGCATTGTACAGAGCATAACTAATTGAGCCTTTGAACCTTCCAGGACTTGGGAGAAAGAAGTTGAATTGGAGTTCTGTTCCAAACAGGCTGCAGTTTGTAACAAGCCACCTCATTTCAAATTATTACTCTTCTGATATTATTACACTTCGAGCTGTGTTTGGTTTTACTTACTTCGCGCTGCCCATATGGACTGCAGTTTTTCTGTAACTTAATCCTTCAAACATCAGTCCTAAGAAAGGATCCTCCTTCATGTAAAAGAGGTTTGCATGTTTATCAAGGTTATCAAGAATCAGACTGGAGTTTCTACAGGCTGGCACTTAGAATTCTCTAAACGGGTAAAAAAGCCTGTTTTGATGATCTAAAAAGGCTGTAGAAAGACAGGCATGAAATGGTGTGTTTGCATTGGGGGTAATCTACAGCTGAGTATCTGTCCCTAATTGTTCAGAGACATGTGCCAAGTTATTAAATTAACAATCACAAGGGAAAAATGTCCTGGGGCTCACAGTGGTGTTCGTAGGAGGCCTCTGCCCATGTAGGATGTTTTTGAAATTTCGATGTGCCATTCCAGGATGTGTGTCATGGCCTCTTCTGAGAAGCATGAAGTCACTTGGCCTTTGGCCTTGTGACTTCCAGCACACCCTGGGAAAGGAGTATCTCATCAGGAGCCATAGCCTGTAATGCCTTCTTCTTTAATTACCATTCTAGCTGTGCCAAACCCTTACTGTTAACCCTTACTAAGTGCATATGCTGCCATGCTCCCTGAGATGCCTGTGCTTGGGTAATCTTTGAAAAGGCTCACTGCAGTACTGGTATCTATTGTAAGAGGTAGTCCCAGCAGCAGTGATCTCAGTCTCTCCAGTACATAGTTCATGCACAGAATCTGATTTATTGTTTTGCTTTTCTATAACACAGAAAGTTTTAAAATGGGATAAATATCAACCAAGTGCAATGTCATATCAGACACAAGCCTCTCGTACTTCTTTTCTTCTATGACTTCTGTGAACAGTTTGCTCTTGAGCACAGGATGATGATGGTGGAATGTGACTGTGACACCACAGCCACTGACAATCTCATCAGACCAAAGCTGTTACTGTCACAGACAGGGTAGGTCTGGGCTTAGCAGAAATATACATTTAACCCTTTTGAGCCCTTTGCTAGATGGGAAGGTAAGATGAGTCTTTCAGTGCCATCACCCTAGTGTCCCCTCCAAGTAAGCAGTCACATTTCTGTGTATATGACAGTCACTGTATCTGGGAAGAAGCACTGTATTTAAACAACTATTTCTAACTAGAAATGTGTACATTACATTCTACTTTAAGTGACACTGATGTAAATGCAGAGCTTTAACTGAAATTAATTTCCTCCTGATTTTCACCAACGGGAAAGCATGATTAGCCTGTCCTTTTTCTCAGAGCCTTTACCTTTCATCCAGAAATTCAGTCATTGTTCCAGATGAAATGACATTTGACTAATGACAGGAAACCAGTGTCAGGAAAAAAAGGCTATAACAAACCACATACAATACACATAGCAATCAATCAAGACTAAGGCATTATGGCAACCGTACTATTTATCACTGCTTAAAACCTATGTAAAGCTTTCTCAGTGGGGAAAAAGGAGAAAAAAGTCTAAATTTTTCACAGTAGGTCTAACTGAGAAAACAATTCATTGTAGAAGGTGTTTTAAAGCACTTTCTGAGTGCTCGTTTAATCTGCTGCTGCTGTTCATCCTTGTCCTGAATTTTTGGGATGAGGAATTTTCTAGCCCATGGCTCTTGGCTGAGAGTGGCTCTCTCTCCACTCTCACAAACCACATCAAAAGTCCATCAGCTGCAGTACAACTATCTACCTTAGACATCTGTCTTCTTAAAATACTTTTTTCAAAGTAAATACAGCCAGCAATCATAAAATAACAACTCCCATTTGCAGCTCTAACAGAACAGTGTTATATTATATACTGGATCCTGGAACCAAGTATTTGGTAGGAAAGGACCAGACCTTCCTGGGCACTGCAGCCACACTGGGCTGTACTGGGCCATAAACTAGCCTGTCCAGCCCAAAGATCATATTAAGCAATATTGGAAATTGGTCAGTGGGTTATTCTGAACCTGCTGCTGCTTCAGTCATGAGAATATTGCTGGAGAAAAGCAAGTCTAGCAGAAAAGCTGGAACTCATCATACAAGACATCATTCCTTCTTCATGAATATGCTTTTTCAACTGCTCTTAGACTTGTCTTGAATTCCCTGGTATGGAGATGCTTGGTCCTTCTGTTGAGAATAGCGTTTTCCTTGTTCCTAAGAGTTTCACTGGGAAACCATCACTCGACTCACCTCTGCCCACTGGAGCCATGGTGAAGTGCTCACAACCACGAGCAGTTCCTGCAACTCCGGTTTAGGGCCTGGCTCCTCAGATGGTGATCCCAGGGCTTGCTTTGCCAAATCTCAGTTCTGTGCCCCAGTCTCTGCCTCATGGAGCATTCAGCCAAACTAAAGTACATTAAAATGGTATTGCACAGATCTGTACAAACTTCACCCTGCATGGGGTGTACACAGTGAAGAGCCAACAGGGGAAGACAAAGGGGTGGTGGCTGTGTCATATCTTACAGGCTTTGTAGGTAAAAAGTATCACCGCTGGCATGTGAAGGGGAAGAATTTTTTGTATTTCTTTCTGTGGTTGTAAAAAAAGATGTTCTTTGAATTCTTTGGCTGAGCCTTTAAGCCTGACTGAAGAAAGGCAGTCACTGGGCCTCTTGGAGGGAGTACCGTGTTATTCTGGTACTCGCCAAAGTAACTTTGAAGTGAAGAAGGATGGACCAGCCAGCTGGCTTCTGGTTGACGCCGAAAGAGTGATGAGGGGGAGAGGGACAACAGACTGAAAGCAGACTACCCACAACACATAAGAAACATGAAGCAGGAGGACCAAAGAGAGCGGTATGAGTGGCTGCTCACTGGAGGACTTTAAACACTAGCATGATCACCACCAGATTTTTGGCTCATGTTACCATGACCTGAGGCTACCGAACAATTTTCAATTTACATAATTCAGGATTTGCAGGATATTCAGCAAGACATCCCAGGGCCCACCCTACAGTATCTGTACAGATATGACTTAAGTGCAGCTCTTCAATATAGACTCTTCCTGGTAAGTTTGGCTCATCAGCTCTGCACTGGATGAACTAGTCCATACTCAGATGCTTAATAGAAATAAACTCTTCCATGAAGATAGATTCTGCTCCTGTACATGTAGGAATAACACAGAAACATAGCAAACACGCTTCAAAGAAGCCTCTTGACTCTTTGTATTGGAGGTAACTCCTGTTCAGTAGCAAAACCTGCATTAGTCCTGATTTGGTCATTTGCTTTCACTTCTGCTGGGAGGCTGTTCTGGAACTTCACATGATGGTAACATTGATCTTCCAGATGCGTAACAAACAGGTTAGATTATCTCAATGTTAATGTTTTGAAGCAACATGATAAGTTTCTGGGAAGGCAGGAAGAAGCTGATTTTAGTAGATGACTGAAGAAATAATCCTACCTTGGATACAATTTCTGCAATAGCAATTAAAGGAATAAATGTAATCTGATACCAGAACCAAGAGAAAAGGAGCATATAACAATGCCAAAATTATAAAAGGAGAGGAGAAAGACATTTTTGGGAAAGATAGTCCTAGACATAAGTACTTCAGCTGAGTTGGTAAATGGAGAAGAGTGACACTGAAGATGCCTGCAATCTGGTTTACTCTTCCATCAATCCATTAGATATTTCTGTAGTACTGTGTGCCATTATCCCTTTAATTTGATGTTGCCACTTTAAGCCATGTGAAATGCCATTTGAATGTCAGGGCAACTGAGATTCTGGCACACACTGTTGACAGCTGTTTTGAAACTACAAATATGATGTGTGCTACATCTGGTGAGGTTGGAGTGGAAAAGTACAGTGGAAAAGTACTATTTCTTTTTTGGGGCTGCTGGGAAGGGATTATGGTATCTAAGTCCCTTATTCAGTAAAGGGACTTTATAATGACCTACCCATACAGATAGTCTTGTAAAATCAGAGCCAAAGATTGATTCGAGTGTTTCTGCAAAGCTGGTTCATTCTTTGTAACTAGGAAAAATGTCATAGAACATGAAAGAAGAGAGATGCTTAAATAAATGAATGGGTTAAATCAGTGCATCAATAAATGATCTAAAAATATTTTTTCATTAATTTTCATAACACAGATGTGACTATGCCAAGCAAGGCATCATGTGGACTCAAGCCTAATAAAGTCTAATACCTATGACTCAGTGGCAGAAGTGGCAGCTGGCCTCCTGGAAGCTGCCATGAATAATCAAGGGATTGTTGGTGTTGGACTAAAGTTGTAGACACTACCAAGTAAAAGAGAGTGAAACCACAAATAATGTGCTTTAGAAAGTTTGGAACATAACAGCCAGGTGAGCAGTGTTATCTCTGCTAGCTTCAGATCTGACTGTTCTTCACAGTTGATTTTGGTGTGTATATGTGTGTAAATGTGGGTGATCTGGATGTCTGCACGGATCTGCTGTTCTTGTTGTTTTATCAAGAGAAAAGTCATCCCTAGACAGAAAGACTAAATTAGCAACAGAAGAGACTGACATGGAGTCCTTACTTTTTTTAAACAGAGACAGAGGTGTCAGACTGGAATAGGAGTGTCAGACATAGTGAAGGTACTCTGCGTTCCTGAACTGATTCAGGATGATCATTCAAATCTGAGAACTTCAATATAGCTGGGTACTCAGCACTCAGAAGATAGTACACTCAGTACTTAAGGGAATTTGATGAGGAGTTTGAGAAATCATGAGATCATCTGTTATTTCAGACACAAATTTTCCTTTCAAATTAAGATTACAAAGACAGACTTTTCTCAAGCCTTAATTTTGGTACAAATAGGACCACGAGAGCAACTGAGATTGCTGAAAATACTTCAGATGAGAACTAAGGAAATTTTTTCAATTGTGCTCCAGTCATTTGGTTTCATGAGTAAGCAAATGAACACATCCACATTGAAAAAAAAAAAAAAAGTCCTAATAATATTGATGTGTTTTTCTGCCCTCTAGAAAAGGCAGAGAAAAAGTATCAAGGCAAAACCAAGATATGCCTATAGAAGATAGTAACAGCACCTACTGGGAGGCAGTATAATTCATCCCTGACCCAGATGTGTGTAATCTTTAGAAAACTGCTGCTTTATGCCTACCAAGTTCACAGAGCCTTTATTTTGCAATTTGCTGCATGACAGTCCATCTTTACCAGGAGAAGAGAAGGAATGCTTAGCCCTTTCCAACCTAACCCAGGGAATCCATGGAGATGTGAGATATAGACTTGAAATCAATAGACAGGGCTGGACCTGCATTTAGGTATCCCACTTTCATGACAGGTATCCCAACTGCCCAACTATTTCATGTAAAAATGGCCTTTTTTTTCTCCACTTTGACAAAGTGAGCTGTTTGTCAGAACCCAAGGGTTGCTTTACTAGGTGTGTTTGGACTGTGACTCTCCTCAGAGCAGTGAGTTAGACAACAGTCTGCAATGACAGGAAAAACTTCAGCTACATCTTGTCACTAGTTTCTCCTTGGCTTTTTTGTTCAGTTTTCTGATCACTATGAATCCTTTCTGTGTATTATACTGAGGTAAAACAGATGTCATGGTTAGGATTGGTAATACTACAGTTAATCTGATTTTTTAAAAGTTTGGCCAACACCAGTGTCAAACCTTAGAAAATGACTAGGTGAGATAGTTAGTGAAATGCATCTTGGCCAGACTCACTAACTATAGAAGATTCCACTACAATTCCCTAATTTTAGTACTGGTTAATTAAAACTAAAATCAGCTAGAATGCTCTTTCTCTGGCATTGTTGTTTCTATATAGGACAAGTAACAGCAAGTTAAAAATTAACAGTATCATGCGGAAAGAAGTCCTTGGATGTTTTGGAAACTTTAAGACACCAAACCCTCTGCAGCAGATGACTTCCACCATTGGGGCCCTCGAGGCCTCCTGGAACTGCGTATTTCCAACCAAAGATAACTGGCAGTTTAGTTCAGAAGTAATATAAACATAAGAATTTAGCTTTTTCTTTGCAATTTACCTTTCATCATTTTAATTTTCCTACAGATAGATAAATTTAGGCAACACAAAGCTAAGATGTATGAAAAATACAGCTGTAAAGAAATGTATAAAAGCCAATGAAAAGCCACTGTAAGAGTCCATTGATGGTAAGTAGTAAAGGACAAAAGGCTTACTTTTCTGTGTGGATGCAGGAGGTTCATGTGTACATCCATGATGAATAACCAATGATTTTGAAACTGCCTGGTTGCCACAAATGAGTGTATATATTTCTGAGTGCATAATGTATAAATAATTAAAAATGTACACAGTGGCATTTTAAATGTCAAAGAAATTACAATTTGAGTTTTCATTATATTATTGTATCATGCTGAAGCTAACAGTTTTCCATTACTCCCTGAATAATACATAATAATGATTTAGTACACAGAATAAAAAAATGAAATATCCAAATTCAACCACAGAAGTTCTGGAAACCATATAACATCTGGGTTCTGAGTAAATTTTAGACCACCCAACCACCATTTGACCATTAGTTCTGCAAGTAAAACTTCACTAGCTTCTAGAAGTCTGAGGTACTACATAGTTTTTCAAAGTTATTCTGGATGGGGGGAAACAGAAAATGAACATTTCATAGAAGTAAAATAGTAATTTGAACTTTCGCTGATATTTATGTAGATAAGAAGCAAGGTTTCCTAAAAATAACATATCCATCAGGCATATACAGGTCTCTCATTTAACAAACAATAACTTATGTATGATCAACAAGGTTTCTCTTCTTAAAATGTGCAGTGAATGGAGCTGAGTGAGTAGCTTTGTGATTTTCTCAATTTTCTTTTCCTAACAGCAGCTTTCACTTAATGTAAAATCACTCTGTGGCTGATACTCAAACCCTTTAAATATGTAATTTTCCCCAAACTAAAGTCAAGCTCTTCTGCTATTTCTTTAATATGGATTGATTAGACTGAGTGTCAGAATTCAATTAAGACCATCTGATGATGGAACTTGCCTGGAGAAAGTGAGTACATCAACAGGAACATTAATATTTTATTTCAGATGGAGAAAGTCTTTCTGTTGATGTTGCACATTTCTGTGTACTGGAATGATTTGGATAGAATTTCACCCCAAAAATCTAAACACTTACATTTTGTACTTCTATGTGCTGCAGGGCCTTCAATGAGGGGTTGTAGTGCTGTCACATTGTCCCAGGCTCTACTGAATTTTTTGAAATATGACCAGAGTGGAAGTTTATTTTGATGACCACCTTCTTCTTAGTTGGCTGATTTTGGCAAGGATTCCTGCATTTCCATGAAGCAATGCCACTGGCTTCAAATGAAAATACAACCTTGAAACTGGAAGTGAAGAATGAGTACAATGCCTTTCTTGAACAAGAATGCGCCCTGGTGCAGCCACAGAATGAAGCACTCAGTAGGAATCACCCTTTTAAGCACAAGGTTGAAGACAAGTCTGGATTTTCTGTAATAACCATCACCAAAGCATCTAACTGCATCCCAAGTGCATCCCCAAGTGACTTTATCAAATGTTCTGTTCTTCCTTCCAGACCCTGTGAAGCTTCACTGTCCCAGACACTGCTGTACTGATGCTGGAGAAGAAAGCGGTGTCTCGTCACCTTGCCAGCTCCTCTGCTGCAAAGGGGATTTGTGGAACTGGGCAGAGGTGGGGAATGCTCCATCCAGGCCTCAAATAATGTGGCACAGTGAAGTCAAACTGTTGTTATGTGGCACAATACAGCTTTGAAGAAGGATACAGTGTGGACACAAGAGATCCTCAGCTCCCCATTGACCTCACCTTTGCTTCAGGGGCGTATCCAGTACTCACGGTTGGCACTCAGTTCATTGGAAACACCATGTCTCCAAAAGTCAGTAGGATGAAATTACTTCAAAAAAAATCAAGAAAATGCCCATAACCAAACCAGTCACCTTCCCAGACAATCTTGTCTCTCCTTATGCATTTTAAAATACCCAGGATACTTTTATTTTAGGAGGAACATTCTGGAGTGATAAATAGAAACCTGAAATATTTGGAAAGTACTACTCTCAGGAATAAGTGTTACAGGAGAAAGGCCTACAGTTCCAAAAATGCATCACTCCTCCTTGAATGCCACAGTTTGTAGAAGACCTTGGCGAGTTTTATTTTTTAAATATGCAAGTATATAAAGTGAATTTCTATTTTGCTCTGAAATTAAGCAAAATCAACTGTATTTTTATATGGCACTAAAATTTGAAGATTTCTTGTAAGTATAAGTATGTACTGGTGTTATGTGATACAAATGTGTGAATTAAGAGTTTTTGACTGGACAGGACATGAAATTGTTAATAAAGGATCATCCTTTTCCCATTAAAAAAATGTCAACAGATCAAGTCTAAAGACATAACTTGCCAACCCCCTTCCTTTCCACTCCACTTCTTTAAGACATACTTCATCTTAATTAATTAGGTTTGAATTTCTTGAGATTGATAGTATTACCATTCTAGCAATTGTCCAGTCATCCATAAAGTCTGCTATGAAGTCTAGCTCCAACTTTACATTTGTATACAGTAAGTAAACAAAACCATATCTTAAAAATTAGGAGAAAATCAGACAGAAAACCTATACCTTTCGGCTGCCATTTCAGGATAGTATAGGCAATGTTCATGAGTCCTCTAACTGAATATTTAACTTGTTTTTATTTAACTTAATTTGTAGTATCACAAAATGTGCCACGGAGTCTTTGGCTTTGATTTTGCAACGGCATCTGCCTGAGTAGATCCTTATGGAGTCCCCTTCCTGAATGAGAGCTTAGATATTGTAAATCTATCCCAGTCATCCCTAAAGAGAAATTGGACTTTTCCACTGTCTGCACTCAAACCTCAGCACCTCCAGATGTAGCACGCATTGCAGCCTTCACTTCAAAACAGCTGTCAAGAAAGTGTGCCAGACTTTTGACTGTCATGCCATACAGGCAGGATCCCACATGACATACAAATGGCAAGATAGAACTAAATAACGGTACATAATGCAAGAAGAAAAATGCAATAGAGTTACAAAATGGTAGTGGTCATGCTCACTGACTTTACAAAATTCAAAATTTCTCTGCTGGAGTGAGTTAAATACCAGAAAGTTCTAAAAATCATGAGGTTAAGATGTAGCTGCATTTGTTGAGAGAATAAGAGTAACTCTACCTGCCTAACTTATTTTAAGAAAGTGTCCCAAAATTTAGCTGGACTGTTAACTTGTCTAAAATACCTATTCCGTTTAATTTAGTTGTTATTTACTATGCATATAAAGCTCTTCTGTTCATGAGTGATGAGGCATAGTGTGTAACTTGCGGCCTTCACATTGTGGTGTAAAAAAACCCTCTGAAACTGGTTTTATATAGAATCTGGAATGATTTCATCAATTACTAACACTCTTCCTAAATATAGTAGAATTTTAGTTAGTAGTATATTTGATGAGGCAGATTAAGCTGACAACTTTCATTAGTCAGACATACAACCATTGTAAAAACCTTCCAAACCAAAAGGTTAGTCTTAAGAAACTAGACACTGATGTTGGCAGGTTCAGAGATATTTTTTCAACTTTATACAACAGTTCATCTGTGCCATTATAAATGACTCAGAAAGGAATATACTGAAATATATACTGATGGCCTGACAGTGAAAGAGTCCAAAGAATAAGGAAAATTTAGATGGTCCCAATCAGATGCTATGACACCAGAAGCAAACAACTTGAACTGAAACTTGGGAAATACTAGGAATTAAGTTTTGCATTGGATTTTGAAATAAAAACCATCATAAAAATGGGTGTTCAAGCAATATATTGTGAGAATCATTTAATTAAAGATCTATATGACAAAGCGTTTCATTTTGTGTAATAGCACTGTATGTTACTAGTTATACAGTATCAAATAAATTGAGGAAGAACCCTCTCAGAGGACTCTCTAGACATTGTTTTTATACAAGATCAAGTCAGGCCAGATGATCTAATAGTCCCTTGTGACAATAACATTTATAAATCAATTAAAAAGTTTTAATAAAATATAAGACCAAAAATGATCTTGCATTTCTAAGTCTTTTGAGCTTTAACACTCCCCACCCCCCCCCACCCCCCCATTTTGAGTTTATCTCAAAGTAATTCAGCTTTTTACTTCAGATTTTCTTGTATATTTAAGCACACTGGTTACACTGGTTGTCCACTTTCCTGTTGTTATTCTTGAATTCAGTAACCTACCAGTCACAATTTCTACTATGGCAGTGGTCTAAGTATTTAAGCTTCTTCTACAGTATTTGCAAACTTAAATGGAATGTTTACAGCAAAGTATTGGATCACCAAAATCCATCAAAATTATATTTTAAATGAATACTATATAGATTTTTCCCTACCTCCTCATTGTACAACTTGCATGTTATCTTAAAAACTTGTCCTTTGTTCTTAAATAAGAATCCCATTAACTCCTCATGGACATAATGCCCTGCCAGGTTAGCTCTATTATTATAGTATTTTAGGTATGTCCTGCCAACTGATAATGTAAATTGAGCAGCACTGCTCATTATATTATTTGTACACTGTTAATATAGCCTGTCCTTTTATTCCTGCCAAAAAGCACTCATCTACTTGTTCAGAATGAGAACTTTCCATGTGCCAATTACCTACTATTTCTTTTGTGAACTCAAGTAATATTTCACTCTTTCAATATTTCAATTTTTATTGATTATCACTCATGTTGGTCAAGGAATTCTGAAGAGGTTTTCCTAATATGAGGGCAACTTATTTATTATAGGCCATCTAAAACTAACAATGTAGTTGCAGGGTGGGTTTGCCTTTTTTTTCTGTTTTTGAAAGATTGTAGTGACTATGTAAAGCTAACACAAATTTTGGGCATTTGGTTGTTTTTTTAAATTAATTCATGGAGTATTCCGCAGTAATAAGAAAATTTGTATGTACAGATGCTACTAATGAATATCAGTTTAAGAATCTACATATAGAGGTGGACTAGTTTTCTTTTGCTTTGTATCCACTTCACAGCAACAGAAAGCACTCAAAGAAAATTGTACTTACTTGGCTTTTGCATACCAGTTTCACAAACCCAAAGGATTATGTTTAAGTGAGCTGCCAAACCTGGGTTTGGTGCCAGCCTGAGCACTCTCAGTTTATCACCAGCTGACCTGCTGCTGCAATTATAATATCCACTTTCTTGCTATACACTCAAATTTCCTTAAGATTCCACAGTGACTGCAGCATGTCCACCTCTTCCAGGGTGTAAGTCTTGGTTAAAATATGCCTGGAAAAGACTGTAGCCTACGAAGCACCCTAATATTCACCTGAGTTTCTACCCGTGCTTATAATCTCCATGATGTATTGGAATCATTAATGTTTAATGGGTATCTGTATCTAAACTGACAGCATCCACTGTAGCCTGACACTATCCCAATTGGTTTCCAGCAGAATTCATGCCAGTGGGCACAGTCTGGATCTGATTTGGAGGATGGTGATGGAAATAGGGATTGTTAAAAACACCCCATTATCATATGGTCTGGTAGTTGGCTACAGTGCTGTTCTACAAACATGATTTAGTACAGATGTTTCATTTAAACTCTAGGTTTATAAAGGTACACATTTTTTTGGTTTACTCTGATTATAACCACGGTCCACTCCTCCCCAGCAATCAACTGCTAGAATTTGTCAAATGTTGTCATTTAATATGTGGGTCACTTCCAGTGCTGTGTTTGTAGCATGGAATGCTCCACTTCCATAGAAACAGATGTTTTAACTTAACAGCAAAAAGAGCTAAACAAGTGCATGTGAAGGCGCAGTGCAAATAATGTGTTTCATTTCTGTTATTTATAGCTGTCCGCAGCTATCATAATTTTTTTATTTGAAAATTATTAAATCAATTACAAGAAGTTTATTTGCAGATACTGCCAAGAATGATGCATGCTAGGCAACTGCTTCTGGGGAAAAGTGTCTTCTTCTGGGCAATTACAGAGGCGTTTAAGTGAAGTCAATGCATTTCTGAAAGACTACAGTATGACAGGGTCTATACACTGAGCCTCAGAGTATACACAGAAAAAAAAATTACCCTTTTTAGATCTCCAAGCCCTTCTGGCAGATCTGCCAGGTGGCAAGGGCAGTGGAGCTAGTACTTAATTCCTCAACATATTTGAAAAGCGCAAGGCCAGCTGAGATCGTGGTTAGAAGGAAGACTCCAGGGAGGGGGCTCTGTCTGGAAAAAGGCTGAGCTGAGACGATGGGTTTATTCCTTCTTTTAGTTTGATTTGACTGAAATACATGCCACCTAAACTGGGAATTATGGTTGTATGAAAAACTAGTAATAGTTTTATCTAGAACGCAAAGGGGAAATATTTTTTTGAAACACAGAACCATTTACACATACCACAATGAAGTAACAAATCAGCCATCTGTGAAATTCTTTGCTCTTTTAAATCCTACCTGACTAAGTTTCAGGTCAGTGTAGGAGCCACTGATTTTTATAACAAAAGTGATGTTTGAAAACAAGCCATACTGCATACTTTCCAAAGCACACAGACAGAATAATTCATAACAGTGCTGTGATATTCCACATCCAGGGGTGGATCACGTAAAGAGCAAGCTGCGTGCAACCAAGGTAAGGGCTGATAGCTGATATTGTCTAACATTATTTCCCCCCAAAAATCCCATAATTTCTGCACTTGAACCATGGGCAAGCCTGAAAGTACAGGCCAGATTATTCCAAAAGTTCACCGTGTTCCCCTTCGCAGCCCACCCAAACGCTCTGGACATGTACTTACCCACCTATACTGGGGTTTCTGTGCAGAAGACAGAGCCAGGCCAGATGAGAGGAATATCTATGTTTGGAAAGCCTCTGAAAATGTGGGACACAAAAGCAGTAAACAAATCAAATGGGATGCCAGACCAAATGTGTTCCACATTTGCAAAAACAGCAAAGTTGAGTCAGGAAGAAAGGTTTATGTGTCTCCTCCTCATACAATCCTTCCCAAGGTACTTTCTTTCAATCCCCCCAAAATTAAACCCAGCACAGACAGCAGCAATATTTGTAAGTATGCAGCATTGACCAAATGCATTGCAAAGCCACTGACAGCTCCACGCTGCTTGGCACAAAACACAGCTCAAAGAGATGAGCAGGTGTTTCCTCCCCCAGTCCTCCTCCAGCACGGAGGGCATGCTCGGAGGGACACAGATGTGCCACTGCACAGCACCACTGGAAGCGAGCCTTCACACCTCACCTGCCACTTGCAGTGCCCCAAGCTCAGGAGGCACGCTGGCAACTTCCTCCCACAAAACTCTCAAATCTCTGCTACCACTATGAATTCCTGCATGTGAAAATCTCTGGATCATTTCTCTAGCCATGAGAAAGACCTTGGGAAGCCTGCCTCCATTTGTGTCAGTGACGGAAAGCCTCTTCAAACGTCTTTTTGAGGAAATTGTGAAACCATGGGAATCAGCACACCTCTCCTAAGCAGCTTACACAGCACCTGGTAGCTCCGCAGTTTGGTGGCTGGTCGCTATGCTACAATTGGAAGCAAGATGCAATTGAAAAGTATACAGGCAGTATGGGATAGGACTGCTCTTCAACATCAAATTTACATTAAACATTAAATGTAAAAAATATAAATTACTGAAAAGTTTGTCTAAAGTTTCCACTAATTCATTTTTCTATGAAAATCTTAACATGACAAAAAAATCATTCAGGGCGATTCATTAAGAGTGTACTTTAGCACATCCTTAATGAGAGATAGGATTTTTTGAAAGTTGGGAAATATGGAAAGCTTTCACAGCTCTTTGCAGTGTATTTAAACTGTATATTTAATGTCTGCACATAGTAAGTGAGCATAGTCCAACCCAACCCTGCAATAAAGAAAAATGTCAGCTAATGTTTTAAAATCCTACTCTTTACACAAAAAGAAGTCACTCACCATGACTGTTTTGCAGAAGATCGATATGAATATATCTTGCATTAATGTATACTAAGGGGTACAGGTATATTGTTTATTCAACTAACTCAGCCCTTTCTCTGACTGCAAGTTTTCCACAGAGCAAGTGCTATAAATTTGTTTTGCATTCCTTTTTGGTTTAAGATTAAAAGTTAATATATGGTACAATTTACATGAATAAGGGTAGTCATTTAATACTTGAAATTTAGAATTTCATTGTCTACCTGAGTCACCTATCATTATTTTTACTCTTTGTTGCAATAACTTGACCTTTATAAAGTGGGCAGAAGGGCCTCATTAATTTACCAGGACTTTCATTCATTTAGAAGTCTGGTTAAAAGAAGGAAGATGTATTACACTAATGCTGGCTAAGCAGATTAAAGGAATACTAGGGCATTATGTATTTTTCTTGCTTTCTTAACTAATGAAATAATTATTTTCATATAGATATGGTCTTCATATTTATGATATACTCTCTTCCTGAACAAATGAACCAAAAAACCATATTGCAATAAAACCCAACTGATTTAGTAGACCTCAAAATCCAGAATCCTTTTAATGCATCAGATGCACGGTTTTGCCTGCGTGTTATAGTCACATATATCTTTCTTCCCTTGATATGGTTATTTGCCATGGAGTCAAAGTCTGGAACAAAGATTTGAGGATCCAACTCTAAATATCAATGAGAAAAAAGTCTTACTCTGCGACATTAGGTGTGGCCTCTTCCTGCTTTTCTTTCTATTACGCCTATTTTCTGTTCGCTAGCTAACTAATCCTCAGGACAAACCTAAAAGCTAAGAAAAAAGTCGTAACAAACTTCCAGCTTGCTTTCTGTAGCCATGTATCTTCTACCAAGTGTTTCCATGTTCTTCAACTCCTTTATTTGCTGCAAAAAGTAATGGAAGAAAGTATTCTCCTGCAGAAATCCTGGCCTCTTCAGGGATTCATGTGCTGAATAACCAGGGGTTCAAGGGAGCCTCTTGCCATACCTGCCTTCTCCATGGGATTCCTTTCACTCCTCTGACATGCACGCCCATGCCTTCAAGGTGAGGGTTTGCAAGCAGGTCTTTGCTCACTCCCCTTCTCAACTTATCATTTTAACTACATTTATATCATTGTTCTCAATTCCATAAATGTAACAATCTGTGCATTGCAAGCTCCAGTATCTTCTTGATCTGAAAGACAACCAGACAAAAAGAGAGTTAATATGAAAAGCATTTTCACAAGGCAAAACTCTCCTGTGACAGTAACTTGAATTTATCTATCACCCTCGCTGTTTCCCTTATGTTGGTTTCTGGTTTTTGTCGTCTTCAGTTACCACAACTCACCACTGTTATTTTGCAGGAAAGAGTTAGATACAAGAACAGAAATTATCTGCACACATGCTCTGTCATCTCAGCAAAACCCTCTTCACACTTTCAGCATGTGATTGCACACAAAACACAGATGAGAAAACTCATCCCTTTTGGTGAGCACTGGTCCACATCCCTGTGAGGTGAAGCAGCCAACCATGCATGGGAGGTGTTACCAGCAAAAAGTACCAGCTAAAACCCAGCGGCTGCAGTTTTTGACTCGTGTCTGCTGCTACTGTGCACCTTCCACAGCCCTGCTCCCACAGCGCTACCTGACAAGTACTGACACAAATGTTTAAAACTAACTTGCACATGACCAATGTGTGAATGAGTTTGATTTTCCTCCATTACTGTATTTAACACATTTGCTGAATTGCAAGATTCACAACTCCAGGCACCTCTGTCATTCCCCTTAAGTCCTCTTCACACACCCCAATCACATATAGCTCTTAGAAACATATAATTACATTAATTGGGACACCGCTGCAACCCACGGATAGATATGTTTATATGCTATAAACTTAATTTTGTTAAAATCAATGGAAGATCTAAAAAAGTAAACAAAAAATGCAGGACAAACAGTAAAGTCAGGTGAAGTGCTGGATGAAACATCATTAAAAACTGAGTTTTGTTTTCTTTGGGTGTTTCCCGGTAAAGGTTTTGTGTTCTGGGAAAACACATTCATCCTAGTGCTGCGTGCTGAGTCCTGCCAGCCCAAGCAGCCCAGCCCCCTGTAGCGATTCTCCTAAAACCCAAATCCTCACTGGATCTGCAGCACTGTTAAATTTGGTAGTGCTGTGGTTGCTCTGGTGGGAAGATCAAGCAGTTAATTCACAACAGGTAGAGATAAATTAACATCTTCTGAACTACCAAAAAAGACTGAGGAAAAAGGGATTTTTTTCAATTTCTATTTAGAATTTCAGAAATACCTTTGTCTATTAAAACCTATGCAGAGCTAAATGCTGTTTTGTTAAAACTGGCATATCTGGGAAAAACTCAATTGGACAAAAAATCCACAAAACCAGTATTTCAAAATCAATTGCTTTCATGCTAGAAAGCTGTCATTTAGACAGTTCAAGATAGTATTTTGTGCTGTTGTCTTTGGTATTTTATTTTACATTATTTTATTATGCTTTGTTAAAAGCAGAAGAGTTACTTGACATTTTCAGAATCCTTAAAGATATTATCATTAAGCTCACATATAATTTTCACTGAAAAATCTTTTATTTCCTTCCTAAGCCAAAAGACCCTGTGTTTGATAATGAAACAGCTGGACACATGGATATTGGATGTGCATAATATACATTACCATTACTATACCTGAATAAAGCAAAGGTAAAAATTATACAAAAATGAAAATTAATATAATACAATGCAAAAATTATTTTTAAAATTTACTTTAAATTTTACAATACCTTCAATATACTTTTCATCAAAATAAAATTTAAAGAAAATATTTCAATATAAGCCAAAGCAATATTTCATAAAAATTGTTTTGTGAAAAATCTCTACTCACTTCTGTAGGCAGTAATCAGGAAAGAAACTTAACTATTAATCCCTGAATTAGGAGATACAAAGATCAACTTCTCTTTCATTATTTATCTGGAAATATGAATCCCTGTAAATTGATGTTATTCACTTTTACTTCCTGTAAAATAGTCTAAAATGATAAAATATATAAAAATGAAAAATATTATATGATAAAGCTGAGGGAAATATCTCAACTTAATACAATTTTTTTCCTAAACCTTACAATCTGGAATTACTGGGGTTTGTGAGAGAAACAGAAATGTGGATAATTTTTATCATTTTTCTTCTGGGAAACATCTTTTTCCTGTTTGTAGTACAATGACAAACTTAAAATTCCACTGAGATGCCAAAATGCCGGTTTCCACTGCTGGAAAAGTAAGCTCTGGCTTTCATTCAACGGATATTGATGATCTAGACGAGGGGATCGAGTGCACCCTCAGTAAGTTTGCAGATGACCCCAAGTTGGGTGGGAGTGTTGATCTGCTCGAGGGTAGGGAGGCTCTGCAGAGAGATCTGGACAGGCTGGAGCGATGGGCTCAGGCCAACTGTAGGAGTTTCAATAAGGCCAAATGCCGGGTGCTGCACTTGGGCCACAACAACCCCCAGCAGTGCTACAGGCTTGGGGAGGAGTGGCTGGAGAGCTGCCAGTCAGAGAGGGACCTGGGGGTGTTGATTGACAGCCGGCTGAACATGAGCCAGCAGTGTGCCCAGGTGGCCAAGAAGGCCAATGGCATCCTGGCTTGCATCAGAAATAGCGTGGCCAGCAGGGACAGGGAAGTGATCTTACCCCTGTACTCGGCACTGGTGAGGCTGCACCTCGATTCCTGTGTTCAGTTTTGGGCCCCTCACCACAAAAAGGACATTGAATGACTCGAGCGTGTCCAAAGAAGGGCAATGAAGCTGGTGAAGGGTCTGGAGCACATGTCGTATGAGGAGCGGCTGAGGGAACTGGGGGTGTTTAGTCTGGAGAAGAGGAGGCTGAGGGGAGACCTCATCGCCCTCTACACCTACCTGAAAGGAGGTTGCAGAGAGCTGGGGATGAGTCTCTTTAACCAAGTAACAACCGATAGGACAAGAGGGAATGGCCTCAAGTTGCACCAGGGAAGGTTTAGACTAGATATTAGGAAGTATTTCTTTCCAGAACAGGTTGTTAGGCGTTGGAATGGGCTGCCCAGGGCAGTGGTGGAGTCCCCATCCCTGGAGGTGTTTAAGAGTCGGGTTGACATAGCACTGAGGGATATGGTGTAGTTGGGAACTGTCAGTGTTAGGTTAATGGTTGGACTAGATGATCTTCAAGGTCTTTTCCAACCTTGATGATTCTGTGATTCTGTGATCTTTAGTTTTCACCCCAATGAGGATCCAAGACCTCAAAGCAGATCACTCATCTCCCTCTCTCATTTTACAGAGGTGCAATGAAAATTGATTTCTTTATGCATTTTACCTTAGGATGCTAGCCTTCAGCTATTAATCCGATCCTCATTTTCATTTCATGGTTGCAGAGAAACCTTTTATCCTGTTTTCTTGATCTGGCCACTTGTGATTACATCTGTGATCTTTTAATCTCCACACAATCTTTTCAGCACATCACAACCCAGGAGATGGCATGTTCTCCTGGCTGGGCTATGCAGCTGCAGCCCACAAAGCCCTTCAAAATGCTTTCGAGCAAAAGCCACCTTGTGAGACATGAACAGAAATAAGTATGAATTTCTCTGGAGTTATATGCAAGCAATATTTGAAATTACATTCAGAACTCCATTTTACAGGCAGCTCACATAGTTACAGTCAGTACAGGCTTCACACAGGCTCTGCTCAGGGTTTTCCATGGAAAGTACCTTCAGCTATATTCTCCACACAAGATGCATCGTCACAGTTCCCCACCAACAAAATGAGAACCACAGCTGAGCTGCTGCTGGTTTTCCCCATACATATTGTCTCCTCTATCGTAAATCCATTCTGGTCACATCCTTCTTGCGATGCTGACAAGAGGGCTGGGTTGTCCAGCAGCAACAGGAATTGTCTGGCCATAGTCAGTCACAGACTGCAAAAATCAAGCAAAAAGTAAATTCCTTCTCATACACGGAGTTAAAACAGGAACAAAACTACATCCAGGAACGCATATATTTTCCCACCCTGTTTTATCTCCAGTGTGCTCGTATCAATGAGCTTCTGTTTTCTATTTGGAGTTAATTCCCTGAACACACAGTTCCTATACTATAGGTCTTAAATTGGATTTTGCATTGAATTTTTCAGATTGTATTTTCTAGTTGTCTGTTCACACTGTCATTCAATTGTAATTAAAATCTTGCAAAGTTTTCAGACAATTTTTTTTCTTTGTGAAATATTTTTACTTACCAATAATGCTATTTTAAAACAAATTTCCTGAAATATCTTACATTTCAAATCTGAAAGACTGATTTCAATGAAGATAAGTGGTTCACTGTATTAGGAACATATCATCCCATGTTGATAAACAAAGGATTCAATGAAAATGAATGAAAACCAGAAAGTAATGAAATGCTTATGGATGCAACATAACTTTACTTCCCAAACCACCATCCTGAAGTAAAGCCAAAAGGAACCCAGTAGGATTCTCATAAGCTCAGTAAGATTTAGATTAGATCAAATTAGGTATGAGTCAGAAGTTCTTCATGCTCACTGCAGAGCTGATTTCTACTCTCCATTTTCCCAGGATAAAAAAATTGGTTTATGTTTGCAGACTGACAGGACAACTACTGGAATCGAGCCTTCGGAGGGTGAGGAGACAGCAGGTCTGCAAGACAACAGCATCCCAGTGCACCCATCAACCATATGGGGAAAAGGGAGAGCCAGGAAAACTGCTCCTGCTATGAAAACAGAAATGCTACAATCTCACTTTGTTCATTATGGAAACATGACCACCACCTTTTCTGTCTTTGAAAAATAAAAAAATGAATCAAAACTGGTATCATTTGTTCTGATAGTTATAATGATCTTTAAATGTGAAATGTGGGCTGCTAAGGCATTCTGGCTTCACCATTTTTCTTTATTCCTATGCAAACATGAATTATACATGTGCGTTTGGAGTAACCGGAATTATTTCACTGTGTGGCTGCAGACAACGGCAATTTCCAGCAAGTAGGTTCCAAAGCCTGACTCTTATTTTTACCTGGTTTGGGGGAGTTAGCCCATCAGCTGGTGGCCCCCACACACATCCATGGGTTTTGCTTGCTTTGATAGTTCATCTCACACAGAACCCAGTTAAGTTCCCTGGCAGGTTCAGACCTCCTCTGGAGAAGTCAGCCAGGGAAAGTCAGCTTTCCTGCTGGCAGGGCACTGCATTTAATAGCCCTCTGCAAAATTCAGTAGCTGTCTCAAGAGTTTAGAAGAGAAATATGAGGCTTTCATTTAACAAAGTAATTTGATTACTTAGAAATCAATCCCTTGGTAAGATTTGATAACTGCAACAACATTTCCTACCCAATTTGACAGAACTTCTACTTAAATCAATCTATAAGCTTGTGCTTAAGCATTTTGTTAACTGAAGACTTAAAAGATGACTGTCTGTGTGCTCTTCTTTGGGATAACAATCTGAAACACTTCAAATTGGGTTTGCATCCTCTTACATCTCTTACACTGTTCCCTAAATCAGAACTATCATCTGCAGAAAAAGAGAAACAATGGAAATTTCTCATGCTGAAAACTGTTTTCAAGCTGTAATTTTTTTTTTTAACAAGATTCTAAAGTTGTATTTTACAACTAAATTTAAGTTTAAATGTTTTAGGCCATAGTCTAAATGTTGCCAGTGTGCTTAGCACACTACTCCTGGAATGCTTGTAGTCTCCAATTTGTTTATTGCAAGTGTGTTTCCTGAAGATTTTGCTTTTCCTTCTTATATATTGGAATCCATGGCTTCTTTTATCTTTCTTTTCTTTTCTTTTCTTTTCTTTTCTTTTCTTTTCTTTTCTTTTCTTTTCTTTTCTTTTCTTTTCTTTTCTTTTCTTTTCTTTTCTTTTCTTTTCTTTTCTTTTCTTTTCTTTTCTTTTCTTTTCTTTTCTTTTCTTTTCTTTTCTTTTCTTATTATTAACCATATCTATGTGGGAAAACCCCTTTTATGTTTATAAGCTTTGTCTCTACATTAAGATGTCATAATTTTGATGGGGAAAAGGGTTATTTTAAGAATGGAAAATAATATAAAATATAAAATATATGTCTCTCTCCCTTACTCCTCTGCTCCTAGCTCTGCGTCTAAATCATTGCTTTCCTCCAGATCTTGGAATAAATGTTTACAAGACACAACACTTGGATTTTCCTTACGTGCATGCAGAGTCAGTCCAAGACCTGGAATTTAATGGTGCACACAGATTTCATGCAGAGATGGATAAATTTCACCAGAAATAAAAGGCAAGAGCAAACCTGGCTATCTGTGTATTCCTTTGTACACATTGGCTTGTCTCAGTTCAGCAGGTGGAAGCACACATATTTATAGTAACACCTGCAATTTCATGGTGGGTAAAAATTTTGTAAAATGTGCTGTGTAACACTTAATTTTTTCATTTTTTCATTCAAGCTAAAAAAACCCTGTTCTATAACGCACTGCTGATGGAAAGGCTGTGTTCTCAGTGAGACATTGTATTTCTGCGGGAGCCCTCACATTCCAACATTTTTTGGTGGTCTAAGTACAAAACATTAGTTTTCTTGGAGAGTCAAAGGTCATCACATTTGGGCCCAGCCTTCCGAGGTGCAGTTCAGCAGTGCTTCCCTCAGTCTTGCCACGAAGAAGGAGCTTTGCATGCAAAGACCGAGACACCACAAGATGCTAAACTGCCAACCAGCTTGCCCTCAGTGGAGAGCAGCTTGCAGCAGTGCTGCTGGAGAGCTGATCACACCTCCTTTTAAGCATGGTGCATAATAATGTTGTTTTTCGTGAAATTATGAACTATTAAATCTGCATGACATAGAGATGAGAGAAGAAATGTTCACAGGCCCACTGTAATTTATGCACATGTGGTGCACAGATGTTACATGACATTTTTCTTCCCTTTACTTTTGAAAATTTGGATTACATTTTCTCTCCTCTCTCGTGTTCGAATTCTCTGCTTGGTGCTTTATTAGATGTCTCAGCAGGGTAAATGGATGATTAATAATTGTTGATGACAGAAATTTGGTTTCTATAAGCTGTGGAGTGAAAGATAAATATGATGGCAATGGTCCTACCTATGTATGACAACCAAGCCTCTTTAAGACTGTCTGTGTTAGGGTTACCCATGATTTATGGGGATGTCACCACTGTCCCTAGATGTGGAAAACCTCTTGCAAGTTCTCTTATTGTAATCATCACTTTTTCTTCAGATACCTGGGGGAAAAATATCCCCCCAAAAAAGAAAAGAAAGAAAAAGTTAACTTTTTCAGGGTCAGGAAATATTCCATAAAACCCCCAACTCCTGCTAGTAGGACCATTAGAGCTTTCTTCAGAGCACTACACACTCTGTGCTGCCATCTCTCAATTAACCCTTGAGAGCAAACCATCAAAACAAGACCACGGTGTACGTGTGCCTGGGCTGAACTACGGGTTCACTTCACTGAAGACTCCAGTCTCGCTTCACTGTTATATTGCAAGAAAAATCAAAAAGGAAGGTCTGAATACCTCCTGAGAAGAGATGAGCCATGCTGTCCTGATCTGGATCCTGGAGAGCTATATATCAAAGTAAGGGTTTGCATCTAGACCATTACTTTTGTAATGTGAAGCAGCCGGACACAGCAAGTTAAATCCAATTTCCAGTCCTTTAAATTCAAGGAAGAGATTTTAATGGATTAGGTAAATCGATTGATAGGAATAACTCAAAGCAGTTGGCAAGCTGAAAGCCTTCTCTCATTTTGAAGTCTATCATATTCTAAAACACAAAACCCTCATTTGCAGAAATACATCACTTCTGTTTCTTCAGGTCATGTTTGTTAATAAACAGCAAAACCCCCCAACAATTTTCTTAGTAATTCTTTCTAATTTCTTTAGGTCTTCTAAAAAATTACATAAATGTTGCCATTGCAATATTAATTTGTTTTTAATATCAGCTCTTGATAACTGCAGAACCCTGAAGAGAACTGGAAGTGCTATAGGCTAAAAAGTAATAGAGATGGAGAAGAAATGCTGAAACATAACCAAGGGAAGTCAGCTATAGCAGTTGAATAAAAGGAAGTTTGCCTTACAATATATAACAGCTTATTTCATAAGAGTACTACATGTGCTAAACAAATTTCAATCTATTACTCATTATTCTATAATATTGATATGTAAATATGATATGCCTTTTGATATGTAAACAACTACTGATGATACTTTCCTCACTCAAAACTTTTGTTCTGCAAAAAAATAAATTTTCTGGAAAATTTAATTTCTCCTGATGTTAATTAGTTATAAAACTACTACAGATTTCTCCAACTCTTACTGGTACAGTGTCATCCCCCTTTGGGTCTGTAGGAGGACAGAAACTCTCTGCTTTTCTGCATCTTTCTTCTCATCTCCATGAAATTTTCATGAGTTAAATTTGCATGTAGAAAGAGAATGACTCCTTCACACATCTAGCAATTAGTCTGGAAAATGTACTGTTACAAGAGATTATCTGCTTAAGAACCACAGTCGAACTATACTTCTATAAACTATTCTTCCTAATCAGTAATTATGCATATTGATAGAAACCTCATCTGATTTTTGTTTCAAGAGAGTATGCAGCCTGATGAAGGGTTTTAGAAAAGAATAGGAAGTCCATTTTCTGTTTGTGAAGGAATTATCTATCATGTTAAGGTTTAGCCCTTCCACTGTTGCTTTGAGTCCCAAGTCCATGTACAGCTGAAAACCTAATGCAAGACTGACGGAAAGCATGGTTAATTTGAAGAGACAGGAAGGGACTCTGTGCTGCGAGAGGCTCTGCACTGACATACTGGCCTCCTTCTCCAAGACTTCAGAAAAAATAGCAAATTTATATTATCATATCTGCCACTTTGATCTGAGCTGCTGGCAAAGCGTTCCTCCACAATATGAATTACCAAAATCAACAGAAAACTCTTCTTACTTTTAATTGCGTTCAGAACAACTTATTTTAAACATTACTAAATTAGCTTTGATTTCGACCACATCTTAATTGTGGACAGAAGGGGTGGAAAACTTAGAAACCATCAGAACTGGTTTCATTACAAAACCCCACTCCATCGTGCTGAAGCAAAGCTCTTAATTGCTTGAGCAGACAGATGAGCCGGAGGTACAGCTCTACTCACATGGCGGCTCCGTGGCTGGCAGGAGGCATTTCTGGGACAACCAAAACTGCTGTTCTCGGTAGAAACTCTGAAAAAACTACTAGGAAAATCTTCTAGGCTAAAACTGGGATATAAAGCTCTTTTAACCTGATCTCACTTGCTGCAGAGGGCTCAGAGAAGCCCTGATGCCCAGACAGTGTGTTGCCCTCATGCTGCTCAGGCTGCAGGGAGGGTCCTGGCACTTCCCGCCAGCTGCAGCAGCCCCTCCACAGCCTCTCTCAATGATGGTAAACTCCTTCTCACACAAGGATATGCAATAGTCACTGTCATGATATCAGTTTTGAACCAGGGTCTCTAGAGCTGAGACCACTGTTAGTTTCAGCTACAGAGGCAATTTTCTTCAGCTCTGCCTACATCATGCAGTCTTTCATCTCTGCCCTCCCCTCAGCACAAAGAGGGACTAACAGAGGATTACACAGGGGGTTAGAACAAGCTCCATTAGAAAAAAAGAAAATTTCTTACAGGTGGGAACAAATATGTTTTAATACAGACATGTTTCCCTCCAGAGCAAAGCTTTCACTTAAGAGTCTGAAACGGGATGTGCCTCTGCATATTTCCAGACCGAAGGAGGGGAGCGACCCGACACAGCAGTCCTCCAGTGGTTTCCCAGTGCTGGAGCATGTGTCGTTTGGGTTCAACAGCAGGGGTGGAGGGACCAAACCATTCAAGTTTCTTCAGCTTCCAAAAAATGCTCAAATTGGCACATTCTCAGACATACAGCGTAGTAACCTCCTACTGTCCCACAGCACTGAGCAGACCTTAATTTATTTTAAGATTATCGGTAGCTTTCAAGCCAGTAAAAAACAAGAGAGACAGCTGCCCCTGTATTTTGGCTGTTCTTAAATTTCCATGCAGCCCACAAGGCTGAGATGGACGTTCACATTAATTCTAGATCAATGGTGTTGAAGTCAATGAATAAGTAGATTGGATAGGTTTGGAATCTTACCACCCATGGTGGCTCCTGTGATAGTCTTGAAATCACTTACCACCTCTGCATTATCTTATAGCCTGGTCATAGGCATTACTTTAAAGTCAACAGTTTTATTTTATAGACAACAGTCTTATAGTCTATCTTATAGTCTAGCTCTAGAGGACAAGGATGGCTGAAGAAATGTACTGGAAGGAATCCATGCCACCATGGATGTCCAAGTCAGCCATGCAATGCACAATATAGATGTGCACAGGAATACATTTCTGCTGTTCCACACCTTATTGCTGTAAGTCCCATCTCTGAGAGCTGACTGACTCTGGAACTGTGCACTTTTACAACACAGAGTAATGATACGCCAGTATACGTCAATAAATCAAATACTGTCAACTTGCCCAAAATCAAATCTAGTTTTCTTTCTGGTTTTCTCTCTTCACCACAGCTGAGACTGTAGTTCACCCAGATGGATCAAGATGATAGATAGCAGTTTTTTCCATAGAGGCTGACAGATTGAAGGACAATGATTATTAGCATAAAACTATAAAAGATATAAGAGTTCCTCTGTTTCACACCTATTTTTTGACATTTAGTAAGCTACCGATGAAACATTTCTACAAAGTTCTTTTTTCCTCAAGCAGCTTAATAATAAATATCAGTTAAGGAACAGTAACTCATAAAGAAAGCAATGAATTCATCCAGGTATTTCTGATCATCTCACAGTTCCCACCAATAATGTAGAGAAACCATAAGAAGAAAAGATGTAAAGAAAGAGAAGTTAGCAATATTGTGGTTGTTAGTCTTCCTTTTGGAGTCTGGCATGCAGCACTGCTGCAGAGAGAAGACCTTTCTAGCTGGATCACTCACACTGATGCAGAATAGCCTGTGTCCTTATAATCTATATCCTGGTCTGAGATGTACAGGAGGATCTGAAGTAGCATCACATTTAGGCACAAATCTCACTCACAGCTTCTGCTTTCGGTCACCTCCAGGATCCTCAGGTTAGTGACAAACCATAAGCCATGAAACAAAGGAGAGCATGCATTTTATAACTGTTTAGGAGAAACTGAGCACTTACTACCTTATATTGAAGGATTCATGCATAAATTTCAAATATTCTTTCTTTGTCTGTTACATTTCCAATATGCTTCCCTGTGCTAATGAGAGGGAAAAAGGGAACAAGCTTTCTCCTTTCCCCGGTTGATCTTAGCTGGGTGTAAAAATGAGGCTCCAAAGAGTCTAACTGGTTCCAGCTGGATCCTACAGAGCCTATGGAGGACTCGTTCATCTTAGGCAGATTAGAGGAAGGGAAATTCTTCTTCTGTCATGGCAGTGACAAGCACTCAAAGCCCCTACCATTGGGAAAAGTTGTGAAGGGCAATACAAGAGCATGTAACAGAGAATAGAAGAATTCTCTTAGGGGGAAAAAAATAATCCACACAGGAGATTGTAATAACTAGATGTACACAAGAGTGGACTTCATCAGGAAACTCCCTTGAGTTATTAAAAAGTGGACTGGGCAAAGTAATGCAAAATACACTGTACTGAACAATCTTTCATTAGGAGCAGGAAGGACACAGTGAACATTCAAGTAATATTTCTTATTATATGTGTCTTTTATTGCTTTTGAAAATAACCTGGCTTGCCAGACAGATCCTTGTTGTGGGACAGAAGAGCCTCACGTTTATAATCCACAAAGAATAAGTCAACGGGGAACCCTTTGTAAAATGCATCTTTGACACCACTTTGCAGGCTGAAATGTGTTGTTTTTTCTTTTATCTTGCATAAGCAAGTACAAATCCAACTGTAACCTTTAATGGCAGGCATACTGTGCATAAGTGAAGCAGTTTCTTGTAAATATGTGAATGTATTCAAACAAACGATCTAAGGGAGACTTACCACAGTGAATGACAAAAACGAAAATCAATATAATCCTGAGTTAAACTGATGTGTGCTCTTGCAATATACACCTACTGGGACTTAATTTAAAAGTGTTTTGAAATATTTCTTTCCCTCATATTTATTTAAATGGAAACTTTCCCAACTGTTAATGGCAGATATCATATGCCTGTGGTGATATAAAAACCGGCAAATTTTCTGTTGCTGTGGAATGTCTTGTTTTAGCTGTATGCAAAGAAACACCATATTGTAAAGCTGAACTGGAAGCCTGTCAGTGACACAAAAATATGGAAGAAATTTAATTGTTTCCATAATTCCTTATTTGAGTTAATGTAAGACATGTAAGCCCTAAAAACCTGAAAAAGCTGCAGAGGTTATGAAGTTGAAGTTTGTGGTTCTCGTGATATCAAATCATATTAAACGTGAACTGATAGGGTTTATGCAAACATATGAGGCACAAAATAGTGGGATCATTTAATTTAACTCTGATAACAACTTCCAAATATAATCTGTAAATATTTAAGCAAGGACAAAAGGTACTGTCTTTTACAGACCTATATAGAGCATTTCATTAAAAGCAAAACCAATAACATACTACATTCGATTATAGTATAATGCTATGATTGCTGCTCCATCCAGTATTTTCTCATAATGTCTGCTACTTTCTCCCATTTTGTGATTGCCCTGAATTTCTCCTCTTATTTTATCAAAACCAGGCCTGAATCAGTTTGGTTTATTTCTTTCTCCAGACCAAGGAAGAAAAGGTAGTATAATTCCCACTAAACTTTGGAATACACTTTCTTTTGTACTAGCACGTATTTTGTTTTTCTAAAAATACAACATTTATCCATTGTTAAAGCTTGTTGTAAAATAGAAACTGAACTGGCAACACTGAGTAAAACCACATATCCAAACCAATTCCTTTGCATCTGCTTTAATTTCTTGGACTTCTTCAACCTTGCTCAGATTTCAGCTCCATGTACCAAGTAAGCAAGAATTTTGCAAGGGATAAAGCTATCAACCTGCAGGGATAGGCAGAGTTCATCGGGAAGGCTCTGAAGATACTGTCTGAGGGGTCAGCATGGGCATGATGAGGTTCTCCCTGAACATGCAAGGCATCCTAGCACAACATGTACGTGAAGCCACTGTGTAAGGCAGATACAGTGTACTAATTACAGATAGTTTACTTTCACAGTTATTATTTTAGTAGTATTGCTATTTAGTAGCTAGTCTATTACTAATACTGTCACAATATCACAGTGAGATGAAATATGTTATGGACTTAACGTCTGGATGAACTCTTCCTATGTGTCTGAGGAAAGGGATATCTGTAGAAAGGAGGTAAAATTGATCCCCATAACCTGAAGCCAGCAGAAAGAGGTGCATCACCTTCAGAGCTGACTGTGACTGGCCTTCATACACATGGCTGGCTGGAAAAAGGCAGCTGAACGATAGCTCTGAGTTTGTCACAAGCACAGCAGTCCCATGATACTGAAAACATTGTTCCCGAGGGAAGACACGTGACCATGGCTGGCACATGGTGGAGACTAGTCCATGAAGCAGTGGGAAGATCTGGCCCCAAGACAGAATTCCTCCTTAAACCAGTAGTGTAGGTACTCATCATGCTCAACATACCTGGACATAAATCCTTTAGCCATCTCACAGAAAACCAAAAAATGATTTTTCAGAGCAACTGCACTTCAGATATTAACTTTAGACCCTTGCTTTTCTGCTTTGGTCTCCTCTAGTCAATTAAACAAAGATATGTAGAAGAACCAAGGAGAGAAATATGAGCAGTTGAAAAAGAAAAGTGCTGTCATGACTGTACAATAGGTTGCTGGTATTTACAAGATTCTGTGTATTCAGATTCAATATTTTCCATATGAAGACAATCACTTAGTATTAATGCTGAAGCGGTATAGAGGATAGGGCCCCTCTTCCAATAAATAATTTGCAGATACAAGGACAAATACAATCCCTGCCCTGAGGAGTTTGGAAATAATATCCTGCTTGTGTGAGTTGAAATGGAAAGGTGTTTATTTTTACTACAACAAGTGCTTAACATGCAATAACTAAACCAAAACTATTATTTCAAAAGGATTTAGAATAATAGTTTAATTATCCCAATGTTTATAGAATTGAAAAAGCAGGAACTTTTAGCTACTAATAATGACAGTCTCAAATACTTTTATTTTTTCTTTGGAAAATCCAAAGACTGGTATAATCATATGCACTTGTAAAAAAGAAAGCAGTTGGACAGATGAGCTCTTCCATTACAGGATTTGGCCTAGAGGAGTGTAAACAAACTAGCATTCTCTTCAGGACAATTTACACCTATCAGCCTCCAGAAATTTATATTGTTGAGGAACTTTGGGAGTTTTACTATGCCAAGTAAGAAAACACTTCAAGTTATTCATGAGACCAGCAAAGAAACAGTAACCACATAAAAGAGTATATAATACTTTATTCGGGTTATGTAGGAATATAGAATATAAAAAGTAACAAGGAAAAAGGGTAAGACCCAGGAAATAAAAGCGTTGTGAAAACTCACATACTCTTTTCAGATAATTCTTATCAGCATGAATGCTGAAAAGCATCCATCCTTCACTGTCAGTCAACCTAGGCTACATCTGACTCTTGAGAAATGTTATCGCATTGTCTGCTTATCTCATTCACAGAGTATCTGTGGTATTCATGGAATATCCGTGAATAAGGACCTACGGGTTCGTTGTTAAGTTACTGCCCTCTCTATAACACAGACCAACATGAATACAGAGTACATCAAGGAAGAGATTCATGACAAGTGCACGTACATGGAAACAAAAAAAGAAGTGCTATTTGGAAAATGCTGCAATATGGACAGCACAGAACAACTAGTGTGAGAAGAGTACAAAGCAGAGACAGCACCAGCCCCACACGTGCCATTCGGGGAGCTGCTGGGCTCCCCAGAAGTGGTCCCCTGGCTCCCTCTTTTCCTTGCTATGCTCCTCTGCCACCACGAGCAGTACCACAGTCTGATGCGCACAGGATCTGCTCCCATGCCTGTCAACCGAGGCCTTTACAGGATCACCCATCCCACAGAGGAGCTCCAGCAGACAGTATGAAAGAGCTAAAAGAAAAAAAGGGGAAAAGATCCAGAAGAGAAAGGAGAGGAAATCACTGCTTTAATCTACACCACATGTACAACACGGCTGAGCTACAAGCTCTAGGGAGTCATAACTCTGAATGTCCTGACTTTTGTGTGTTTAAAATCTCAACTGTAGCATTACAGCATGGGTGTTTTTTTTGCATTTAATTTGATTTTTTTCTTTGGGGAAAATGGAAGTATGCTTTACCATACAGTCAAAGAGACCACATGACGGACAGTCAAATAAATATCATCCACACATTTATTTGCATGATTAAGCCATCAGACAGTCAAGTAAATGGAATGGAGTGCATTTATTTGAATAACCTCCAAGGTATTTTGGGGCACATAAATAAAATGGGGACAGCAAGCCATGGCCCTCAACTTTCTCATTGTTTAAAACAGTGCAACTCTAGAGTAACTCCTCTGAAACAAATGTAAAATCAGTGTAAGACAAACTGATATATATCTGAAAACCTCTCTGCTTTCCCCATCCTCACCCTACACAGAAAAGCTGCTGATTTTGATTTGCTGTGAAGGACAACATACATTACAAGTATGTGTCTAGACAAAGTTCAGTGCTGTAGTGGTTAGCCAGATATATAACACAAGATGGTACAGTGCCCACACATTCTTGCTCTGTAAGGAGATAAGGAAGCTAAAACAATTTCCAAAGAGATAAAGAAGAAACCTGGACAAGTGGTTCTACTGTTCTCCCAACTCCAAGATACTCTCTTCTTCAAAAGCACATAACATCTGCATTGTGTGCCGTGGTTTGTACATCAACGGAAGACCAAGAGGACAGAATTGGTGGAGCAGAACACTCGGTGTGGAAGACCTGACATCCATGGTACACACATTTTAAGGGCTGCCCTTAAATGCGGTATTGTGGCAGTATGTTAAGTGTGCTCGGGGAATCTATACTCCAATTTAGCTTCATCCAAAGGAATCTAGCCAACATGCTCCAAAACTGCCCCACAATAAGAAGCAAAGCACAGTCAGTAGGGACAATCAGGAGTTTTGTTTCAAAAGTGTACTCCTAATTTATGCTAAATTGTTAACACAGGAACACACTGTGACGGAGAGAAAAGATGACTTAAGCTGATTAACTATGCCTTCTACGATTTTCACAAAGTAAAAGAATAAACCTTAGAAAAAGCACCCAGTTCTCATTCCTCCCATGGTGTGGACAGATTAATGCACCTACAGCTGGGAAAGCTTTAAGACAGAACTGTGGAAAAGCTTCCAAGGAAGTGCATATGAATTCAGACATTACTTATAGTCCTTTATGACTCAAACCCTGGTATGATGCTTAGTCATGAGTCCTGTGCTTAGGGAGTGATGACAGAAAATGTTTTAGTATCCAGAAGCATCCAAATACCAAATGGATCTTATTTTTACCATTTGAAACAATAGTTTCATTCAACAACGGTGAGAAAAATGAACTGAGTTTTGTTTTAAATCAATAGTGAAGGCAATTCAGTACAATACTACAAATCACAGAAGTGGAAAAAGTGTGAAAATGACCAAAAGTGATGATTATGGGCAAACAGGTGTTATAAAAAAGTTATATCAAGACAAGGAAAATGTTCTTTAACTTTCTTGTACTGCCTTAAACCATGCAGTATTTTCCTTATGGATAGGCTCATGATCAAGGCCACAAAAACAGCAAAGGTTGTAACTTTCAGACCTGGTGAAATCTGGTGATTTATAGTGGAAGCACTAACCACTCCAGAAAACTGCCCCAGGAGCTGGCTATTCTGCTTTGTATCATGCAATACCCCAGTACGACATCATATCTTCCAGGAAATGAACTACATCAGTGGACATGTCTACACTGCACTTTGCTCCTTGACAAACTCCCAGGTAGTGGTCACCTGGCTACCTTACTCTCCAGCCTTCCTTTGCAGAAAATCAGCTAGCTCCCTTCAAATCAGAACATGAAGGTAGCTCTGTGGAGCATGGGCTAGCCTGCACTCTGGGTTCCGCTTAGCGTAGTCCTCCAACATGACTGCAAATAACCTCTGCAAATACATTCCTCTCTGTCCTACCCCAGAGCCTGCAGCACATACCTTAAGATTCATATAATGAAATCACCACCCTAGCAGACTGAAGTAAAACCCACACATTATACTTTGGTTGGAAAAATGCATAAAAAAATAGCAGATTGTAGGGCCACCATGTGAGACTCAAAAAAGTTGGACACTATGGATGTGACCAGTCTGTTTCAGAGTGCAGTCGCCCTGAAAAACATGGATGCGACCATCCTGCACCTGATGGTCTATGGGCCAGGCATCACAGTCTACAGTAAACACATTTAACAGCATAAATGTACTAAGAGCATCCTAGTTTCTTTACAGGAAACTCCTGGATACCTAATGAGTTATCTGAGGAGAGCTAGACGGATTAAGCTCCTTCTTGGATCTGTAATTTCAGTGGAGGAAAATGAAAGGCATTTGATGGTTATGTCACCAGGCACAGCAGTGTAGAGACAGTGAAGCCACTCCCAGAAAAGTTAGTACAGCTTCCTAGAGAAGCAAGAGATGACTATCAATGGACAACTTCTGTAGCCCCTTGAACCTGAGCTGCTATAGAGAGGAACTCCTACAGAGGTCTCCTATGGAGAGGAACATCAGCCATACAGTGATGTGCCAAAGTCTAGCAAGCTAAACTACACAGCAGGGCAGTGATTCTGGTGCCAGGTAGCTATAAATTGTCTTCTCTGGCACCAGGGTACCAGCCTGGAAGCCTGTGAATACAGGGTGAGGAACACTGCTCTCCCACAGCAGGTGGGAAGCATGAATCCATCAGGTTCACTGGCACCTTTTGGGTGACGTGTTAGATGTTTCAACTCTGACAGAACAAATGGTTTAATAAAGAGATTTATTCAAATATTTATGTCTGTATTCCCACTGTGGACTACTGAGATTAAAACAATTATAATTAACAATAAAAATTTAATACTGAAATGAGTGGGACTTTTGCCTGAGTAAGGATGGACTCCAAGCTACACTACCAGGCACATTTACAGATAAAAACAGCAGCTGCTGTGAAAATAAGAGTGTTCTTTGGCAAGAAATTAAATTAAACAACATTGAAAATATTTAAAGCAATACATATTACCATAATAACAAACCTTAATTACTCTATCACATCACCAGGAGGGATTTCGTTAACTCCTTTTGAAACAAATCGAATCAGTCATCCAATAAAAGTTTTAATGATCAATCTAAAATGAAAGTGAACCAAGCCATAACTTCTCCAGATTCCTCATAACTACTCACAGAATATGATCTGCTAGTTACCCCTAAACTGTAAGCTTAACACAGAGGTTGCTACTTTCAAAGCATTTGAAATTCAATACACATTTATTCCAGTGCAGTTTTAAAACACCCTTTGCAGTTTCTCACTGAAGAAGCAAAAATTCAGTTGCCAACAAAAGAAATCAAATGCAAAGAGAACAAGAAAAACCTTTTTCTTAAAAAAATTTAAAAACCAACATTGTTGTTCACTACAGAATTAATGCTTGAGCTAGCCAGTACTTACATTTGTTTAACTTCACTAGCATGAACTTGCAATCAGTTAAGCAGATTCCCTGTGGCAAGCTGTGACTGAGCTTTACTCAGCGGGGCACTGACTTGAGTCTCTCTCCTTTAGTATCAATTTTCATGAAATGTGTAAGACCGTAATAGTTCTGAGACCTCTAATCCTCAGACAAATTTGGTTGAAATTGGCTACCAGGTTAGGAAATTACTAGAGGACTGTTAGACAAGCAGATGGATGGATGGAGGAACAGAAGAGCAGTATAATCAAGTAATTTGTCTTTCCTTATAAAAAAAGTTTAAAAGAAAAGGGACACATTGAAAGTAGGCCATGAATCAAGGAAAAAGTTCCTTTTGATGTTCATGTTCGATTATTGAAGGTGGTGGAAATGTCATCCCTTGAAACCTTTCAAACTTCACTTGACAAAGCACCGATGAATATATGATAATAAATTGCCCTGTAGTCAAAGCATTTTTATAGTGAATAATTTACTACAGAAATTCAATGTAGAAAATAATTAATAATCATTTTCAGTAGAATTGGTAGACTAGATAAAGAGATGGTACCTTGTCATATCTCTCTTCATGTATGCATATGTAACATAGAAAAATGTTTATAAAGATATGAAACAGTTTCTAAATTAAAATCTCCTTCAGTAAGTCTTCCTAAAATTTGAAAAAAATGTCACTATATCAGAATGGAAACACATAAGACTTAAAAAGGACACCATAGGTGTAAGACTTAAAAAGGACACCATAGGTGTAAGACCAAATATTTGTCACCATTAAGCTGTATATTAAACCATCATTTCAAAGAAGCACAATGAAAATAATTGGGTTTACTTAACATTTGTATCTGAATGACTCACCCTCAAAGTCAACCTGAGTGTCTGGCTATATGTCCTTTGTCATTAATCATTCTGACGAAAAACAATCTTAACTATCTCCTCAAAGCACATATGGAGCTTTATTAAAAGAACACACCCTGGCAGTTAATAAAAATCTCTTTAATTGTACAGCTATCTGCCAATGTGTACATTTACAAGAAAAGAAAATTCCCTTTACTCAATCTCTCTGTCGGTATTGAGCAAACTAACTTCCTTACAAAGAACCCAGTTCAAATTAGTTTCTCTTCAGCATCTTTATTGTTAAACATCATCTTTGCAGAAATTCCTCATCTAATATTTGGAGTTGTGTTTCATTTTATTTCACAGACCTAACTACAGCAGTCTTCAACCACTCTGAGCCCCACAGCGCGCATGGACATATGGTGATGAGATTTGGTAATGTAAATGCAACATTCATTACAGGGTCACTGGCTGGGAGGTGGTGTTAAGATTCTGGGATCACAAAAGCTAAAAGTATGATCATGTAGTTTATTGCAAAAAGACTCAGCAACATTCACTGGTATGTACACCCACAAAGTCACAATACATACGGGTTATATTAAACAAATACTACCTCTTTTTTTTTTTAAAAAAAAAAGGCTAAAACATCTTGAATGCCATATTTATACATCAGTTCTGATTTTCTCTAAGTTTTATTTTTATATTCAGCTTTTTATTAACAGCAAGAGCAAAGACAGAAAGCAGGGAATAATATGGCACACACAAAAGGAAATCCCAGCTGACTGCTCAGTGGTAAGCAAGAGAACACTTGCACTTTTAAGAAATTTTTAGATGGTTATACAATGCTGGGGAGTTCCTATGTGCTCACCTTAGTAGTAGCTACAGGTAGAACAGGTACCACTTTCTTTAAATTAACGGAGTAGCTGAAAGAACAAGTTTAAAAGTCTAAAATTGCTCATAAATTCTTATGTAAATTAGCAGATAAAAGTTTATCTTTTGAAATGTGAACACCCAGTTGAGGTCCTACAGAAGTCAATGGGCACTGCATGTTTTCAGCATCTTTAAAAAGAATTGGCAACTTTTAATTAGAAGCCAAGTATAGGCCCACAAGAAGAAAGTTTAATCCTGCTCAAGTCAATGGTAACCTCCTGCCTTCAAACCTTCCCATCAACATGGTCAAGATTTCACCAGCAGCAGATTTTAAAAGAGGCTTCACAAGTTACTGGAACCATATCCTCCTTGGTTAAGTGAGCTCTGAACTCCAAAAGTTGGTTTCATTTCAAAGCCTGACAGAAAGCTGTGTGAAAACACAGTGCCTGTCATTGAGAAGAGGACAGAGGAGCTCTACCCAAGCAACTCCATCCCCCCATACAGGCATACTTCTCCCACAACTGCCTGCGTGGGCCAGGCGCCAGGGCCAATGTGCTTTTGAACAGACTACAAGTAATTTCCTTCTCTCCTGGCAGCACCTCGTAAGAGCTAGCAACTGATGAGTGGACGACAGAAGGAATCCTGCTCACGAACCATGCCAGACTTCTGACAACAATGTTTAACTACTCGCGTAAAGAAAAGTTTAGGGGATACAGAGACTTAGTTACAGTACATTGCAATGTATCTTCCTGTCCATGTGACTATAGGACCATTAAAAAGAATTTTTTTTTCAGTGCAGCTGATGAAAATTCACCAAAGTTTCCAGTTTTGCTACATACATTTGGCAACCTGTTTTATAGGACTTGTAGCCTAAAACCCCAGAGGACTGCTTGGTTTTGCCAACTGTTCTCTTAGGGACAACTCATGTCATCATCACAGACCTTTCTCTTTCCAATCACAATCCTGCACAGATTTACTGACACCAGGAATTTTCAAAAGAATTCAACTCTGCATCCCCAAGCCACAGGGGACACAGCGATGATAGCTGAATAACTGGAAAGATTAATGATGCCTCCTTGGAACAACACAATGCAAAATGAAATGTAGATTAAAACAAAGGGGAAAATGAGGTAATTTTACTTGCAAAGTGAACTGAAAGCTGCCATTTCAGCCAGCCATCCTGCTCATTACCTTTGTCTTTAGTTACCCAGTAATGGTTAAAAAAAAAATAAATTATCTGCATTCTCTGCACTTCAGTGAATTAAATTACTCAGCCTACTATTTATTTACAGAAGTTTTACCATCCTGTATCATGAATGATTCTAAACATAAGTTGCTAAGAACTAGTTCCTTCAGTTTAAAGGCAAAATTCTTATTGATATGCAGAAAGATCTGTAAGAACTAGTGAATGGGGACAGCTGATCAGTCATTTGACCTTTTGTCCTACTGAAACAATTACCAAAGCTACAGTGAAAGTTGCTTTAACACAAATATGCCTGGCGCAAAATTTTTCTCCTCCTGGCTCAATTGTAATATTAGAAAAAGCATGTCTAAAAATCTCTCTCTTTTGTGAGGTTAGACTTAAGGTGTCAAACTCAAGATGCTGTGGCACATTAAACTGGGTTTCAGAGCTGACCACTACTTATCAAGTTCAGGTCCCCAGGCCTTGTTGAAATTCAGTCATTTGGTGTTCTTTGCTGCTAAGAACCACCATGGTGATAGTGCCAACAACCTTGATAATGGCTAAGGTGATTAGAGCACTTAAAACTCAGAAAGGATGGGCAAGATGAAACTGGATCCAGGATTACTCTCCTGCATGTAAATTGCATCTAAATTGTACTTGAAGCACGTAAGAGCTATTTTGCAATTTATCCTAAATTCAAAATCAAATCACATTCCCACAATCACTGAGAAGAGGGCAGGTGTTAATACTGCTTTGGAAATGGTTAACCTATGCCAGGATACACTCTGGCCTGAAAATAAGAAATATGCCACCTCTAAACACGTGACAAGCAAAGACAAAGAGCTTCCAAAATTAGAGAAAATGAATCTGCAAGATGATTCTTTCTACTATTTCACTTTGGGTAGACTCTGTAGATGCCTGCTCTAAGCCTTGCACTAAAGGGCTGGTATCCTCTAGGAGATGAGATGCTCATAAGATGAAATGTTTTACAGGATGTTAGATTATTTCTGAGCTCTGAAAGGCTTGGTGAAATACTGGTAAGTGCTTCCTATGCAAATACTTCTGCTTTTCTTCAAGGAGAACTGTGGATTTCTAAATCAACAGTTTGGATTGTTGAACTAAAACTGTATTTGTCATACTGCATTTCTATTTAGTATGTTTGCTTTCAATGGCAAAATCATATAGAAGGAACATTAAAGCAAAAGGTAATCAATCACACAGAAGATAAAAAATTCTGGTAAAAGTCTTATCATAGAGTTATACCTTCTGGCATGATCAGAGTTGCTTACTCTTATATGCAGTTAGCACAAAAAATATAATAGTGAGTGTGCGCTCTGTTTTCTCAACCTGTGAGACAATTCCATTTTTTACATGATTTGAAATACATCAGGAACATTTTAATCCTAAATTAACATACCCTGAAGTTAGTTATTCCTTTTTTGCAACTGCTATAAAGATCTGCAGAAATACAAGGATCTTCCCTGGTACAATTTTTTTGTCAGTGAAAACTATCACACTTGAGCTCATGGATTTACGTGTGCATTAATAAGTCCTGTTCACATTTGTTCAGCAAGTAGTTCCATTAAAATGAATGAACCAGCTATTGTTTCAGCAATGTCTTGATCCAGAGCCTAAAAATGTCTCTCAATCTCAGTATAACTAATGTAAATAGAAAAATATACTGTGCTATGTGCAGCGAAATCTGAAATACAAATACACTGAACTGCATTCCAAGCTAACTTGAACTTTGTATGATTAAAAACAAGAAAAGTGAATTTCATTTTAGTGAACTGAGGTGGCATATTGTTGTTTACAGGGCAGCATGTTGAATCATCCAAACCTTCAGTTTCCAAGCAGTATTTAATTACAGTTCTGTTTTCAAACCTTAAAAATATACTAAATTATGAAAGGACAGAATAGCTAGCAATATGCATGCTGATATGAAGACACCTTGTAAGATAGCCTATTGGTGTTTTGCAGTTTGCAAACTAAGGTGTATTGTAAACTCTGGAACCCTACTATCTGCAAAATGTTCTGCTTTGGGCTGTTTCATATGAGCTTCTGGTATCAAGACAGGCAGCCAGACATCTTACTGGCTTTTCTATAAAAAGCAGATATTCCCTTTATTTACGTCAACATTGTGTAAATCAGCTTGAACATTTTCATGAAGGGATATCATTAAATTTTGTACCTACATACACTGTTGAATGTTTCAAAACCTACATCCTGTTATCCTCACGCAGGACAGAGCAACACAGATGAAAAGAAATTTTAACCTCTACAACAGCAATGGCTAAAGCCAGTCAGTTTTTGTTTGATCTCAGAGTATACAGCTATTGAAGACATTTTCAGTATTTGGAGTAACAGCTGTGATTCCTACACATATTTTGCCAATAGGAGGACAAGCATTTTCCTCTGAGTAACTAATCATGACTCCAAGGGGCTACGTTAGCAACATACACATCCTTTTAAGGGAGTAGAGAACACCATGTTTTTGCTACAATCTTGACCTAAGCCCAAAAGAGCAAGGCCCTTTGGGTCGTGATTTCAAGCAGCACTACCCACACCTTTCCCCTCAGTCATGTATTAGATCTTTACTTCACCACTATGGGAAAAGAAGTATGAACAAGTTCATTTCTGCTTTTACATTTCTCACGATTTCAGCAGTTTCTAAGGTCTGATACATAGAAAGGTCTTGTTAGAGACTGACTATAGGCTGGTTGCCAGAAAGATCAAATAAGATATTTTAAGCTTCATCAACCATATGGATGTGTCTTGGCTTTTTAAAGGATGTACTTTTCCCTAAGGATTGCCAGTATTTTAAAGTTCTACTATATTAAACAGAATTTATAACAATTTCAGATAAATTTAGGATGACTGTGAGACTCAGCACCGAAGTCCACAAAACTGACTTTAATTGTCCCAAACTGCTAAATTTCTTTGACTTGTGTGATTATATTTTCAACGGTATATACATTAGATAACAATTATTAATAAAAAAGAGTTTAAGGTTTGTTGCATACTTGATTAGCTGCAATCAGATACTTCTTGAAAAAGCTGGTTTTGTTTTCTTGTCTCGTGGCTGAACTGTGACACCAACAGCCCCCTCCCACCCCTCAAAACACAGACTCATATTTTGCAACTGTATCTTCAAGTTCTCCTTATCTACTTGTGTTTGTTTTCTGTTGGACAAAAGACGTAATACTCCTCATCTTGCAGCTAGATACATACCTAACGGGCTGGCTAACGTGTTAATCTACGTACCTGCCAGGAAATCCAGCTGAAAATTAAGTCTGTCATCCTTTGGCACATGAACAAATAGGTTCAGGGGCTGTCTTCAGTCCCTGGAACTACTGCAAAAGATTATCTCTTCTGGGATCTCTGCCCTATGTTTAAACTTGACTGAACTGGCCTACAGGTTAAACAACTGTTACAAAGGGACTAACAGAGGTGCCTGTGGCATGATTACAGAAGCCTTACTTCCTCAGTGAACTGGGTTAAAAACTGACTTGCACCTGATCTCAGACATTACTACACATGAAGTAACGGCTGTTGAATGCAAGAATAACTATTCATCTCAGCAGTCAAACTAAGGTTTTACCAGATCACACTCATAAAAGGCAAAAGGAGGCAGCTCTAAGTTTTAACAATCCACCTATCTCACTACTTCCAATTTCCACTATTTCAAATCCGCTAAAGCCAGGAAGCCCACTACAAAGGCCTCCACAACAGGGTATCAGTTCAAAGCTCCAGCAAGGAATAATCTTACACATTTGAGAATCCTCCATCAAGTCCTCCCTATCCATACCTGAAGGAAGAATGGGATGAATAGAACAAGATGTTTATCCCTTGTACAGCGTTACTGAAATTTCTAGTTAGGAATTTCTCCTAAAATTGAAATTTGTCCTGAAAATGTACTAAATTTTAGGTAGAAAAATGGAAAGTTATATATATATATGCAATAATGTATACCACATAGTGATAATCAGTCCTTAAACAAAGCACCCAAAGCCTTTAGAGAAAAATATATATTAAGTGCATGATGACATTCACGAAATTTAATTCTTCAAAACATGTGAGCTTAGGAATGTCAAAAATTGGGAGCAGAAGATACCAGTGCTATAGAATCTAGAATATTATCCCACAATAATCTGCAACAGAAACAGCAGTTTCTTGTGAAACCAATGCTGTGCTCTTGTTTGTGTGCCATGTAAGATATGTGCACAGTAACCATGAGTGCCACAAAAAAATGTTAGGAAAAAGCTGCATCTTCTATTATTTCACAGCAACTTCAGAGCACACAAACAGCACAGGATTAGTCTCACTGTCTTTATGTTCTTCAGCAATGTCATCATTAACAGTATCTTCAAAGGAGATCCTGGCCAACCCAACTTCATTTCAGTCCCTGAAAAGCCTCCCTATGACTTCCAAGACAGCTAGGCACAGTTTTGTATGAATTGTATTTCCCTTGTAGACTGATTTGCATTTTATGCCCAAGTTAAATAACATCAAAACCCCTAAGAGACACAAAATTTCCTACCACCTACCTTTTGCCCTGTCTTTATTCCCCAAAAGCAATCCTGAGTAGAGGCATACAAATGTAATGAACTAGTTTTTGGCAAGTTTTGCCCATCAGTTAAATGTTTATTATCTTTTCTTAAAGTAAAAACAGTATGCTCAATGAAAACTGAAGCTTGGAAACATTGCTGGGAAGCTAGCTACTAAAAGGTCTACTACTGAACGACCACCAAAAAAAAAAAAAAAGGAATTCATATCAAGCGGGAGAGAGCAAATGTCCCATTAATTTCCACAATATAGACAGGTCAAAACCAACAATGTAGCATCTAAGTAATAACTGCTGATTTATTGCACATCGCAAGCTCTTCTTGGAGGAACACTGAGGACTAAATTTACAAGACAGTTATATTTGTATTGAAGTATCAGCAAGACATAGGGATAACTTACTAGACCCTCAGGAGTGTAGTCTCACCCGATGAGCAGTATGTGATGCAGCACATGAACTTCAGGAATGGCTGTACGTGTGCACAGCCTTCCCCAGTCTGCCTGCTGCTGCATTTGGCATCAAGATAAAGCAGGGTGCTGGCAGAGGCGGAAGTTCAAGAGGAAACCACAGACTCTCTAAAGAGCAGAGATAGCAGCCCCTAGAAACAAGTGTATACGCACAGGTCATCCACAGCAGCAAATACATGGTATAGAGTACACATGCATCCAGCAGATGCACACCTCCTCTCACACATGAATGTAAAAACCTTCCAAAGCCTTCCTCCACTTGTTCTGGTTTGTTCGTGGAGCTCATCCTTCTCTTAGCACACAAAACTTCAACTAAAGCTTTACTTACATGTGATCACAAAGAAGTTTACTGTTAAGAGCAATACTTGAATGCATAAAAATCCCCTGGTTTAATTACAGGAAGAAAATTCAGCATCATTTGCTCTCTCTTATGTAACTGCACATGCATAAAGTATCTTTAACCTACATGATGACAGCTATGACAATTACATTTTATTTAAAGTGTATGCCACTGCTTTCGGATTTAGATGTACTCACAGAATTTGAAATGTAAATATATTATTGCTCTAGTTGTGCTGTGCTTCCTGACCAAATTTCCTTAAAATGTGATGCATACACTGAGAAGACTTCCCCCCCACCCCCCTCCAGGGATATATTAAATATCTTGGGAACACACTGCCCCAGGCAATGGTTCTTTTTGATATCCATATACAAGAATGGGTTCCAGAGTTTTCAGTATCCTCTGGATTTGTTCCCAGAATAATTTCAGGAAATTTCCAGGCTTTTCTGTATATATAAGCTTTTCCAAAATACTCTTTGGGAATAAACTCTAGAAGCAGATGGATCACAAACACTGGAGCCCCACAGGAAAGACATTATTAGCAAAGTCAGCTTTGCACACTTGCACTTCCTTAGGACTTTTTGTTAAAAAGTGATGAGTTATTGGTGAAAAACTAACATCATCCATTTTAGTCTTCTGAACAGTCTTTTACTTATATTTGTGGCATCCAACTATATCTGTCTGATTCTTCATCCTGCTTACCTTCATGATGTTTCCTGAATTTGTGATAGTGATACAATGCTCTGCCTCATTTGATTAAATAAAGAATTAAATTTCACATCACTTTCTTATCAGTGAGAACACCAAAATGATTCTTGAACAAAAATGTGTCTCTTGTCCTTTTTTGAAGGAACAGCCCTTAGAGATGTAGTGAGTGGGCTATTCCAGAAAAATAATGTGGCAAAAGAGAGAGAAGTCAGTCATGAATCTCAAGGCCTATTAATAACAGTTCTCTTGGGAACTGTACCGTGTTTTGCTTAACATTACAAAAGACAGTCAGGTGTGAAGTATACTCTACTGGAAGTGAATATGGAAGCATATTTAAAAGCAGTACCATTTCAATTGGATTTCCCAGGTTCTGCCCCCTGAATCAAGTTTTCTTCCATCCCACATACAATGTTTATCGAAACTTTTCAACACTGAAAAGGACAAAATATATTCACAGGAAAACAGACTGGCCAATATTTGGGGAATAGGTCTTTGACTCTTAAATATTTCTAGAAGGCTGCAACAAGAAGTGATTTTTAAAAGTATTTTATATTAACATAAAATACTTATTTACTGCATTGGACTTAAACTTATTCTGTAACTACAGCAATTTCATATTTACATCTGACATAACTATGGATCAAAATTTACATGGAAACATTTGCTTGAACATAACTGCACTTGCAAGCGTTCTCTCCCACTAATATTTAAACTTTTATCTCAAAGTATTCCGCGACAAACCATTGATGAATAGCTAAACAACTTGGCAGGCAGGAAAAGCAGTATTTCAACAATTCTTCAACTTATTGTTGTCTCAGCACAAAAAGCCCATACTCACTTTATGAAAAATATTACAACATCTCTAGGGTATATAAAACAAATTGATTTTAATGAAGCAGTTTTGGCTCATATTAAAAGAATGTGGAGATTAATTTCTCTCTTTTTGAAGGTAAAATGAGCTAACTCTGCGAACACTTAAAGGAAAAGTTTTGATGCTCTCAAGCACTCCATAAAAACACTCAGACCCTGAAGTTATCTTTTGGTGACAATATAGATCTCATGTGAAACACTACACACCTAATATTTAAAATTTATGTAATAGATTATTTTTTGCAAGCTTTCAGGTATAAGCAAAAAATTTAATTTCAAATTTCATTCCAAATATGTCCTTTTCATAAACTAACATTATTTTCAGGATGCAATCATCCAGTTTGATCTGGTATTAGAAGCAAAGTGTCAATAAGTACATGCATTTTTGTACTGTTTTGCAAATGAATATTGAATAGAATACTGCCACCTTTTGGCTATGATCTGGACTTAAAAATGAGACTTCTCTGTAAAACTAAAAACATTTGACATATAATGTTTATTCTAAAGAAGGCAACAGGTTAATGTTATGCTTATCATTAACACATTGTTGATGTAAGAATAAAACTTTTCATACTTAACTGCATAGTATTATCCTATTATGTCTCGATAATGAGCAAGCGCTTTCAGAAGGGCTTTTGTCTTTGGTAGTAAAGACGCAGGCAAAGCTTTGACATCAAGCTAATGGAATTACTACTTTGCAACCATGGCAAATCCTCTGCTGCTTAGAGTAAAATACTACTACTTCTGTGTAACTCATACACTCAACTTCATAAATATTGATTCAGTAACTGATTCTCAGAAAATTCTTACTGGAGAATTGTTGAGTCTAATATTAACATATAAGCATTTTAAAACACAGGTGAAAGGCGCACAAATCTTTCAGCAACCTCCAAAAGAGGGGCTCTAAAGTCTCTTACCATGAACAAATGATGCCACCAGAAAAGGCAGTGCAAAATAATAGAGGGCCTGGGATTTGGGGTTAATCCCTAGCAAGCGTTCCAAGTCATTGCAGAGATATTCTCCCAACTGTGAGCTAATCAGGTTTCAATTTAATTAATTTATGCTGAATAAATTAAAAAAGAGGATTTGAACCATCTTTGGGAAGAGTTTGCTGATTAAAAAGTTCAGGAAAACAAGCATTCCCTTTTTTGTTTGAGTATTTATTTTATGAATTGGGGTAACTGACTATCAAGCTACATGGAAGGACTATCACTTATCTAAGGGCTACTTTAAATCAGACCCTATAAGCCTACAGCAAGTTTACTCTGAATTCAGCTATCTAAACGCTCCTTTTTTTGCATTGTCAGTAAAGAGCTAGTAACTGGATGAAAAATACAAAGAAAACCCTAAATTCCTCTAATTTAAAAGAAGAAAGGTTCTCACTCAACTCGCTGTAAAATGCTAATGCTGTAGTTAAGTGGAATATGATTTTCAAATGTAAGCATTTTCATAAAATCATGCTTTAAAGAACATGTTAAAAAGCAGTAACCACAAATCATTTTGCTACCGTAAAGGCAGGGTTCTTGTATCAACCTTTTTCCTGGTATTGCAAATACTTTATACGGACACTGTATTAAAACATATCAGAGTTAAGTAGGGGGAATTCACTAGACTGGAAGCTTAATTTCCATCTATAAGTATAACCATTTGAAATATGTATACTGACAAGGACATTCTGGAATTGCAAGATGTCATTCACATTTAGAGAAGAACAAACAGCAGGATACACAATTCATACACTTTTAGCCACCAATACTTTAGTTTCCCCTTTTAAACCAATCCTACTTAAAATACCTGCATTTTTCTGAGTATTGGCTATTAGCACAGGGAGTTTTTACACATAGAGCATCCTAATTTTCTGACTAAAACTGTGCAGGCTCACCTTGAAACTATTCATACAGAAAATTAGTTCTTCATAATTAAGCAAGTACATAAACAATTTCACTTTAGACACTTTATTCTCCATCTGTCCTATTCAAAACTATTTTTACAGAAATAATCTGAAAAGGACAACTAGTAATATTTACAAGCTACCTGTATTTTGGAAACAAAATTTTAAGCAGCGTTTAACTTTGACAAATAGCCTTCAGTAACCTTTACAAATTTGCCTGTAGGGATAAAATGACAAATGACTCTCACAATGGGGCTTATTAGACTTCTAGAATATTGCTCTAACATGGCCCTTCAGGAAATGCTATTTCAGATTATATCAGCAGTCCCATTTTTCAGGGCCTAATAACTCAGTTTGAAAAAAATAACCAACCAAAAAAAAACCAAAACAAAAATCCCACACACACCTTCCCCGTGGGATGAAATTTAACACGTAACATCATGAATGAAAATTGCTTCAACAATTTAAAACGTATCACAGTTTTGCAACATTCTGTGCCTTTATGTAGTTCATGATGCCTGTATTTCTGAAATAACAATATTCTAAAAGATTAGCACAGGCAACTGAAAAGTTTTCAGTATTTTGGGAAGAGAAAGGAAAATTGTACCTCTTTAAATATCTTAAGGTGATTTAGCATAGTGGGGAAAATGCTGTGCTGCTGCAGGCAATAATATTGTTACACTAATGCTCTGGTCCAAATCCTATACCTGGTTGTGATCCTCTAAAATCCACTGAAGTCAACCGATCCTCCCTACTGCCTTCAACAGGTTTGGATCAAACTCCCTAAGATTATATCATGTCACAGGAGACTAGTCTACAAGGATGGAATACAGGACATTTAGAAATACCAGTCTTGTTAGGCAAGGAGGAAATAATTATTGAACTAAGACATCACATTCTGTTGACTGAAAACATTAATTCAGTTGTGCAGATCAATATTGTATTTTGCATACAACAGCGAGAAAGGAAAGTCAGCCTTCCCTTCACCTTCTTGGCTGAGGCTGCATTTAGAATGAGGGTTCTTAGCCAGTTGGTCCCAGGAGAGACAAGCACAGCATCTTAGGCAGTAGCTAATCCCCCTTTACTGTCAAAGGGGAGAGAAGCCCATGACCACAGGGTGAATTTGATAATTTGACAGGAGTGCCTATACCATTCCTTCTTCCACTGCTTGTTCCTAAAGCAGCCATTGGCAGCAAATACCTGCTAAAACCTTGAGTTAGGTGGTGGACTCAGCAGATGGATGTTAATAACAAGTTAGCATTTTCACTTCAGATACTCCTTTGGTAATAACAATTTCTCCTCACCGCAGGCTTCATCTTCCCTTTTTTTATCCACTTCATTAACTTTCTTTCAAGACATTCTTAAAACTAAATTTGCTGAGAGTTCACACTGTCTAGGCCATGCAGGACAACTGATTAATAGGCAGAACAGAAGCACTGGAAAATATGAGAATAGATGGATATCAAAAACCTTAGCACAGAGCTGGTAACAAATTTATAAAGGGTGTCTCAAAAAAAAAAAGAAATCAAATCCAAAACAAACTTCACCTGCTCACTGCTGTCCATATCCTATACCTTTCAGGAGTGCAGGAGAGTACCTCCTACCCACATGTGCTCTGCTTCGAATGCAGAGTTATCTTAGATTTTATAAGGCAGCAATCTCTCTACTGTGGCATCTTCCTGCCTCTTTGGATGTGTCTAGACTGCTCTGCAAGCTCCATGGTTGGAGCTCTCTCTTAGTCCCAGCCTCCCAAATATCCAGACCTTGCCTGTACACCTGGATTTACTATCAAAGGGAACGAGTGCATTTAGACCTCCTTCTGATACTTAAAAAAGATGACAGGGTGCGTGGGGAGTACAGAGCCCTTCATAAGCATAGAGAATTTGTTTCTTTTTCTGTTCATGAGCTACTTACTGTATTTTTTCTGTTTTACCTATCTGTAATACTTCAACTTATGTGACTTGTTCCAGCAAATGTTTTAGTTGCTGTTTCTCTCACCCATTTTTATCCCTATTTCAATCTGCTGTACCATTTCCCACATTGTACCCCACAAAAATTGTCCTTAGCTTATTTCTTTAAGCTGTCTTTGCATAATTTATTATCTCCATATGATCTGCTAGTAATATTCTTACACAACTTTATCACGTGTATCAATCATCCGTTCTACATATTGTCCCACAATTATCACAATGAATGTAGGCTACTGCAGCTGTGGAAGAACAATGCCTTCAAAGACAGCTCTTGAACAAAAGAAGAGAAATGAACATCTTCACCACAACCCCCGCCCCCGTGAGAAATTCTGCTTTCCACTGTCTTAGACTCATTACCGACTGGAGGCCCCTACAACAATTAAGTACTGCAAGAGACCAGAGTGAGGTCAGATCTCTTCCTCTTTCCCTGGTCCTGCCACCAATCTATTGTGCTAGCTCTGAGTAAGTCTTTATCATCTCCCTGCTTCAATTTTCCTCCTCAACAAATGCGCCTAAAATGTTATCCCTCCTGGAAAAGTTAATTTAAGATGAGTACAGGGAACACTGTAAGACTGGAATGTTTTTCTTGTAGTTAGCATGGTGACTCAGTCCACTTCCCAAGGACAAAGCCCGAGAATAGCAATGGTTTCTTCTTCTATTTTCAGGCATCTTTGGTGCATTACTGTTGTAGGAAAAAAACCCCAAACAAAAAGTTTAAACACTGGCAGGCAGGTGATAACTGGGTCTATACCTGTGCAAATGCCTGAACCTGAACTTCTGAACTCTCAGGAGGACTGCTGCTTCCTACTGACAACCAGTACGGTCTGGCTATACATTTTGATAAAACTGTGACTGAAGAGTGGTACATCCCAACTCCTCCAATTAAGAGACAGATCCCCCAATTAGGAGGCTGATCATGCATTGTGTTTCTACACATACACTATTTGAGAAAATGAGAGGCTAGGGGCCTCAAAGAAGGGTTCCCTGAAAAAAGGACACGGCTTTGGAGAAAAGAAAGGGGCCTGGAAAGAAGGCAGTGAAAATCCCAGCTGGGGGAAAGATCCTGGAGATCAGAGGGTATGTGAGAAAACAACTGCCAGGGGGTGCTCAGGGACCTTGGTCTGTAACAGCCAAGGCCAGTAACTGTGAGCAGCGGCACACCACAATCCAACAAGACTTTGTCCCCAGCATTCCCGGACCAGCAGTGACCTCCCTGCTGGGAAGGGAAGCCAAGACCTACTGAACTTAATGTTAGGGGGAAGTGAGTGCGGGTGAGGTATCTAGTAGGGTAAAACCTCTAATCTTGTTAGTACCCAGATCCACTATGGGCTGTTGGTTACTCTGCCTTGCCCATAACATTACAAGCTAGTATCCTGCAGCCTGTAGCAGTCCCATCCTTTCTGAACAAATGCCATCTGTTTGACACTGATGCACAACGCCATGGATCTATTAGACTAATTGGAATACAGCTTTCTTGTAGGATTTGCTATGGTGACTTTAACCGCTATCATGACCTCCTGAAGACAGGTACAATAAAGGCATCCAAAGGTCAAATATCCTGCCTGTATTTATACAGCATGCTCATACAACGTCTCCAGATTGCCCTTAAATCCATGCTATATACCCCAGAGGGCTCCCACAGCAAAGGCATCTAGTACTACCTGCAAGTATTCACCACCACCCTTTCCCAAGCTACTCACCTCTGCAAAGCAGGCAGGACTAGGCTTGCCAGCCACAGTCCTGTCCCATGACAGAATGGGGCAGGAGAATGAGTATGGGGCTGCAATCTCTGACACCTCATCTTCCATGTTACCGGAGCCAGCTTAGATCCCAATTAACAGGGCAGGCTGGCAGCAGTGATTAATGAACAATCCTGAGAAATGACAAATCATTTCTTCAGTAAATGCAGATAAATATACAGCTGCCAGGGAGTCATCTATTTAAAGAGTGCCCCCAATTTTAATTATAAGCTCCTCCTAAGATACCTGAAACCAACATCCAGACCATTTGCTCACAGCAACATTTAGTTTGGCTAGAGGAACATTCTAAACTTATTTGCCACACCTGCATTGTCCACTTGCCCAGATGACAACCCTAAGTCTCTCTTCTCTTTAAATTTTGTCTTGCTACAAGAGAATAATACCCCATCCTCACAGGAAGTTAAATGAGCTACTTGGCAACCCAGGCCAGGGTACACATGGGCCGGTTTATGAAAAAAAATTGTAGGTGGGAAATGGGAAGTGAAGGAGATACAGCTCCCTTCCGCTTGGTTCTGATTCTGAACTGCTTTCTGATGTGTTTAAGTTGTTGCCCAGGTCCACCACCTGATTACAAAGCTATGGATTTTGAACCTAAAAAAGATGGAACATGTATCAAGCATTATACATCTGTTTTCCTCTGTTTTTCCCCTTAAACTCTTGGGGCAGCTTACTTGAGCATTAATTTATTGTGGGATTGATCTATCTATTTGTGCTCCAGTTAGCAGGGCTATCAAGAAGGTTATGCTGTGTTTATGTTAAGAGCTGTAGACTTCTGGATCAGAGCTGACCAGTTCCTAATGAACCTAGAGAGCAAGCAGGGCATGCACAGTGTTTAAATTTGGGTATTACTTTTGCTCAGGTACTTTAAAATCCTGTATTTCGGAGTCAAATTTCGGGTTACAAATGTTACACATTTGCAGCCCTTATTAGAGCAACATGGTATCCATAATGTGCTGTAATTACTGAAAGGAAGATTACCAGTTTCATTAGATTAAAATAATGCAGTAACTAAATAGAGAAACTAATGCAGTACTAAATAAAGTACTACAAATAATGCAGTACTAAATAAAGCAGTAACAAAACATTTACAACATAATAAAAGAAGAAAACACAGAAAAAATGAATTAATTGCGAGCTGGTAAACTTCTGCAGGTACTACCTAACATACATGAATGTGTCAAAAAATTATTTTACCCTCCTTTACTTGGAGAAAGCTTAAAAAATTCTTCCGTTTCAAGAAATGCACCCCCTTGCTATATAATGCTTGCAGTTTGCCACCCTTACAGTAAAGTCCTTGTGAAACAAACACCCTCTCCATTTTCTATGTATTAAAAAGATTTTAAAAACATTTAAAAATACTAAAACTTGGAGGTAAACATCTTAAGCTAAAATAGTTTCAAGCCCTGCTTCCCAAACAATGAAGAGGAGAGTAAATTTTTAAAGCCAGTCAGAAAATATATCTGAGACAAAAAAAAAGACCATATAACAGGAACAGAGGTCGTGAAACTCATGGCTACAACCAGGTTTGTATCAAATTCAGATGGTTTTCAAATGGTTGTTTCAAAAAGCCTGGTGATACAAATATCTGAATCACCTTCAACTCAGATTTTCATGTACAATCTTTCCACAAATGTTTAATTTTTCATAACTGAACCTAAACTGATCCAGTGGTCAAGGACAGAGAAAGAATATACAATAAAAGCTGCTTGCTGTTCATCAGCATGTAGAGTTCTTTCCATATACAAACTTATAAAATAACATTAACTACAAGTTGTTGTACACTGATTATATTGGAACTTTTTCATAATAACCTATTATGTTTCCCCAAATACTTCCTGAGGATATAACATTTAAAAATATTTCCCACTGGGAAAAGTTCCTTTTTTCCTCCCTCCCCTTTATTTCCCTTTTCTTCCTTTTTTTTAAATAAATCAAAGGAGTAACAATTTCAAGTTACTTAACGCGTGACTTATTGTACCCCTTAATCTATAATACTCTTTTGAAAATAACTTTAGAACATGCTTATTTTGAAAAGCCTCGTTTGTTTCTCTGATCTCCCGTTCAAATATACTTGAACTCCAACAGTTCTTCTCCTAATCTCTCTCTGCAAACAATTTGGGATTGGAAAGAAAACCTGGTTTCTTTCATGCTCATCCATCATCACCAATAATAAAAATTTGAGATTAAATTATGCCCTTCCTCACCGATTCCAATACTCTGGGATAAAGAGCTTTACTTACAATTTCCTTTGCCTTGTTCTGTATATTTAAAGTACACTATGTCATAGTTAGAGAGATGAATTAATTTATTCCTAAAAAATTCAACTAATCTCACTGAAATCTTCTGTAATTCCCAGATCTAGTTCTGTCTTCTAACAGGCCTTTCAAATCTCTCTTGAAAGCACAGAATTGGGCCAGCTGGTAACACTGAAGATGCATTTATTATTTTCAAATCAAATTATACTTTCTCCTACCTTTTCTTGTTACCTTGATGAACAAAATCAAAACTCTACCAGAGGGTGGAAAGATAAAGACTATTTCTGTGTAAAAGGTTCCCCCCTCCATTAATCTGATATACTGCATTCTCTAAATAAAGCAAAGCAACAGACTAAGAACAAGCTCAAAGCCACAAGTCATATGGTTTTCCTTGCAATTATAATTTTAACCCTATCATGTGCCAGTATATTATGATACATGATGCATCCTTTCAGAAGAGACATCTACATGTATAAGAGATTCAACCCTTAAGCCTTTATTCTGACAGGTATCCTGTATTTGTAAGCTATGAGAAAGGGAATATTTTTCCCCACAAGTGCAAAGTACACATGAAAAACCTTTCCATATCAAATAATTATCTTCTTGCTTCCTCTGTTCTTCATCATCTTTGTGGAAGGGGGGGGGGGGGAGTATTCTATCTACCTGTCAAGCAAAAATATACTGTTTGTTTGAAACCTTGAAAGAGAATGTATTAGAACTGACTGACTTCTATTCAAATGTTCACTTGATTCAAATTATCAGTGAACCTTGCAACATGAGTTCCATAAATTGTTTGCTTTTTTACTAAGAGAAATATTTCCAAAAATACAGCAAATGTCACACTGAAAACTGAGGATAGAGCCTAATGGCACTCACTGGTAAAGTACAATCAGTTAAGCTTTGCTGCCCTCAGCTTTTTAATATGGCCATCCTTTCAAGTGAGGAAAACCTGCTTATACAAGTTCCACTCGTATACTCCACAGAGTAACTCCACTAATTTTAATTATCATTCCATTAGACAAGTTCTTTACTAATAACCTTGCACCATAAAAAATGTATCAAATAATTATGAAGTTTTAATGTGGTACTTCCATTTGGGACTCTTTGAGTTTCCTCATTTATTTTTTTTCCCAAATACTTTAAATAGTACATCAACGTAGTCATCTTCTATTTCATGATGATTCAGCTGAACTATGAGATACACTTAAGTGTAAATTTCACTGCTCGCGGAAAATAGTTGACAGCAGCGAATTCTTCTAGATGTCACATTCTTGATTTTAAGAATATTTTTATTTTAACAAGTGTAAAAATACTTATGGAATGCAGGAATTAAAATCTTTATTTCAGATATAAACAAAGCTAAAAAAAAAAAAGACAGAAATATTATTTCTGAATTACAAATACCAAAATGAAAAAAACAAACAACTTACATAAGATCAGAATCATGTCTTCTGTGTCAAAGGATGTGGAAGAAGTTAATTTCCCTTTGATAATGTGAGACAGAAAAATATTTTACTAAGATTTCCTAGTGATTATTTAATTCTAACAATTCAAAGAATGTTGGATTCCACTGCTGTGTTAACAGTAAGATAAATGACAACCAATTATGTAAATGGAATCCTTTAGACAAAATTTCCTCACTATTTAAGAACTATGAAATCAAAAGACCCTGCCTGAGCAAGATACATTCCTGTTTTCTTAAGATATTTATTGAGACAATTCTAGCCAAACAGCTTTTATTTCATGAACCAAAGTAGCAATCTTAAGTACACTGGTACTTAAGAAACTTAAGTACAATGGACTGAATTTCCAGAAGGGAAGCGCTCCACCAGGTTAAAGCTCTTCAGCTTCAAGTTTGGTCTATGTCAAAAATTAAATTTGGCCTAGAGGTCGCTATGCCTTGTATAATTCCTCAGTCAGGTGTTTGTGCAAGAGTTCAAAATAAATGCAAATCTCCAGTTACTGAGTTAAGACTGGCTAAGATTGTTTTGAGATGAAAGCTTAAGTGTATTTTAGAACAATTTTCACCAAGAGGGCTATAGCTATTTTACTAAATGATATGGCTAAAGCAGTTAAACATGCTTTTCTCCGAACAGCAGTCCTCAGCACAGGGCATGTTCCACTTTGGGAATTTAAAACAAACAGCTGTCCTGAGAGTTCTTCTTGGCACAGTATTGTTGTAACTGTCTTTCTGCTAAAAGGCTCTCCCCAGCTAGTGCTTTACACCTTTTCACTCATTACTGTACTTGTTTCTTGAAGATAGTCACTTATCAAATAGAATCAAGCACTGCACAGAGCCTTGGATGCTTTAGCCTTTTGTACTGCTGAGGTCCTTCCACTGGCAACTCCAAGCCCACTTTCCACTGGCAGCTCTGTAACCTAACTGCCACAAGGAAGAACAACCAACGGCAAGTTTGAACAGGCCCTGGTGAAAACCATGTAGTTACTATGGGAAAAGTGTTGTAGGGGGATAGCTTTAACCATTAGAGATGATGTATGCCATCAGACATATGTAGGTACCATACAGGTACCATTTAAAGCAAACGATATCTACAATTACTACAAAAAATTGTAAGGTTGTCTTGCAGCTAAAGAGATTCTTTTCCACAGCTGATGTCCTGAGAAGAGCGTTACTAAACTATACACACCACAGATTTATATAAAAGTGTTAACAACTCAAGGTCACGTGAAGAACAGACTCCTTCATTCATCCGGCATAAATACTTTTTTTTCCTTACAGAACACCTTCCACCATTGTAAGCATTGAACTACTCTGAAGACTTACCTCTAAAAGCCAGCCTGTCACATCCTTAGTTCTGTAGCCTTTAGATCCTTCTGTTAAGGCAGGGAGCACATCACTAGAAGCCCAAAGAACGGCTTAGTAAATGTACTACCTCCTTACTTCTCATTTCCCATTTACATTTAAAACAAACCAACTCTAAAACTAATCTGTACTACACTACAGTAACTCACTATTCAGCATAAGCAGCTACTGTAGCTGCCATAGACATAGTCTATAGTTACACGATTCACTACGCAAATGATTTATGTCTCTGCTCAGGGAAGACAAAGTTTCCTTGTGACAAAGGCTTGAGTCATATTTTATGTGAAGAGATGAGGCTTGACTCACTGGAATCAACTGTATGCCCTGACAAAAAATCATCAGAAAACTTTACAAACTATAAAAGCAAAAAGTACCTTTTACATCTTTCCATACTCTGGTGAGAGTTAACATCATGGTGAACTTGCCATTTTCCTTACTTTGGCTACAAGAAAGTTATCATTGGTACTAGTGATTCCCCTGCTTCTGTTGCTAAACTCAACAACACATTTCCACGCTTGCTTGGATTTCACCGCGTAAGCCACTGCCCACCAGCTCCCCAGGCTCCTTATTGCAACTCATGCCATGCCCTCACCACGAAGGGCTCAGAACCATGGCCAATGTAGACCAACACTTGGTAAATATTTCACTTGGTTGTAAAGTTTCAGCCCCCTCCCGGTTCCTCTTTACCTGATTAAACCAAGTCATGCTCACACACCAAGCACAAAGTGGTGGGACTGGACTCGCACCTCAAAACTACTCTATAATGCTTTTAGGAGAAATTCACTTCAGAAATCAAACTCCATTAAGTTGACCCCACCACAAGACACAAACTCTCTCTGATCGCTTACTAACGCGCTATACTAGCGCCTTCACCCAACCCGAGGCAGAGGCAGGGCTCTGCCTGGGGCCCAGCCCTGCCTCATCCCCACAGGGCCCCGGCCCCGGCCCCACCACCCCGCGCACCCGGCCAGGCCCTACAGCCGCCTCAAGCGAGGGAGCGGAAAACAGCCCAGCCCTCAGCCCAGCCGTTCCCTCCACACCGACACAGCAAACACCCGACAAGCGCCCCGGAGCAGCCACCCGCTCCCGCTCCCGCCCGCCCCCTGCCCCCCACCCCGTGCCGGCCGGGGCGAGCGGGGCCGCGCATGCGCAGGCGCCGCGCAGGCGCCCAGCCCATAAGAGCCGCGGCCGCCCGCCACCTCCCCGCGCGCCGGCAAGCCCCGCCTCTTTCTTTTCTTTTCCGTCGCCAAGATGGCGGAGTACGACCTGACCACCAAGATCGCGCACTTCTTGGACCGGCATTTGGTCTTCCCGCTGCTGGAGTTCCTCTCCGTCAAGGAGGTACGCGGCCACCCCAGAGGCGGGAGAGCCCGCCCTGTAGCTGGGGGAGCGGCAGGCGGTGCCACTACGGCTGGTGCCTCTCGCGGGCCTGGGCGCGCCGTGTCCGTCGCCGTCTCCTTCCTCAGGCGCTGCGTGGCGCGGGCCTGGGCCATGAGGCAACTCGGAGCTCGTCTGCTGAGGAAGGAGCTCGGAGCTGCTGCGCCGCGTGGGGAGAGGGCGAGGAAGAGGCGTGTGGGTTTTCCTCATGAAGGGGGGGAGAGCAGGGCAGTGGGCCGAGAGGAGACCCGGGGCAGCCGCTCCTCCCGCAGCGGCGCTGTCCGGGCTGATCGCTTGCGAGGCAGAGGGAACTCCTCTTTCCCCTTCCTCGGATTTGGTGTGGGTTTTTTCCTTCCCTTAAGCCTTATTCGGGGGAGGGAAAGTAGAAGCTCTTCCTAACAGCCGTGGTTCGTTTTCTGCCTATTTTCCGACGGCGTGGTACAGCCCTTGTTAGCCCTGCACCTCGTCTGCGGCCGTTGTCACTCGTGTTGCCCCTCAGCCGTGGGGTTGTGTCCGTCTAGATAGTGTTGTTAATCAACTTTTATTTTAAAGTGTTGTCATCACCAATTTTAAAGTGTTTAAACCAAGTGTAAGTTCTCCTAATACTGTCCTTTGGTCTCTTTATATATATTTTTAACTATATTGCTACAAAGAACCCGATAATGCTGGTGATATTTTAGATCTATGAGAGTTTAATCTAAAGTATCTGAAGCACTCATCCATTTTAAGTTTAAACAAGATGTGTACTATTACATAAACTTCTAATTTAAAATAGGTATTATTTTAGGCTTCAGAAACAAATCAATTAAGGATGCATACATTGAGAGTAAACAGCTTTTATATTTAGTGTATGTACTTTGCTTTGTGTCTGTCATCTTGGGGGCATTTTTACTTATTTGGCATTTGTAAATCAGCTCAAGTTAATTAAACAGTTATTTTTGTAGTGTTAAAGCTTTAACAACATGATGTTCAGAGCTCAATTAAACTTTTGCAGGTTCTGTATCCAAGATGTCCAAATATGGTGTGGTCAGTTGTAATACAGCCTTCATGAAAGTATGTTTTTGAGGTATACTCTAGTTTAGGCCCCTACCTACGTCTTGAAGACCTAACAGCAGTTTACAAGTCATGACTAAATTGTGGGGTAGGAGTCTTAAAAACCAATATGACAAGTTTAAAAGAACAACATCGAATTACATGAGCCAAACCAAATTTGCTCTGATGCTGTACACGTAACAACATATTTTAGATTAATCTGTGCTACAATTAAAGTTTGATCTTGAGTATCACTTCTGACATCCACTTTAAATTATTTGATTAATCTGCACTGTTCATTCAGTATATTATTTTGTGGAAACTATTCACTACTTTGAAAGAAAAATCTGACCAAAGTTTTATTATTTTCTTTTAAATATATATAATTTTTAGAGATTTTTTTATGTTGCATTTTTTCCCCATGAATTGTAATAGGAATTATTCCTGTTAAAGGAATAGTAATCTAAAATATTACTTGTTTTCTAACTAGTGTTTGAAGTTCCTTCATTCACAAATAGCAGGAAGTTGCTGGTATCTTGCCAAGACCTGAAACGTAGAGAGGCTGTATAGTAAGCATGCTAAACGATAGAGCTGTGAGATCTTGCAAAGCTATGAGATTTGATGTTTAAAATGATTTAATTGGACAAAAATCCATAAATAAACTGTTCTGTAAAGGTAACTACATGAATTGGAAATTATATAGTATTCAAAGAAATCTGTTAACAATTGCTGTTTCAGATATACAATGAAAAAGAGCTACTCCAAGGAAAACTGGATCTCCTTAGTGATACGAACATGGTGGATTTTGCTATGGATGTGTACAAAAATCTTTATTCTGATGAAATTCCACATGGTAAGCTGCTCATTTAGAAGTAAAATTTGTTTTACAACCTTTCTATCTAAAAAAATTAAATAGCTAGTGGTAATTCGCTTGTTACACTCAAAAACTAGAATACTCTTTAACTTTGGCCTTAAAGAAAGGATGTGCAATACTGAAACAAATAGAATCCCCTAACACTGGGAAGTCTGGGCTTGTTGGTCTATCAGGATTTTAGTCTTTGAGTGATAGCTGAAGTATTTCAGTGGTGATTTGGTCATTTCAAGCACTTTAGAGATATAACCTAATAGAGTTGTACTTGGTTTTCATCTGTCAAATTAAACACTATTGCACAACGATTTGGGGTCACTAAACTTTTTCTTTAAAGCATCCAGTATATTAAGGCTAGATTTCCATTGTAAGTAATTCCATTAATGTGTTTGTCCATGGCTGATTTTTAGACTTTGCGGAGATACAGACGTTTTTGAAAATGCATGTTTTCTTAGCTTCTGTCAACATACAAATTGCTGTTTCTCTAGAAGAAAATCAACCATAATTAATATAACAATGAATATGAAATTTAATATCTTAGTGTATTCTCCATTATTTTGGAAACTTTCCTGTTTACTACTAAAATTTCTATCTTCCTGAGGAGTGTTTGGAGAGGTGGAGAAAAGCAGAATATCTTGCTTTCTCTAATTTCTGTCCTTCATGGGTGGCTTGGGTTTGTGGTTTGGGTTTTTTTTCTGGGTTGTTTTTTTTGTTTGTTAGCTTGTGGGGGTGTCTTTCCTTCCTGACCCTAGTCTTTGGATATACGCTTTCTTCCTATTTCTCCATCTCTTTTCGTTTTGTGAAATTCCTCACCTTTTTCTAAACTGGTGTGACTACAGTCTGTCTTGCCTGCAGTTTAGGAGGAAGAGGCTCAAGTGCTTTTGTATAGCCAGGTACAAGTTCTTCTGCCTCTGGTCTTGCTCTTTAAATGGCAGAGTTGCCAGTTAGCCTTTTTGGAAATACATGATGTGAACTCATAGACTTACGGACATCAGATTCAATGTTTTGACCAAATCTTTGATATGCTAGCATTAGATTTTGTTGTTCATGAGTGTATATGCAATGATGCATGGGGCTGATAATAAACAATGAGAACCAGAGGTTTTCACTTCTGTAATCTAAGAAACAGTTGTAATGATAGCTTCACCTTTAGGTTACTTATCAGTTCTGATTAAAAAAAAAGTCAGACTGTCTCAGGGCTGTAAAAATCTCAAAGCCTGAATAGCTTTTCCTCTTTCTTTTCTTGCTTCAGCCTTTCTAAATCGTTGAAGAAGAATATTACTGTATAAGTAGTAAACAGCACAAGAAATGTCAATCCTAGCACACTTTCACAAAGTAACTAGTTTAATGTTTTTAATATTCTGATTACAGCCACCTAAGCAGGTTGCTAAGTGTATAATTTCATAAGGTCATAGCTACAAGGAAGTCGAATTAATTTCTTATACTTTTTTCACACATCTCTTGAAGATTTTGCATCATCGGTTTGGCGTGATTTTTTTTTTTTTTATGTGGTGACCTACTGTTGTTTGATCTATGGCTTTTATTCAACAGTATAAAATGAACTTAAGCAGAGGTGATACTTTCATGCAGAGTCAGGTGTTCAGGGTGCTTGCTTATATAGCTTTCTATGAAAAGGTCTTAACTTTGAGATATTTCTGGTATGTGTCATCTCCATGCATCAACACTTACCAGTATGTATGTACAGACAGTTTACTTCTATTTGTGGAATTGTTGGTTTCATTAGAATTTTACACTGTGGGTTTTTTTTTTTGTGAAGACCTCACTGTTTCAAGTATTCAAGCTAAGTTCACTTACACTATTCTACTTAGAAATGTCTCTGTATAATTTACAGTTGCTTTTGCCTTGTCTTTCATGAGATCAACTTAAAATTACACAGCCAGGGGATGTCACAGGAAAACATTTTCATACTCTTAGTAAGTCAACTGAATGGTTTTTCTTTCATCTGTTTCCCCTTCCTCTTTTATAATCTCAAGATTCATCGGAAGTTGGAGATAATTTCTCCTTATTGGAACACTTCCTATCAGGCAAGTCATTCTTAGATTTAGCTCAGTCACCATTATGGTGTTATCCACTTTGGACCTCCTTCACAAATAAATATGTAGTCAAATCACAAAAGAAATGTCCAATAGGTTCACTGTGGCATTGAGTGTACTGGTGTGTGGCTCACTTCATGGCTTCCTTCATACTGTTCTCTCCTGGGATTTGATCTTGGTTCCTCTTCTCCCATATGTTTCTGGCTCATATAGACAGTCTCAGGGTGCTACTGTTTCAGGGTTTTTTTAAATATATAGGCTTTTCTGAATTTTATTTAAGTGTTCATTTTATTGCACTGGTAGCACTTGGTGAGGAGGTTTGGGTCTGTGTAAAATAATCACTCTAAAGCTGTTAGTTCTATTTCCTAACTATTTGTCATTAAAGGTTTAATGTTCTAATTAAACATGCATAGTGTTTCAAATCATAATTTCCATATGGAGCTGCTTTAAATTCTTCCTGTCAATTTTCAGTTAAGTATTCTAAAAATGTGCTTTCAGAACCTGGTCAGTTGGAGGAAGATTAACCTTACTGGCATCATAGCACTGTTTACTTGTTTTCTAAGTTTACTTGGAATAAGAGAACTTACTTAAAAGGTTGTTTTTCCCTTAGCAAAAGCCTGAAGATACCTTCTCTAATACAGACTGCTCCAGCTATACCTGCTCTTTAGTGGCTTGATTACAATTCCACCCAGGAGGAAAGGAACCAAATGTTAGAAGGTTTTTAAGTTAATGAATTGTTAGATATCTCTGGTTTTGTGACTTGACTGAGAGGACAAGTGAGGTAGGAATTGGGAAGACACGTTCAACTGCTGTCAGCACCATGCAATTACAGGTTGGTTTCTGTAAAACATTAAGGTATTACATTAAAATCTTTTTTTTTGTCTGTGTTTAGCTTTGCGTGAGAAGAGAACGACTGTTGTTGCACAGCTGAAGCAGCTTCAAGCTGAAACTGAACCTATTGTCAAGATGTTTGAGGATCCAGAGACTACAAGGCAAATGCAGTCTACTAGGTAACTTCTGAAATAATTTCTCAGAACAGCTTGCTGGTACCTCTTAGTCATTGATGATAGGAAAACTCTCTGTATAGCACCTGCAAAGACAGACATTTTTATTTCTAGCCAATATTTAAGTAGTGCTTGTGGTCAGGTAATTGAAATTGCTGGACACAATTTACTCTTTTTTTTCAGTGCTTTTACCTGCTGTGCATAAGGTTCCTAATGTTCATGAATCAACTCAGGACAGGTGACAGCCGTCATTCAGTGCAGTCAAATCACAGCCAAGATTGGTTTTGGGGAGGTTGGGGAGCTGCTTTTGTTTGTTTTTTGAAGGGGGTTATTTGGGGGTTTTGGGGGGAAAATGTGGGGTGAAACAATTCAGATTCTCTTTTCTAGGAGACCATCTGCTTTCTCTCCCTTTTCTACCTTCCACAGAGGATTATGGAGTGCTGTCTTCCTTATTCAGAGAGGCCCAGTGGATAAGCATCCTTTCAGCCTCATAGCACATATTTTTCAGGACTCTGTCCTTCCTCCCTCCTTCCCCTCCCTCATGCCCTTAACTGGCCATCTTGTTGATATAAGATAGTGGTCATAATCTTTTTAAGATGTATCCACTTTCTTTCACTTTGCTCATGGGAGTAATTAAAGTAGAATGAGTTTGTCTGCACACTGTATCTAAGGACTGTGAGAGTTCTTGTGGTTAAACCTGAATTGGACTCGGTAGGAAAGGGTTCAACTGTAGTGCTTGAGGAAGTAATGCACATGAATCTGCTTTGAATTCTTCCTGTCAGTTTTCAGTTAAGTATTCTAAAAATGTGCTTTCAGAAGCTGGTCAGTTAGAGGAAGATTAATCTTTTTTAATTTTAAACTATGAAACTTCAACAGAGGGTTGACTAGGTATTTGTTTAGTGTTAAGTTACTGCTTGTTGTCTTTACATAGGGAGCATTGTATTGCTGTTGTAAATGTGTCTAACCAACTCTGGAAAATTAGAATCCTTCTTCAGCCTTACCTGCTCTAAGATTTCAGATAGAACATACCACATGAGATAGAGCACCTATGGCTCGACTTGAATTTGAAGGTGAAGCCTGTACTTGGGTTTATTGTTGGCAAGCTTTATGCATCTGCTGATATGGAAGACACTTAACATTGCTTCTGGAATTATCTTAGAAAAACACTGACTGCACAAACCCTTCTTTCTAGTCTGCAGAAATCTTCTTGATGAGGTGTACCTTTGTTTGGGAGCAACCCCCCTGAAGAGAATGGGTCACTGAAGGGGAAGGAATTTCATTAGAATTTACTCCTTGTTTTGAGTGCAGATTATCATCCTTTTTCCCTTTCTCCTCTTTGCCCAACTTGCTGAGAAACCTAATTGACCCATTTGGCCTATGCTTCCTGCACTCTGCATGTGGTTTTCAGAATTTCTTATAGTCTAATTTAGAGTTTGGTCAGTGCAGAAATGTTGAGGTGCACTGCATTGGGTCTCAATGTGCACGTGAAACAAGTTGTCAGTAGAAATCATGAAATTTGTTAGCTTTCCAGCACTTCAGAAAAAGCTTCTATTTTCTATTCTGATATCACCAGAATATACTTAAGTTTCTGCTGCAGAAAGCATGGTCAGGATAAGTAAGCCACCTTTTATATTTGATTTCAGCATGGATATTTACATTTACTTATGACTTGGGTGTTTATGCAAAGCCAGGAGCTGTTTGACAGCTTTTGGAAGTATAGCTTTGAAAGTGAAAGACTCAATTGCTGTTAGTTAACTGCCTTGAAGTTATTAACTGGGATTATCTTAACTTTAAAGAAGAGGCTTCCTGATACTAGCACAACTCTATTCAAATGTAATTAAACTTCTGACCCATATATAGAGATCTTGTTCAATTCTTGCTTTGCAGTAGGTTGTTATAATAATATTTGGCCTAGAAAAAAAATGACCTAGCTGCAATTCTAAGTGCTACCATTTCTTGGGAAGTGTGTTCTGGTACTTGACCTTTGATCCACCGAAGTTGGTCAGTAGTATTTATTTTAAATTGGAAACACCCTGTTTGGAAGCAAGAGATACAATCAAAAAATGCATGGAATTTAACTTGCCTAATGCTGTAAAGTATTAGTCCTACTACTCATATGCAGCAAGTTTTGTTTCAGAACTGATACATTGTTTTTTTTGTTAAAATGTCTGAAAACTCTGCAGCTCAGAAATACTGATTTTTGATTATTGGCTTGACAAGTTCTAATCCAGACTGTTGGGGTTATACAGTAATAGGGAGAAAGAATCGGGCTGAAAAGTGTCGGATCTGTCTAGACCTGAGTAGCATGCTTCAGACAGTAGAAAGCAACTTTTAATTCTTTGACTGCTGTGAATTTCTGCTGGTGATTTGGAATCTGTATCAAATTTAGAGCTGCATATTAATATTCAGGGCTTTAGGTTTTGATCCAGGACAGTGCCATTTGGAACATCAAAGTCTGGGAAGTGGTAGGAGATGTATAAAGGAGACTTTGCAATTGGAAGTTCTTTCAAGAATAAGCCAAAACATTTCTCTTTCTTTTTTTCACTTGCTTTTTTTCTAAGCAGCTGTTGGAGGACATTGACTTTAAAATTATAGAGGATTAGTCAGTATTCTTCATCCTTGAAGTATGTTCCACTGGAAGAAACCCATGACGTTATTTTGCTGCTTCCACAAGTATTACTGGGTATTGTCATTCTTGGCTACCTTGGCAACGTGCCATTTCCCTGTAGAATTTTACACTATAAGTTCTAATTAAACTCAGTCAGTTGACTTCAGAGTAAATGGGGACATTTTCTGCTGCATACACTTCTACTGTATCTTTGTCCTAAGAGGAATGTATAGCTTGGTGCTGTCCTCTTCAGTTAAATCGTGAGTACACGTTCTGTCAAGTATAATAGTTCCATGAATTGTCCAAGTCATCTTTGCCACATGATTGTTTAAGTGTGACTGCACAGAAGAGATGAAGTGGAGGGTAGCTACAGGTTGATGGAGCATGCGCTTCAGTGGGGGGCTGGAGAATAGAAAAATATCATCAATACTTTCTATATTGTAGAAAGACAGTCCATACAGTTGAAGTGCCAAATTGAAAATACTTCCTATTTATGAATATGAACTATCTATATAAATTCAACTATGGTTCTTGTTGCCAGGTGATTACAGCAGAGTTTGAATGGAATTCTTATTGTATTGAAAAGCTGGTGTGCTTAAATTTCACTCTAAGAGCTGATCAAAATCCATTGTAGACACTGGATAAAAAATTATACACTAAGTTAACTATTGCTTAAAAATACCACAGGTATCTGAAGTCCTCTGGTCATCAATATGAGACTAACTGGTGGTAGATAATTTCATGCTTGCCTACTGGAGGCTTGAGCTTTCCTTTGATCTAGATAATATTGCTTGTCCTTTTATTATCCATGTTCAAAAAAAAAACCTCCAAAACTTCAGAAATTTGATCATGTGTAAATTAGATGTTTAGAACTTAACTAAATATAGTTACTGTTTATACTTGTGCATTCTGCAGGCATTTGCTGTGGTAGAGGTATTCTTGCTAACCATTGTGTCCCAGTGCTAACAGTGGGAGAAGTTTTCCTTTCTAATTCTGTTTTACTTTAGTTTTTGGCATATTTTTTTCCTGTTGTGTTAAATTCAAACTGCTTGGCTAGAGTAACATGAGCAGGAAGAGCTCAAGTCAGAATTTGGCTTTCATACTGAAAGCTAAGGATGCCATCAAATTTTAAAAAACTTTCCACCCTTTCTTAACTCGAGTTATTGTTGCAGGTGGCATTATTTATTTAAAATTATATTAATTTTAAGATTTTAAAACTTCTTCGCAGCACTTTAGGAGTAGTTGGCTTGTTGTTTCTGCAGTTGCTTTTCTCACCAGTGGAGGAGTATCATCTTAAATTTATACTCTATTCAGGTATTTTACTCTTAACAGCTAAAGGTTGTGTTGTGCAGAGCATTGCATGGTGACAATGTTTGTTTTGCAAAAACAGCAGTTTTTATCTTTTTTATTATAGGGACGGTCGGATGCTGTTTGACTATTTAGCTGAGAAACATGGTGTAAGTGTTTTAATTCTTATATCTGTTTGAATTCAGTTCTGAATATCTTTATCCAACCTCCCCCACAGCCAACAGCTCTGAGCAGTTACGGACCAGCATTTTGGCCTGTCTCATGCCAAAGTAGCTACTAGGCAGAATTCCTAATGCTAATGTATTTTATTTGAATGCCTTTAAACTTTTTAGTCTTTATACAAAAGTAAAGCCGGAGCTCAGTGTTAGCGGCATCCTGGTAACTAAGATGTGTTTTACTTTGTAATACAGAATTTCACCTCTTTTTCCAGTATTGGTATAATCTTTAATTCAGTGGTGTGGATTAAGAGTATAATAGTTTTCTGTTGTTTTATCTGTGTACAATGTCTTTCAAAGAACCTGAAGATTTCAAAAGTTACTTTACTATCAAAATTGGCTTGTAACAGCTTTTTTCCTAGTGAAAAGCTTTTTTTGTATTTGTTTTCAGTTTAGGCAAGAGTACCTAGATACACTCTACAGGTATGCAAAATTCCAGTATGAATGTGGTAATTACTCAGGAGCTGCAGAGTATCTCTACTTCTTTAGAGTTCTGGTAAGTTTTGGGTGTTTGGTTTTGGGTTTTGTTTTGTGGTTTGTTTGATAGTTTTTTCCCAATTAAATACTTAGACTGGTAAGTTTTCTGTATTTATTCTTAAAATACAATACTTTTGAGCTTTTTTGAAACAATTTGTGTGCACCGAAGAAAAGTTGAAAAATAATTGTTAATAATCATCACTGTTTTCCAGCAATTCTGTTACTGTCATGCTGAATTCAGAACTGTCCTTTTAATTTGTATGTCTCATGTTGACATTTAATTACAGAATGCTGCTTCTTTCCTCACTGTAAATGTATCCTGGAAAAAATATTTAAAAAAAAATACTACTTGTTTTTTGTGTGGATCTTATCAACAGTAGTGAAAAGCTTGCAGGTGGATTGAACATAATTGGTGGTAATGGTGAATTGCCAGCTTCTTATCTGAACTCTCATCTGTCTTCTCTTGAATTTTGTGATGGTTTTAAGAGTATAAGTCATCTGCCTAGGAAATGTAAACAGCTTAAATGAGAATTGTAGAACCAGATCCATTGTCTCTGAAGCAACTCTTCTCATGTTGTTGTAATTCATATCATTTGTTAATGGTGGGAGTGAATTTTGAGAATGAAGATTTAGTGTCTTCTAAGAATCTCAACACAGTAAATTTATTGTTGGTGGTCGCTGAATGTGCTATTTTACTAACAAATGGAAATTTAAGGTAACTACTTGGAAATCCAGATACTGTAGCTATAACAGCTGTAGTATCTAAAGGCAGTTATTGTGAATAGCTAACTAATCATGTGATTTGGAACCACCACAGTGCGTGTGAACTTCCTCAACTGAAAGTATCAGCTAAATTGGTACCTGGGTTGTCTGGAAGATAATGACTTCTAAACTGTGTATCTCTCATGGATATGTGGAGTGATTGCTGAAACTATGTAGTGGTTTGTATATTGAGGTTGGTTTGTTGCAAAATTGGGAAATGTGTCTTTAATCAGAATAGGTTTTAAAGTAGGAATAAGGTGAATTCTTAGTCTAAATATTGATGATGAAGAGTTCTTATGTATGAAGGTACATGCCGTGTGCTGAGGGGAAATAAAAGTTACTTACTTAGGCTTGTGAGCAGCTATTCTTAATTCTTCATGCTTTAATTCTGGGCTTAGCGTTATGTTCTTACATGTCAAATAGCTAATTTCAAAAAGTAAAGTACTGTTTTTGTGTTGGTAACAGCTTGGTATAAGGCTTTTGTTACTAATTCTGATGGGAGATTTGTTTAAAGTTCTGTGTGATGAAACATAACCTATGAAAGAACTATTGTAACTGATCTGAGAAGAGAATTTGACACTGTGAATGACCTAGTGTAATTCATTCCTGTATAAAACTAACACAGCTTGACCTTAGGACTACCCTTCCAGGAAATAGATTCACTACTGCAAAGTTGCAGTTTTAGTGGATGTTTCTGTAAGAAGTATGCTTTTTGGCACAGCATTAGCAGAAGGAACCTTGAGTACTAACTTTTTTAAGGTGGTTACCTACTGTCATGAATTCTTCAGGAACCTGCTTTGAAATAACCTTGTTCTAGCAGTTTAGAAGCATTTTTATATGGTGTGTAAAAAAAAAAAAAAAAAAAAAAAAAAATATATATATATATAAAAAAAAATTGGAACTAGTGTATCATGTGGTGCTCAGTCATTTCATTTTTTCTTTTTTTTCTTTAACTTAAACTGCAGTAGTGTGAAGCTTTGTCTTACTTTGATGGGATTTTCTAGTTTCAACTTCAGAAGCATTACTGCTGTTTCTTCTGTCCCTAAATTGCTTTTTTAAAAGTACTCCATTTGGAAAGATAGGACCATGCAAATTTGGTATCTTGTCAATTAAAACTACTGCCAGAAAATATTTTTTTCCTCATATTTCAAAGTAAATAATAATTTAAGAAAAATTAAGAGACTTTGCTGCTGTTGTTGAAAATAGGTTCCAGCAACAGACAGAAATGCTTTGAGTTCTCTGTGGGGAAAACTGGCATCTGAAATTCTGATGCAGAATTGGGATGCAGCAATGGAAGATCTCACAAGACTGAAGGAGACAATAGATAATAATGTAAGTAAAATCTTGGTCATGTTGATAAGGTGAGAGGTTAGACGTGTTGATATTCAAGTTTTATTACGAATCACTTAGTCTTGTTTAGGAATAGTTTACCACTTCTTCAGTAGATAGTTTGTTTAAAACTGTGGGAGAGTCAAAGGGTGTTTGTGAAGAAATAGTGAGGCTCCTTTTTTCCTCTTATCACACTTGAAAATATAGCTGAGAACTTTTAAGGTATTTCCAGTAAACAGAAAACTGAACTAGTCTCAAGGATGAGTTTGAGGGCAAGGTGTCATTGTGTGAAATTGCTGCTTAAATTTCAGATAGTTGTGCTATTAATTTTGGATAAAGAATAAAATACATGTAATTAAACTATACTCTTGCATGAAGATAGCACTTTTGACAAAAAATGCAAGACATCTTGTTTCTGGAAATAGTTTTCAGCCAATTCAGCTTCCTCATCAGTTCCTGAGTTCAGATGAGCACCAAGAACATGAAGGGAAAGAGTGGGGCTGCAGTACTCATTCCGAGCAGCTGAAGTGATTGAAGACCTCTCAGTCTTCTTCTCTGCTTGTGGATCTTCAGTGGCCATATCTGAAATGTGAGAGTTTTACTCTCCTAAACCAGAACCTTGAAAAGGTGTTTGGTGTTTTGTTTTGGTGGTCCGTCCCCTCCCTGCCCAGAATGATTCTTTCTCAGTGTGGTAGATAACTAATGTTAATAAATTTTCTTCTCTAATTTTCTCATCTTTATGAACCTATGTGGTTATAATAGACTATTAAATTTGACTTATTCATTAGACTCCCAAGATTTTTTTAGGATAGAGTCATAGTAGTTGTCATGCTCTTTAGAGTGATTATTACTTGCTATGTCAGTTCATTCTCAACATGTTGCTTTGCAATCTATTTGAGGTGCTGCTGAAATTTGGAGCTAATACAGATACTTAGAGCTGAATTCCTATTTGTGCATTATCAGCTGGTTTAAATGAAGATAGTTACATTCTTATTTCTTGGCTGAAAGTGATTATGGTGTTTCATCATTGTCTGAGACTGACAAAAAAGCTCTTGTGAGGCTTTAGAGAGGAAGAAAAACTGAAAAGCTAGAGAAGCCAAGTAGTTCCTCAGATCACATCTGAAGAGAGGAATACAAGAAACAAAATTGAGGATTAAAAAGGGAAGTAATAACCTATCTTAGTATGGTAGTCTTTGGGAAACTAAAATCCATGCTCTTGCCATAACAATACAAATTTTGGCAGACAAGTTGGAATATAATACTGGAAAATTTTTCTTGGTTGTAACTTTCAGCAGATTTATCTTTAACAGATGACAGGTTAAAAAGCTGGAGGTCAAACTCAGCCTGAGAGTGGTAACAGCTAAAAAGAGCCAGTAGGAAATCACAAACTTTTTGAAGACTTGGAGGTTTCCATGCATTGGTATTCATGCAAACTTTGTGTTTTATTTCACTTAAATCGATGTTATGTTTTCTTTTAGTCTGTCAGCTCTCCGCTGCAGTCTCTTCAGCAAAGAACATGGCTCATCCACTGGTCTTTGTTTGTATTTTTTAATCATCCTAAAGGAAGAGACAATATCATTGACCTTTTCCTCTATCAACCGCAGTAAGTTATGTTGTGTTATGCTGGGGTCTTTAAATCAAAATGAAGACAGATGATGAATACGCAAACTTGTCAGACATTTTTTTCAACCCATAGCCTGAGGCTGTTTCAGAAGCTCTAATGATATTAACACTTGAAATTTTTTTTCTCCCCAAGTCTTTTTTTTGTGTATAATCTGCTTTTCAGCACGGGTATACTTCTTCTTTGAAGGGGAAGTGAGTGGTGAAGTAGGAAGAACTGGCTTTTTTTTTTTTTCCCTAGTGCTTGAGGGGGACAGAATAACTGGTTTTGCTAGATTACCAACTGCTACCACATCTTTTAGGGCTGGAGGGGAAGGTATTGTTCTATTTTGATTTTAAAAAACCCGTTTAAGAAGGATTCTTGAGAAAAATCTGAGAATAAAAATGAAAATTGAAACACTATAGCCATTTTTGAGAGGGCTGACTTCTTATAGATCTAGGAGTCCAGAACAGCTTAACACTTGAAATTAGTTACAAGTTTTGCTCTCCTTCGAGTACCTGGTTGGAGGTAATCTATTAGAATAGGAGAATAGTACTTAAGAAAAGCAGTTGAATTTCTTGCATGATGATCCCAGTAGACTAGTAATTTTTAGTGGGCTTTTTTGTCTCCTTTTTGTTTCATAGTGTATGTGTTGGTTTGTTTTTTAATTTATACTTCTCACTTGTAAATATGGGCTAGTTTATTGGAGAGTTGAACAGGAAAGTTGCAGGCTCGGATGACAATATGAAAAAGGACTTCCTGTGGTTCTGTGTGCCCATGCAAACCCCTCTTGTGAAATCAGTGTAGCTGACAGATTAGGCCAGTGTTGACATCAGTTTAGCATATGGACTGTTCTCTTGCAGTGTTAGCTCCTTCTCTCCTTAGTGCACTGCTGCCTTCTCTTCCCCTTGCTTCCCTCCCTCTTTTCCCTGTCTGAAAAAGGTGATCACAAGGTTAACAGAAATAAGTCATTCTTCTACATCTGAATAAATGGTCAGTCATAAGCCCTGGTATTCTATTGCATAAAAGGTGCATAAGCTATTTATCATGAATACTGTTTTAATACAAAATTGCATTATCTGAGCTTTATCTGTATTTTTTTCTTTCTAGATATCTCAATGCAATTCAGACAATGTGCCCGCATATCCTCAGATATCTGACTACTGCAGTCATAACAAACAAGGATGTTCGAAAACGTAGACAAGTGCTGAAAGATCTAGTCAAGGTTATTCAGCAGGTAAGGACTGAAATATCGGAAGTTTTCTGTCCTTTTTTTACCAAGACTCCATAATAACTTTCTTCTAATAATACGTCTGGTTTAGGGCTTCTACTTATGGATTTTGGTGCTCACTTTCTCTCACGGAACTAATTTTCCCTTGTGAAGCAAAATGCATTGTCAGCCAGTGGGAGGACGGAATAACTTTTTTCCTCCTTTCATGTCAACAAGCAATGAATAAAATAGAATATGCACTTAATTTTGCTTTTCTTTCTGTATGATTAAATGCAGAAAATTCAGCAAGACGTGTGAAATGCCTTTGTATCTGATTCTTCTTTTTCAGCTATCCCTACAAGGAATTGTTGTATGAATAAGAGATCTTGTTTGCATTTCATAACCACTGAACTGTGTGCACTGGTTTGTGTTCATGTGCAGTTTCTCGAAAATGTTTCTGTTGGCACAGTTACATGAGGATGTAGACATGGACGTGAGCAATAAAAGAATTGTGCTTGATAGCAAACAAGGGGGTTATGGCAAAGATTTTTATCTGAAGTTGGCATGCAACTTGCTTACAAGCCATCATGCTTCAGACACTTTTGATGATAATAACATATATTCTGAATAATAAACTATGGTATATAGTGACAGTGCAGTTATTACAGGCTAGCAATTGATAGGATCCACTTCATTTATGTAACTACCTATGCAAAGCACAGTCAATGCAAAAATAAAACTCTAAGCATATCTTAATTTGTGTTTAAGCATTAGTGTTCAAAAAAGTAGCACAAGAAACTATAAACCAATCGAAGCGTTGAGACTCATCTTCTGAGCTAAAAACTGATTTTAGTGTTGAGCTTCTCATGTAATATGAATTTCTAATATTTGAAGTAAAGTAACATTTTACAACTTTTTTTTGCTTTCATTTTATCTTGTACAATTGGTGTGAATAAAAAAACAATCACTAGGGTGTTCCTTTTGAAAATGCCAACTCTGGCTTTGGCTTTGAAATACCTGGTAAGAGATTTATTTCTTAGTATTCTTCTACTCTGTATGGTTCATTATATTAAATCATAAAATGGCAAAGGTTTTACAGATTTGAAAGCAGTTCAGACAGGATAACTAGCAACTTGTCTACATAGGAAAAACAAAGCCTTGAATGAAGTGTTCTGTCAGATGTCATATGGTAGGCCGATTGCTCTACTAGCAGTTAGAGATTGCTAATGCTTCTAATACCTTTGCAAGTATTGAACTGATAGGTAAGCAGTTTGTTTGTATCTATTTTAAAAGGTGATCAATCCAAGACTGTTTTACATAGTGGATGTTAATTATGTGGTTAACAAGTACTATTTTGATGTAAAAAAACCCTTTAACTATAAAACTGAATTTTAAACCTAAATAATGAGACTGTAAATACATTTTTTGTAGAAGAAAAAACAGCTTTGCTCAGAAAAAAAATCTCAGTAATTCCCTTAATCTGCTGATCTTCTTGTATGCCGAAGCAGATATTGACAGATAGTGGGTTAAGCTGTCTTAAAATAAGTGTTAGAGACATATCAGAGGATGTTAAATTATGTCTTAATTTACACAGATTTATATAGATCTAGTGTTGTTTATGCCTTGTAGTTAAGAATGTTGAGTAATTCCTGTAATGCCAAAATAAACTCAAGCATTTTGTATATAGAAAGTAGCATTATTTGTGTTAACTATGTTGTTAGTGTAAATCATAGGATCATTCAATTTGAAGCATGAAGGATTTGGTGTTGGACTAGTCTTTGAAATCAGAATTTAGACTATCTGTTCTACCATATCTTAAGAAGTTTGGAGGTTTGATACACAACCAGCTCTAGTCCCTGACTTGTTTTTTAATGCAAAGGTTGCACCACTAAATGCTGAAGATGAAACTGCACTTCTGGTTGTTCATCCATACTATTGAGGGGGGGGGGGCGGGGAAGAGCACACTTACTCAACTTTTATAAGAGGAATCGGGAAGTTTAACTTAAATAAATTAAGATGATATATGGACTTGCTTCCCATATTAAATTTTGTTTGAAGAATATAAGGAAGACTGGAGTGATCTTGTGGCCTTGATTTCTAATATTGTTCCTAATTTTTTGACAGGAGTCCTACACATACAGGGACCCTATCACAGAGTTTGTGGAATGCTTGTACGTTAATTTCGATTTTGATGGTGCACAGAAGAAGCTGAGGGAGTGTGAAACAGTAAGATTTATAAGACTTCCCTTCCTTAAGTAAAGATCTCAAGTTCACAATGGCCAGCTAACTTGTTTGAAGTGGTGTTTGAGTCCATTGCCAATGTTTTCTGATGAGACTCAATCCACAGGTGTGCATGTGTGGTTTTGGGGGGTTTTTTGACAACTCATTTTGTAACACTTAAGACTTATGGTAAAGATGCAGCTTTAAAATTATATTTAAGCAGTTCTAGAACAAGAAGTGTATAGGTAATCATGTATCTGGCTGAGTTTCAACTTTTCCATTAGTGTTTGAAAAGTGCTTGAAGAAAAGCTTGGATTTGCCTTTTGTTGTGAAAGATACTGCATCCTGGAATCGTAATGGTGAAAGTAATGTGAAATTACATTAGGATAGTTAAATACATATTCTTGGAAGAATCTTAGCTATCTACTATGAACAGTTAAAGATACCTAACACTTGGGTTGACTAGTGTAAAAGTATTTCTATTAACTGAACATTAGTACCAATTCTTATAGCCTCTGGTTTGGCTTTCCTGTCATTAGTATTAGTCACCTAACTGGGTAAATCAGAAGGCTTATAATAATCTTCACTGCATAGGGCTGTAATCTGAACTGTATAGGCATTCTTGCACTACTACGTAATCTGGTTTGCATGGTAAAGAGAATGTTCATCAAACGGCAGAGAGAAGAATTCTACAGTATGAGGGGGGCATTAAATTTTACATGTTGGAGGGATCTTTGGTAGAATTATGATAGCAGGAGACCTTGTTCTCTTCTTGAGTCAGACCTCGGTGATCATGTTAGCATGCAATTTTAGTTTAGCAAGCTGTAGAACAACGAAAATTTCTGCTAAATCTGTAGCTTTTTCTCCACATCTTGGAACACACCAGGAACTGTTTTTAGATGGGCTGTTCACTGATCCTGTTTATTGACAGTGTCTATCAGTAAATGACTACTTCCATGTTTGTTCTCAGTGTTCCTTTTCTCCTTGCACTTGCAGGTGCTTGTGAATGACTTCTTCTTAGTGGCATGCCTTGAGGACTTCATTGAGAATGCCCGTCTCTTTATATTTGAGACCTTTTGTCGCATCCATCAATGTATCAGCATTGGGTAAGTTAACTTCTTAATACACCAGTTCAGAAAAATCAATCATGGATGATAGTTTGACAAACAGTGTAAACTTCAGTAGTAAAATATTCAGTTCATCAGATGGAATGAAAATCATTAACTAAAATTTAATTTGGATAGTTGTCTTCCTAGTTTTATAGCTCTAATGTGGTATACTTAAATAATGTGATATACTTAAATTACAGCAATCATATTTTAAAGTTGAGTTCTCGTGGTTAACTTAAAACAACCTCTCTTCACCACCCCCAGCGCCCCAACCAAACAGTGCTTTCAAGCTAAAACTTTCTCATGGTGTCAAGTTAGCTCTCTACTGGATTTAATGGGAACTTTCATACCCAGTGTCACCTAATATAAATTGCAAATACAGCGATTGTTTAAATTTATATTTGGTAGGTACAGATACCCATGTCTGTCTTGTAGGTATATTCTTTGAAAACTTAGAACTGTATTGCTTTTTTCATTAATTAAATAGAGAACAATAGATTTTATTCCCTATGGCACAAAGTGAGTGATCCGGCTGCAAGAAAATTGTCTTCTTATTAGCAAGGATGACTGGTGTTTACTCAGATTAATTTTGTAAAAGCAGACTTTTCAAATGGATCAGCTCTGATTGCCTCTATTGTAGCAACTAAGCAGGAAGATGTTATGCATGCTTGAGATCCCTTTCCACTTAAGCCTTTGCCCCCATTCCCAATATTTCCACATCCCTTAAATTTAAAAAGGAAAAAAAGTGAAGTGAAAAACTGAATGCTATAAAAATCTCAATGGTGGAGAACAGTGGAGAGATCCTTGAGACAGCAGAAACCAAAGCTGTTAAATCGATCAAGTGCAATGGAGTCTTGTTACGATCTTGTATCCAGAGCAAGTGTGTGTGTCTGGTCCTCTGAGGAACCAATTTAACAGTGCTTGATTTCAAAAGGAAAGGACTTGAGAGAAAATTGTCTTAGAGATTTTGCAAGCTTATTGAAAGGATTACTTTTCTCATAGATAGGTGTAGTTGGAGAAAGGACAAAGACTCATTACTTTTCACTGGGTGACACATTTGTCTTCAGTGCATTTGGGAAATTATTTTTTTATCCTTTGTATCAGCTTAAAATAGTCAATGAGTTCAATGTAAAAAGCAAACAGTGGATCTGTGCAGTTTAATCAGCTGTGGTGTATTGTGTTTTAAGCATAGTCACAGGAAACTGAACTAGATACTGTGAACAAAACTTCCATATTTAGGTTCATTTTTATAAGGAGACTAATGCTTTATCTAAAATGACTTTAAGCAGAGTATTGCATGTTTAAGGATAAAGGGGTTTTGAATAAGCATTTGAAGAAAAAAATGTAAATAAAGTTTTCTTAGGAATGAGTTTCTGGGGAATATAAAACCCTATAGTGTCTTGCAATTTTGCTACAATTGATTTTTAGTACTGTGAATACTGCACATATTCCAGCATAAGTTTTCAATGAAACTAGATGTTTAAGCTTTTTTAAGTAAAGACTAGATATCTTTTTAAGCAGTGTGCTTCTCTGGTCTGGCTCCAGTCAATGAGCAGAGAGTCTGAGGATGTGTCTTAGGTATGCTTCAAGCCTCTCAGTCAGAAGATACTGATAAACCGTGGGTAACACACCAGTGATTCATTCCAGCAAAAATAGCAACCTTTATTTAGCAAATCAAGATCTATGGTAGGTGGCTGTCATTTATTTAGTGTTTATTACTTATTTTACAGTTCATATTTTTTGTGCCATATGTGGTATTTCAACTTCAAGTATGACAGAAAATATTGTAGTTGACTCTCTTTGTTATGTGATGCATAAATATAGGTAGCAGTGTCTTTATTTTATAAGCATTATGGTGTGTTCTGTGGCAAGTGATAAGCTTTGAGTCAGGACATATTTCAGATATTCCTGCTGTGTATCGCTTCAGGTAACTGCATGTGGAATTGTCAGTAATGAGATGCTTTTCAGTAGGTCATTGTGTTTTAAATTGTGGACGTAAGTCTTACATTTCTGCGCAAGCTGTAACAATCATTAGATTTGGGCTTAAGTGGGGTGCATAAATATTTCTTAGTGCATTTCAGACTTGCTTTTGAAGAAACTAGCTGGTTGAAGTGCTTTTAATTAAACATTTGAATGAGGTATAGTTCTCCAATTTCTTGGTCCACAAGTGTTTTCCACTGCTATTCCTGGAGTTTAAAACTAGTTGGTTGTACCACACTGCTTGATAAGTACTGTTTAACTATTCAGAACTAATTTGAAAACAATTAGTGGGAAATCTGCTATGCCTTATGTTAAATGGAAAATACATGGCTCATTTAATGGTTTCTTTTTTAACTACTTAACATCTGTCAGACAGCTGACATTTTTTCAAAGGACGTAGTTGCTTTCAGTTGCAACTTAAAATTTATACATCTCCATCTTACAATTAGTTTATTGTTTGAAATATTATGTTTAATAGAAGTAATAGATGAAATTAATCCAGAATGTGTTTTGGTTAGTTTGATATGTCTGTATTTAACTGAAGACCTGAATATGCTTCATTCTTCTTCTCTATGTGTTTTTCTTCTGTGTGCAGTACAGAAGAAAACAGTAGGCTTGTTTATATATGAAAATATGTAGAATTCAGTAAACTTGCCTTTTAAGCAAAGGAAAACCTAAATAACTCTGGCCCTAGCATGACCCAAGTAAGTGAATTTCCTTTATAAAACAGGTACAGAAATAATCTAAAGAACTATTTTTGAAACTACCATTGGGAAATTACCCTTTGAAATCACCTGCAACTTGAAATGGTAGACAGTATTCCTTAAATATTAATAAAATTCTTTCATTATGGTTCACTAATTTTTATTGGATTGTAGTGGGGATCTTTATAAACAATGGTAATCTAAGTAACAACTTTTCTTGCTTCCATTCTTTATTGTTAATGGTGTTAATATGTGTTTGTAAATCTGAATGTGTTACTATTACTTGAACTATTAAACATGTATGGGGGCTAAACTGTAGTTTGCATCTCTTGAGAGTATGAGATACCCATTTAACAGTGCAATAGGAGAATAGTATTATTTGTAACATAATTTTGTTTGCTCTGGAAGGATGGAGAATGCTTTTTTGGCTGTGTATGTTGCTTTACCAGGCAAATACCTCCTCCATGTTATACATCCAGACACTTTGGGTGGTGCTGGCTGTTTTGGTGTAATCTGCAAGCAGATCCTAAAATGGAACACAGTTGCCACAAGTGCTGAAATAAGGTCATCTTTTGCATCAAAGTCTGATAAAGTTTTAGGTTTTTTAAAATACCGACATCTTTATTTCATTAAAAGATAGTTGTTACTTTAACTTTTCTTACATTAAGATTTTAAATCCATGTAAATCACAAAGCTAGAAGTTGAGATAAAATAGGTTTTCATATCCCTTTCTACCCTGTCATTTTCATGCTGAGATTTGTAAGTTAATTCAAATGCATGTGCAGGAAAAAATACCTAGATAGAGGTATGCTATTTCTGTCATGTGCTTGCATATATGCTATATATTTGTTTATAGAACATGTTTTAATTTAAAAAATCCCACCTCTGAAGAAGTTGAGCTAGTAAAATCTAGGCATAATAGGAAAAAGTAGAATTATCTGCTAGGTGATACAAAGCACTTCATAGTTTCTGGCTTGGAATTACTCTCCAGAAGTCTGTGCCCTCTTCTCTGCCAAGTACTCAAGTTCTTTAGGTTAAGCAGAAAGGTGCTATAGGTTGGAAGGGACCTCTGGCAGACATCTGGTTCAGTCCTGTGCATCCGATTAAAACTCTGAGCAGGACCCACTGCAGTGTTCCATTAGGCTATTTAAGGCCTTGTCTAGTTGATTCCTGACTACCTCCAAGGACAGAGGTTCCACACTTTAATCCCAAAGGTAGGTAGTTTAATCCCCAGTGTAGTGGCAGTAGCCATTCCTGTGGTCATCTGGAGGAGGAGTTACTTTATCTGAATCCTATTGATGCTTCTGAAAGAGAAATACGAGAACATGCAACACACATGCACTCTACCCCATGTTCTTTTAAGTTTGAAATTTCTTCAGTTTCAAGTGAGGTGCTTAGCATCACTGATTGAAAGGTAGTAAAGGAATTTGTAGCTTCTTCCTATTCAGATATTATATTCCTTATTGAAATAGGCTTATTCTGCCTAGATGACTGATAATTCCACAAAAATTTACATCCCTGATATCTTCTGTTCTCTTGTCTGCCTTAACTCTCTAGAATTGCTAATTCAACCATAATTTAACAGTTCTAGTAGAAGGGTAGCAACTGTGGCTGGAATTTACTTCCCCTTGCTTTGCCAAACTCCACATACTTTGTTGCCCGTTTGTGTTGTTTCACTGCAGTGAGTTCTTGCAAGTTCAGTATTTTAAGTTACTTTGTTTTTTTTTCTATTCACCTCACTTCATGTTTGTATGACAAAAAATGGAATTTACTTTTGTAGTTGGGAGAGGAGTGAGAGATCAAGAACATAGAGTAGACTGTATAAAGGTGACTATATAGATAGTCTATCTAGGTGGACGAGGCAAGTATTTGCTTCACATTCATAATCATCAAGAAGGAAATCACTCTTTCAGGTGCAGAAAAATATGTTTAAGCAAGATCCTGTAAAATGGTGGGAAATTGACCTCTTGTGCAACTCAGCGTAGCCAGCTGGCCTTTTGGTCATGTCTGTAGCCCTCACCTCATGTTTGTTACCTTAGTCTGAAAGCTGATGGAAGAATGAGCATTACAAATGTCCTGTATGAGCCAAATGCCAGCAGGAAACTAAAGAAGTTGGCTGGAAAGCCACAGGAAACACCATAAGAAAGAATTATTCTTGGACTAGAGTACTTGTTTCATTAAGAATTTTCCTTTCTCTGTCCTCCCCCACCATCTCTCTTTGAAATTGCAACAAGTTTGAGCATAGTGTATCTGTCACATCTTCTATACCAAACGCTGTCTCATGGCTCTTGTTTCTGAAACTTCAGGGTGAAGTTTATTGCTAAATGAGCTACTGAGATACTGAGAGACGCTTTCTTGGACTAACTAGTCTAAACTTTGTGACTGCTGACTGCATTTACATAAGAATAAAAGCAATTCAGTTCTCTTTATAATGATGGGTTGCTGTTTTATGTTGTGGTGAGATTTACTTAATTACAGTTTTCCAAAGAATGTTCATGTAGGCAAGGTTTAATAGGAATATATAAAAATAGTACAGGTCAAGATTTAAGTGCAAGATGATGACTAAGTATACTTTCAGGATGTGAATTCCTTATTCACAATGTCCCAGTGTAAAGCAGTGGGGGTGGGAGATGTGCAGGAGTGCATGTATGTAAGCTTTAAAGTCATTTCAGTCAAATGAAAGTATGCTTCCCAGATATGTGGTATTTATTGAATACAGGTCTTGGGCTGTGCCACATTTTGTGTCGATTTAACTTGTATTCAGTCCTTAGTCATGTTTACCAACATTAGAGGGATTCTGTTTCACCTTTTGATTAAGTCTGTTATCTTTTAGTATGTTGGCAGATAAACTAAATATGACTCCGGAAGAAGCGGAAAGATGGATTGTCAATCTAATTCGAAATGCACGATTAGATGCCAAACTGGATTCAAAGCTGGTAAGGCTGTGTAGATGGATCCAAGTGAACGTGTTAAATTTTTCATTAAATTTCTTTTAACTTACTCAGAAACTGCAAATTCTGGTTTCTGCTTTTTTTATTTTCCCATAATGTGTAGTGGACTTCACTTACTCTTTTTTAATCTTGTGTGTAAGATGATTTGTGAAAGCTCTGGAAACAGAACATTAAATTAAAGGCATATGCCTTCTGAGTGATTGTTAAATTTGCTCTATCTTTCCTGTGTTTTAGGGCCATGTAGTGATGGGCAACAATGCAGTCTCACCTTATCAACAAGTGATTGAAAAGACCAAAAGCCTGTCTTTTCGTAGTCAAATGTTGGCTATGAACATTGAGAAGAAACTGAATCAGAGTGGTAGATCTGAGGTTGGTATAAGTCATACTTTTTGGAATTCCTGCTATCTTTTTTTGTGAGATATTTAAGTATAATTCTTAGCCTGTTTCTTAGTTCATCAGATGTACCTACTTCAAGTTCTGGCACTACATAATAAATTGAAAAGGCTTATTTTCTTGTAGTGAGCGTTAGACAGTACTCTTGTTTTCTTCTCACCTCTCTTCTCATCACTAGGGTTGGTTTTTTTTTGTTGTTGCGTTACTAGGTAATGTTTCTGTCATCATTTGATTCTAATTCCTTTAAATGATCACCTGAAAAGGGCTGGGTTTGAAGGGTAACATTTATAAAAGTAGTTGTATTACTTTTTTCAAGTGGGTTGTACTTGAAAGTTATCTGTAGGTGTATACATACATAGTATTGAGAGAAGAATGACTGATGCTTAAAACTGGAACATGAAGGGGAGTAGTGCAAAACCCTAACTGTTAAACTCATTTTATTAAACACTAGAGAATATAACTAGGTCAGCCAAAGGTTTAAGTAGAACCAGTGAAAATAACGAAGTCGTCAAGATCATCTGGTTTTACCTCTGTGCACTTTGCAATATGGGAAGCTTTGAGGGACAAGAACAGTGTAAAGTAGATGACTGAAGTCTACTAAGGACCTGGACGTATGTACTTAAAACAAAAAACAACAAAAAAACCCCAACCAAAAAAACAAACCACATGTTAAAAGAACTTAGAAAATATTAAAAGTTTTATAGGGCTTCCTCACTGCTGAAATATTGATGGAAGTTGGACAAGCAGTGGTGGATTAGTTTATTCCTTTAAAGGGAAGTCATGTGAAACTTAACATGATACTATTTTCTTTAAAAAAACATAGCTGCCAAAGTTTGGTTTTTTTTTTTTTGAATCTTCTAGAACTCCTTTTTGAAACTACTAGGTTGGGGAACTCAGGCTGTACAACTTAATTACAGCATGTGTTTCTGCTATATCAACACTTCCTTTAAACTTACAGGGTACCCTTCACTAATTAACAATACTCCCACTTCTTAGCCATTTATTAGTATTAAAATTTTTTAAATAATTTCTCATAAATTTCAGTAACAAACAGATAATATAGTAATTATTTTGTACTGATCCTTATTTATTTATTCTTTAGGCACCTAACTGGGCTACTCAAGACTCTGGCTTCTACTGAAATACTTCTGCAGAGGGGCAAGAATCAGTTTTCATTTGACTAAAAAGTACATAAATATGTAACCTTTTTGAGAAAAGGTAATTGTGTTACATCTAACATTATTTGAATAAAATTGGCTAATTTTAACTGTGTATCTCTCTAATTTAAATAGATACTTCATTGTGTTGTATATGGGCTTTTTAGCATAATGGTGTTCTTGAAGCATTTTGGATTGCAGTTTGCACAATTTAAAATGTCAGTTTGGTTAGATTTGTTTGTATCGAAGGATGCTATTGCTCTCAGAGCTGTCTGAGTTTGGAAGCGGGGAATTACCATTATTTATTATCCATTGCAAACGTCACATAAAAAACTAAAAGCAGATGGTACAAACAAATGGTTCCCCACTGAACATTTGGCCAAGCCAAAATCTTTTTGTTTTTGTCACAGAAGCAGCTTGGTAGATTGAAGGCGTGGATAGCCTATACCTTTTATGAAACCTAACATAATCTACATGCAGCATAATTTGCGTAGACCTGTGTGTTCATGCTTCAGAATTTTTACTGTTCCAAATCCCATTTTTAATCTTGCCCTGTCTTGGAAACCTTCTGGAGCAGAGCTTTTTGTTTCAGGGGGGAAAAAGTCTTTCAAAAGGTCTGACTAATGAGCTGGGTATGGTTTAAAGCTTTTGTTTTGAAATCAGAAGTTCTTAAGATTCATGATGCAAACATGAAGCACCAAAACCCTGTGGTGTTCAACTATTGTAATTTGAAGGATTTTTTGAAGTTTCTGGTTTTTTTCAGCCAGTGTTTCACACTCCCCTGGGTTTCCTTAGCACCTTTGCACTGCAGAATGTATCATAGCACCTCTAGGTCAGAAAATACAAGATCCTTGTTAGGGTTCTTGGAGTATAGTGACTGATCAGTGAAGTGAATGTTAGAAAGGAAGAGATACTATCTCTGCATGCAATTTGGCATTTAAGGTTTGGGGGAAAATTTAATGACTCTCACCTTATTCCAACATTGTACCTTTTTTGCCTCTCTGCTCTGAAAGTTCTGGAACTTGTCTACATGTGGAAAGTTGTTTTAACTTGCCAACCCTCCCACTTACTGTCCACAATTACATGTTGGCTTGGAAACAGTCACAGGAACTGATTTGTCTGTGAAGATGGCAGGTGTCTTTCTTTAGAAGTGATTTTCAAGGCAGGCTTTTCTCTCTACTCTCCCATGTCTAATCTTGTACTATATCAAACTAGGGAGGGAGCTGCCCATGTTCTGGAAGGCGGGTTTGCAGTTCAGGGGAACTGCAGCAGACTGGAGGAATTGGCTCACAGGAACATCTTGGAAGTTCAGCAAAGCCAAGTGTCAAGTCCTGCATCTGGGATGGAATAACCTCATGTAGCAGTGCAGGCAGGGGTCATGAACTAAATGTAAAGTAACTTTCCAGAAAAGGACCTGGGGATATGCTGGACAGCAGGGTGAACCAAAAGTTAGCAGGTGCTCTTGTGGAAAGAGACATGCCTGTAGCAGAACCACAGTGTGTCCTGTTTGGGCTGTATGAGCAGAATCAGCAAGTTTATGGAAATCGCTATTCCTCCTGTGAGAACACTGCTGGAGTACTGTGACCAACTTTGAGCTTTCTAATACAAGGCAGATATTGATCCTCTGGTGGAAGACAGTGGAGGGATACCAAAATGGTGAGGAGGCAAGAGCATGTGACATACAAGGAGAAACTCAGAGCGCTGAGTAATGTTCAGTCTTAAGAAGTCTGAGTCAAGATTTTATTGCTGTCTTCAGTCCCTTCAGTGGGAAGACTCACAGCAAGACTGGTCTTGAAGGTGCATGGGGACAGGATGAGTGGCAATGGACACAAATTGGAACATGGGGACATTGCAATTAGATTCAAGGGGGAGTAAAAAAAGATTAATTTTTTACCATGAAGAGGCACTGGAACCTGTCATCTAGAGAGGTTATGGAATCTCCACCCTTGGAGATGCTCAACTTAATACGTACATGACTGTCCTGATACTTAGACCTGCTTTGAGTAGGGAGTTGGACTTGATGACCTCCAGAAGTCCTTTCCGGTCTAAATTGTGATTTAATGTGTTATATTTATTAATATACATACTGATAACTTATTTTAAAATGTATCTGATAAAACAGAGTAATGGAAGTAGCTTCCAGCAGATAATTTAATCTAACTTCTCATTGTGCTATAGTCTAATCCTGTAGTGCTCACAGCTGTAAAAACAAAGGGGGGGGAGAAAAGGGGCAAAAATCATATTTTTGTAATTTAGAAGATAATAGGTGTACAGGGCATTTACCAGGGGAAGTATTTTACTGTTGCATAAAGGACTGTAGAAGAATAGTTAGAACTGGGATAGGTTTGTAATTAATTATTGTTTATTTAAACTTTTCTTTTTTCCTAGAAAGTATTAGTTGGGTTACTAGCACATTCAGCAGGCACTCTGATTCTGCAAGCAGCTTCTTTTACATTTTCTCCTGTGTATCCTTGGCCAGTTGTTCTTGCTGTCCTGTAACACTCATTTTGTCCAAATGTAATTATTTCTTATGACAGTATGCTGGCCTAACAGATGGAATTTGAGAAGTGGTGGAAATAAGCAGGTAAAAGTAGATTGCTGCTGGGCTGTATACACCAATGCAAAAAGCTTGTCTACAGCACAGATTCACTTTATGTATAGGATTGGTTCCTATGATGGGGATGAAGAGTCTGAATCAGGACTTAAGTTAGGAAGTTGCCTTTGGAGAGTAGTTTCCTAAGGCTGAGCATGCTCTTTATGCCAAGTTTCTTATTGTTCCTCAAGTTTTCTCTCAGGAGATTAACTAAATTGTAAACTGTAGATTCGTTCTGTATCATTACAACCCCAAAACACTCACTTTAGAACAATCCAGATTGTGTAATAGCCATGTTCCCTGTTTGATAACACAATCACAAAAGTACTGTTGTGTAATAATTAAAGAATTTTTAAATGAGATAAAATTGGAATGTTTTTTGTAAACAGCAGGGAAATGGCCCACATGCAGCTTTCCTTTTGACAGGAAGGATTTACTTAAATAGTCAGACTTTTAAAATTATCTAATTTCAGGAGCACAGTACTGTGTTGTTAGGGCTTTCCATTCTCTTTTTTTCTGACCTTTCATCTATTAGGTGTACATGCATAGAAAAGTTATATGCAGATTGCACCACTGCTTAAATTCTTGGTAGTTTCCCTCAGATACTGGATGAAACATCACTTACATGAACAGTTCTGAGGCTTGAGAATTTTTTCCATGTGTAAACCTTAAAGGCAAACTTCAGTTCAAAATGATTACAGTACCTTCTGTAAACGTATTATACATCAAAATATTTTTTTTGTTATCCCCACACTTGAATTCTTGCACCAGCAAGCTGCTGTACATCTCAAAGGGTCAGTCCCAGTTCCCTGGGAAAAAACAACAAAACCCCAACACTTTTACTACATTCACATGCAGTAAATGATTGTTACTTTTTTGGGTTCTTTTGGTCCTTTCTGGGAAGCTCAAAGGGCGAAGTTTATTCAGCTTGCTGTAGATGTAAAACTAATGCTTCTGTGGGTTGACTTTTATTTTTTGTAGGGGGGTGTCTTGATTTTGCACTAGCATTTAAATCCTGATGCAGTGATGCTTGAAACCACTGATTTAAGTACACAGTCAGGTGGATTTCAGAACAGGAGTTCAAAATGAGAATCCATGTCACTTTCCAGAAGAGACATTTGTTAGTCAGTTTACTAAAATATAAACCATTTTTATGATGTAATATTCAGAGCAAACTACATTCACTGGTGATATCTCAGGTACCTGCAAGTATGTTTTAAGTAATGTTTCCAATTTTCTGAAATTCTGATTTCAGATGAAAGGGTTTTTTAAACAAATTTTTTATTTGTATTACTCCTGTCAGTCACCTGCCATTGTCTCTGCCTAGGAGAAGTTGTGAAAAAGTTCACGTATGTTGCTCTTTAACGTAAAAAAAAATAAAGATTTTTTTTTTTGGAGAGATATAAAGATGGTTGGAGAGGAGCACATGTGTTCTCAAGCCTCTCTGCAGTTAAGGTGATGTTGCTAAAATCATTCTCTTAAATTGCATAGATCTCTCCTGGTTTTGATGAGTGAAAGGGGGCTGCCTCATTCAAAATATTGGTATCCTGTAGGATGTGAAGGCCCTTGGTTCCAGTTGACTTGAAGTAAAGCTACTGTGTGCTTTCAGTGGCTCAGTAAGAATTTAGTCCCCAGATTTTTTTCTGTATGTGCCAGCACTGCTAGTCAGAGAGGAAAGCTTTGTTGAACCTGAATCTCAAAGCTGAGCCCCTATCATGAGATGCATATGACGGTACTATGACAGCGCTCTGCCCTGCGAATGCTTGCCGAATGGCTTTTCCACGTGGCTAAACTTGTGCTCAGCAGAGCTTGTTGCCATAGGTATTGATAACAGTCTTCCTCGCACAGTGAATCTAGGAGGTCTTCACAAAATAACTGAGTGATGGAGTTACACAGAGAGGGGAGAGCAAAAGGCGGAAGGCAAAGCATGTTCTCAGCCAAAGGATGGAGCTGGCCAAAGCATGAGTTTGCAATAGGTTGGCAGTAGATGAAACTTAAAGCATGACAATTGCAAATTCTGTCATAACTTTCTACTGGCAAAGCTTTAGCAATCTCATTAGTAGCAATATTTTATAAACATCCAAGAATAGTTGTTTTCCTCTTTAAATTACATGAAGATCCACTTTGTGCCTCTTGTTTTGGCTTTGCTTTTACAAAAATATTTGTAGTAACGGCAAAAAGAAGCCCTTGGAAAGGGGAGAGGAGGGCTGTTTTAAGACTTCCCTTTCTTCCCCTTTTTTTGGAAGGGAGGAAAGGTTGAAGATGGGGGAATCTTGTACCTCCCCTGCTGCAAGGACTGTCTTTGAATGAAGTTGATTTATTTTTTTTCAGTAAATTTATTGAGCAGTTACAATGTTATATTGTCAAGTTTTTCTTTTGTAGAAAATAAAGATTGGAGTTTTCTCTTTAAACAAGTGTAATGTGTAAAGCTATGATTCTTGGGGGTTTAAAATGTTTTGTTTCTAATCTTATTTAGGGAAGATATGTTGCCATGTTTGTAATAAAATTTTTAATAGTTTCAATAAATGTCTTTTCAATTCCTATCATAGAAATGCCATCAGAGATTAAACCTGCAAAAGCTATTCAAGGGTTTTTAATTACAAGAGGAAGGTAGTGCTAAGGGGAATGGGCTCCTTTTACAGCATATACAAGTGAAAGAATGGTGTGAGGAACTCCTCTGCAATCGCTGATAATTAATTATGTAACCTTTAATATCCAAGAGGAAAGCAAAATCCAAGGCCTGTGAGCTGTACATTAAAATAAGGGTTTAAACAAAATCCCACTAGCAGCTTGGAAAGGCAGACACATTTTCCTTCACTCTAAATCATCACTAAGTTTTATGGCCTAAGGCTGTGCTGTGCCAACAAAAAGCACTGACTGCTGGAACTGTTCTCAGAACCAGGAATCAGTGACTGCAGGTCAGTGGAAAGCACAGAGAGCACAGCACTGCTGAAAAGTGGGCTACACTTTCCTTGATCCTTTTGTATCTGTCAGCAGAGGACTTCATGTATATACTCTCTTTGTAAATAAGCAAGATGGCACCGAATAGACACCTACCTCCTCATAGCACAATAATGCAGGAAAGACTTCTGAGGCCACTGGCTAACAGCATAGTGTGGTGGTTAGTACCAAGAATAAACTGCCAATAAACTACACAGGAGATGCATGTGAGCTCCCTGCAGCTGGATTCATTAATTCAGTATCCTTAGAAACGACGAAAACTAGCAGCAGGAGCAGAGTTGTGAAATTAATTTATTTCCATGACTGAGCAGGTAGCTGATGGGCTGTAAAGTAACTTTCTTCTTTACTTGTATAATGCAGTCCTGATTAAATATAAAGATGTGAAAATGCAAAACTGCAAGCCTCCTAATGAATAGTTTCATTTTGTATGAGAATGAGCAATGCTTTGGAAAGAGCAAAACTGTCACTGAATTGTAGCTATCCAAAGATACTCACATGAAGTTGTTCAGGTAGCAGATGGCTATGGTGTCTTAGCAGCCTGGTCTAGGGAGTAAGCTACATCTCAGCATCTTCCTTGACTCCACTCCACACACATCTTTATGAGTACTGTATTTGTGTCTTGCTCAGTGGATCCTCAGTGATAGGGCACTTTGAATTCAGGCCATGTACAATCCCTATTTCCCCCTGTAAAAGAGTAGGCTGCGTGGTAGCAGAGTAGCTACTAGGCACAGCACACCTCACCCATCCACACTGCACTGGTGGTATGGACTAAACTTCTCCATCCACTGTGTCACAAGATACCTGCTATGTGAGGGTTTGCAGTCATACAATCATTATGGCCCCTGGACAAATTTGAACTCTAGTATCAGGTAAAATCATAATGCAGTATAAACACATTCCATAGCTTAAGGAGTTTGAAAATGTCTATGAATTAGACATTAGTGATCGTGATGTTGGAGCATGTCTTCCTGGGGCTAACCAACTCTGAATATACTCATTTGGCCATGAAGAGAAATTTTAATGCAAACAATATAAAAGTTTAAGCTTGTTTCAGTAGGTTGAGCTTCTTGTTGCAGTGAACATCCAGTGTACAGAGAAGAATTTGTCATGAAAAAAAATTGCATGCTTGTGAGAGCTTGCATACACTGCAAAAGAAGTGTGGAAAGGTGCTGGCTGTGCTGCTCAGCTATGGCTGGCTTGCCTGAAATGACCACGGGCTGGAAGCTGCACTACGTGAGTTTGGGAACATGCAGGTTATATTCCTTTAATAATGACCCTGAGCGGGGTATGTGGAAGCAACTATTTAGGACAACTCTCTTTTTATACCCATGTTGGGAACATTTAATTGTCCCTCAGCGATCAGAGGTTATGATATTTAAGGAAAAATTATGCTGTGACGAAAAGCCACTTAGTGAATGTGTAGATGTATTGACCTTATGATTGGACAATGAGGCTGGTTGTGGGAGGATTAAGATTCTACACATGGTTTGGACACAGATTCCTTGTTTAATCTCACAAAAAAGACACATGTAATCTTTGTGTCAGCACTAGGAATTAAAAGTTAAAATATCTTTTTGGAGTATCATGATGTTAATTCAATTATTTCAGTATGTTTTCCTATCCTTGTAGGGTCCACAGAAATGCAATGTGTTATTTGATAATAATTGGGATGATACTGAATTTGGGTTTTTTTCCCCTATTTCTAGTGCTTTAAGGAGCATTTTTCCTCACATGGTGCCAGAGTGATCTATTTTTGAAGAGGCAAAAAGGGGATGACATTTAGACAGTAAAAGTTTATCCTACATAAAACTGCAGTTCATCTTTCTCACTTGTATGAACCTTGTGTTGTATGATTTCTTTGATGTGAAAACCTTTTTCCTAATGATTTTTGGAAAAGAACAAAGAGCTTTTGTTTGTAATAGAGGAAATTCTGAGTTTTGAGCAGTATATGAAATAGAAAGCAACCTGTTTATTTCTTTCCTGCAGGTTTATTTTTGACCTAACTAGGACTATTTGTTTAGTGCTGTGCCTTTCTTACTGTGTATGTAGGAAAAGGCTTATTTCAACTTTTTTTCATCTCCATTCCTCTCTTCATACCACCTTATAAATCTTCCTGAAGGATCTGAATCTCACTCAGGGCAGACAGCTTCCAAAGCTTTGAAAACATTTATTGGAAATTATTAGTACGAAAAGTATATTCCAATATGTTGTATGATTTGAATATAAAGCAAGTGTTACCAAGGTTGGGAAATGTCAGAGAATTTCTGTGGGGCTCCAGGAGGTTCAAATTAAGTTAGAAGAAACAAGGACAGTCATCTATTTTGGCTTTCAACATGGTTAGATATTTGTTTCTTGTACAAATTCAATCAGTGTTTTCAAAGATTATACAGTTTCAGCTAAAATTATTTGCATAGTTTAAAGGTACTGATAATTTGTAGTGTCCCTGCCCCACCAAGTAAACAGAATTTGTGAGAGGTCAAACAGTTGTGATTATTGAGTTGTTACTGGTGTGACCAACTATAGATTGAGGAACCTAATTTAGGCAGCCACATCATTTCAGACCTTGGCTGCATTTTGTGAAGTGCCATAGGAGCCTTTTGGATCAAAGGTGCTTTTTTTTAATAGTACAGTGAAAGAATACCCCTGATGTGACATGAGCTTTCCATTTTGACTTCACTCAATCCTCATTCCCCACCCAAAACTATCCGACTGCATCTTGTTATATAATTTATCTGTCAATTCTGTCAAAAAGGAGAGCTTGTGTTACTTGGAGGGCCTTCATGCCAATTCCAAAATGAAAAGCAATGCATGCTGCCAGTACAGCAATTGCCTGCAGGCTTATTGAATTTCTTTCTTCACTCCTACTCACCACCAAAACCAACTCAGAAAAAAAAAAAATCCCAAAAAGGCTTGTTAGAAATCAGCAGAACTGAAAGCTGATAAAATACTAAAAATTTTTCTGGGTAAAATAAAAAAGCAAAATTATGTATTAAACTTTATTAATGGTCTATCATATATATGCTTTACTCATGTATAGAGCCAGACTCAGTGGGACTGTTGAACTTGGAGGCAGAGGGAGCCACAAAGAGGTATGCGTTGTATTAGTATAAGCCCACATATTCCAGTACCCCACCATGTTCTCTTTATCTTCACTTGCTCTACAGGTTCTGAGTTGGTCCCCTGGAGAAAGCCAACACAGGCCTCCTCTCTTTCACCCCCTCTATGTGTTAATTCTACACTTGTGAGAAAAGTAAATAGTATATGAAATGATATCGATATCTATCAGCTGGTAGGATCCATCTATTTAACTAACAGGACCCATCGATTTATGCAGGATGCATGAACTCAAAATTGCTGGTTTCAGAGCAGTGGGGAATCTGAGATGCAGTATTTGCTCCCTGCGGGTTTTTTGCAGTTGTGTCATTCTCGAGCAGAGGAATTGCTATGGACTCATATGAGGAAGTAAAGATAAAGGATGTGAAAGGAAGGCATGGGGGAAGAGTGTTTGAAAGGGATGTCCAAAGAAACAGGATGTAGCAAGTGAAGGAGAAGCCTGGGGAAAGTACGAAGACAGTGTGAAACAAGCATGTTACGGAAGAGAGAGAAAAGAAGCTGTCAGATAAGAAGAATGAAAAAGTACTAGGCAAAGTTAGGAGGAAATTAAAACAGGTATGGACAAAATAAAAATTCTTGATAGCCATGAATATGGGGGAAAAGTGTTAAATTTGCATCAATGTATGGTGCTCATCAGCCAATGGCATTGGTTGAAATGTAATTTCTAAATATTGTTGGCTGTAGTTAGTGGGGATGTAAGAACTGGACAAAGCATGATGGGAAAAGAAGAAGGATAAAATAAGCTCTGGTGTTTATCTCTTAATTGTAATTGTATCTGTTTTCTGTGTGTTGGCTCATTAGGACTCCTGCCTGTCTGCCAAGAGAGAAACCATTTTGGTTTTGCATAGTTTCAGCCATATGGGGGAAAAGAGATACAGTGTCCTCTGTGAGGACACTCTTTTAAAAGAGATACAGTGTCCTCTGGGCACACCGTGCTGTTTGCATGGAAATATTACAGTTGAGGAGTTAAATGGCAGAAACAGAAATGGAATAATAAGCTTGAAGAAAGTAGTCTGGTTGGCAGCTTATTGGAGGTTTTGGTTAGTAGTTATAATAATCCAAAGGCTTTTAGTACCACAAGCATCTTTCTTTTCTTTTTGGTTTATTTGTGATGAGAGAAGAATGACAGAAAAGATCCAGTTTTAAATTTCCAACACACTTATATATTTTTCCTCTTGTGTTTGGAATGGTGATTTATTAAGTGACACTGAAGCAGGCTTGCCACTGGGGGAACGGCACACTGCAGTTCTCACTATCCATCAGACAAAGGCTCCAAGCTATAATTTGCATAGGAGCTCATATACAAAATGCCACAAATAAATAACACAATGTGGGGATGGCCCAGAGCAAGAAGTTGCCACAGTCCAAACCTCCCAGAGCTATAGAGGAGAAGTCTGTCTGAAGGATCCTTCGTCTAAACAAAGGAGAGAATACTTCTCATACTGGAGCAGCCTGCCAGGAACCATAAGAATCAGTTTATTATTGATAGATTGATCTAAAATGAGGATAAAAAATTACAGAACATAGTTGTTCCACGTACTATAGGTGACTTGTGTGTCTTGATGCTCTCAATTGGCCTGGAATATGGAACTAGAAATGTAGCTGTTGTGTTAGTCAGGAGCTTCTAACCCCAGACCTGCTTTTGGGATCCTTCCACAAGCCCCCTTCCAGGTGCATCTGTCAAACAGGCAGATGGAGAGGTACAAAGTTCACTTAAGAATTAAGGCCTTAAGCCTATCCTTTACACTCACCTGATCTGCCTGTAAAAATTTTAGTAAATAGCTGTGTGTAAACAAGGCTTGGACAATCTAAAGCACTGGCAGATCTAAGGATATACTCCACAAAACAGAGGTGTGACCATTGCATACGAGGGTGTACCCACGCCAGCCTGAAGTTACCTGATAAAGGTACTAGTAGCAATGAGGATGCTACATTGCAGGACTCGGTGCAAATGAAAAATCTCAGAGGTCTTGGTGTCCTCAGCAAGTGTGCACAACGCACAGTGAAGCCCAAACCACTCGTGGTCCTCTACTCCCTGCCTGCTGCCTTACACTTACAGTTTCACTTGCAGCACAGATTTAGTCTGTGTGTTAAAAATCCCCCAAACTATGGAGGTTTCGTTTACTCAAGATCCTCTATGACTTAAAGTATGGTGTTTTCTTCATTTTTAATTTTTGTTTTCAATCATAATGCTATTGATAAAGACACCAGAAGAAAGACATGTCTTAGTTAACACACTAGGTCATGTTAGTTTAACAGGCAGAAATGTGTAAGAACAGTCAGTATTCAACCACGTTTCTTCAGCCAGGCAGCAGGGTCACAGTGATCTCTTTGATAACTATTACACCATTTGTCACCAGTAGTGTCCCTGTGTGACCCCACAGGATGAATTAGTGATAGAAAATCCTCCTTTCACTTTCAGGTGCCTGCCTCTAAAGTTTAAACCTGCAATGCCTTCCACAACTGCAGTCTAACCCTTGAGACTTATGAATTCCCCACATGGCTCAATTCCCAATGCCGTGCATGCCAGCTGAGCTTTGCAAGGGCTGACAGTATGTTCCTTCACCTGAAGTCTGTCCTGCATGGTGGGCACTCTCTGAACTTACTTGTGGAACCAGGCCTAGAAGGAAAACAGACAAAAAAGACAGAGGGATATGTCTGCTCTATAGCCTGAGCACATGCCTGAACCCCTCAGTGACAGGCTTACATCCCTCTTTTTCCTGATTTAGAACAAGGATTTGAACCTCAACATCTCACCTCTCAAGAAAGCACCAGGGTGGCATTTTCTGTTTCTGTTTTTAAGCTTCCTAAATGATTTTTGGAGCAGGTCTGTCCCAGCAAGTTTGAGAATATTTCCCTTATAATCAATGTTTAAGTGCTTTATTCAAAGCAAACCAGATATCTCTAAGAAAAGGAAACAAACTATTAATTGAGAAGCCAGTAACCCAAACACAAATACTTTTTATACCTTGTATACAAACCAGTGCAGTTTATGGAAAGGTTTTGGTTTAACCAAAACTCCCCAGCAGTGTAAACAGAGCAACAAAATGGATTTATTTTGACTGAGGTATCAGCTAGTGATATCTGAGACACGAGATATCTGCCACAGGAATCATTCTTAGCATAGCTATGCTAATTGTTAACTTCAGGTGGTTGACTCAAAGGGTGGCTTTCTTCTACTATTTGTTTGAACAATTTACACAGTGTTGCAGGATTTTTCTTATATGTCCACAGTCTCATGCTGGACATGTATGACATACATAGTTTGGGTTTTTTAATATATTTGATTTCTTTAACTAAAAATGTTAAATTTTTTTCATTAGCTGCTGTGGCATGTTTTATCTGTTAAGGTAGTACTTGCTTTTATGAAAACTCTCTGCTTCCAGAGTACCTTGCTGGAAGATTGAAAAAGCAAATCATAAAATTTAATAAACTTCTCAGTCAATATTGTATGTATTTCAGTGCCAAATGCAAAAACAGTTGCAGACAATTTGGGATTTAATTAAACACGCTTCAGTTACCTCAGCTAAATTTCTGACCCAGTATAAACAGACTCTACCAGGTTAGATGTTAAAATAGTATTTGTCATGTAATTTTGATAAGGCCTCTGTTCTGCTGGATCTGGGATTGTATGTTCATGACAGTTTATCAGCCTGATTAGATTGTCCACAACCAGGCCCAGATCTTTTGTCCTTGGGCTTCATGAGCACTCTCAGGTCTCTGTCCATTTCGCTTGACTTACCCGTGCCAGCTCAGAACCACCGCTCATTTTCCCAGTTCAAGAGAGACATGGATTTACTGGAGAGAGTCCAGCGAAGGGCCACGAAGATGATTCAGGGACGGGAGCACCTCACATATGAGTAGAGGCTGAGAGAGCTGGGACTGGAGAAGAGAGGGCCTGGGGGTGATCTTATCCATGTGTATAAATAAATACCTGATGGGAGGGACTGAAGAAGAGGGAGCCAGACTTCTCAGTGGTGCCCAGTGACAGGGTAAGAAGCAATGGTCACGTTAAAAAACATTAAATTCAGTCTGAACACGAAAAACCATTTTTTTACTCTGAGGACGGTAAAACACTGGCAGAGGTTGCCCAGAAAGTTTCTGGACTCTCCCTCCTTGGAGGTATCCAAAAGCCATCTGGGCAACCAGCTCTAGGTGTCCCTATTTGAGCAAGGGGATTGAAGCAGATGACCTCGAGAGGTTCCCTTCCAACCTCAGCCATACTGTTATTCTGTCATAATGCCCTTGTACATGAGACCACGGAACCAAACAGTGCAACTTGCCCATATTTAATAAAAAAGTATGACACAGCCATGCAGTTATACCAGAGCTTGCTAGGAGTGTATTCTCCAACGTTGGCACGATATGCTCCCTCTTGCCTTGGACAAAGGTCCAAGATCTCCACGAGTACAAACCATCTGCACAAGGACAATTGTTGGCAATGTCCAAAATAAATTGCTCCCAGCAACTGCAATATGAATGTGGCCAGGATCTGGCACAGGACTGACCAAGGCTGAGTTCTGATGAAGAAAGTTTGGTTTGATGGGTCCTCTGGAGATAGAGGAGTATCCTGCTTCTGTTGTGAACATCTGAGTCATACCCTGGGCACAAGCATGAATGGAAGGGATTCTAGAGGAATTGTCTTCATTCAAAGGTAGTTTGCATTTTGCATTTCTCAGGTGGGAATTGTAGTATAAGAATGACATATGACCAGAGTGAGTAAGTGAGAAAACCCTCAGTGTTATGGAGAAGTCTGCTGTAAGTCTTGCCAGCAGAGTTTCATGCTACTATTTCATTGCTACTGTTACCACTGGTTAGAAAGATGATTTGCTGCATTCCCACCTCATAAGTTTAGGATTAACTCTTCAAAACTTCTCCCTTCTTTCCATATTCCTCTTTAATTATGGCTGATTATACAGTTGTGAGTTGTGGTTCTCCTTTCTTTCAGCAGCTGCTGGGTGCACTGCTGCTGGCTGGGCAACAGCCTCTGCTCTATGTCCCCTCTACAGACAATGTCGTTTGTCTTTCTCCAGACTTCTTCCAAACAGGCAGCAGGCAGTTTGGATAAAAAGTAAGCAGGACAGACTTCCCTGACAAAGCTGTATGTTGTGATCCTATTGGCCCGGTCTTAGACCTCATCTGCACCCACTGCTTTTTGCTCCGGGCAGATCACATCCAGGCACATGGTGGCAATCCTGACAATTCAAATGCATGCACAGACACGGCAAACATTTCTTATTACAAAAAGAAGAGCATGGAAAAACTTATCTAGCTAGACTGGTTTTATGTGCTGTTCCCTGTCTTTCTTTTCCACCCGCTCCCTGCAGACAGTCATAATTTAAGCATCAAACATCTGACAAAACATCTGTAGTGATAAATGTGAATTTTAACCTGAGGTAGCAAAGCAACATTCACCTAACATTTCACAGAATAGCAGCCTCCTTGGTTGACCCAGCAAGCAGTCACTTTGCCATATCGGTGTATGGGATGATATTAAGAAGCAGATACCAATACAAAGCATCTTGGCCTGAGCTTCCTTTAGCTTGGATGACAAGGTGATTTTCATGCCCCAGGGTCTTACACCACAGTCAGGGCTGCCTGAGAGACGTCAGAGCAGGTGAGTGAGGCTCAGCAAACACGGTTAGTGCTGGGGCTCTTTTTGACCATTTTCTCATCCTTGACTTGTGAAGGGCATTTTTTAAAAGTCATGAAACAGTATGTAGCTGTAAGCCAGCGATCCAGAGACCTCTGCTTCCCTCACAAATGCCCAAAAGCCATGTTTGTTCCATGGAGCTGCTCAGAAAACTTGAAGGAGTCCTGGTGTGGGTTACAGTTGCCTGTGAATGATGTCTTGATCAAAGGTATTAGGGAGGTAACACAGCGTCCCTACTGCTCTCCAAAGAACCACTATAAGGGAGATACTGCCCCCACCAGCAAAGGGTTTTGAAAAATATGGTCACCACATGCCATTACCTGCAGCCATTCAGCCGAAGAACAGATTGAAGTTCACTATTTCCTTTTAAAAGAAGCTTGGGAAGTTTGTGTCTTCCTTCTGTGCAGTAATTTACAGGCTAGGCCACTCATCCAGGGAGTGAGAGACAGGTACTCCAACCACTCCTTATCCTCGGTGTTCATTCACATCGACATCTCCTGCCCTCCAGGCACTGGTAGCCATGTGTTTTCCTGACTGGAAACCAGCAAGAGATGCATTGCTTCCTTCACTCCCAGCAACTTTATTGTTATTGATCACAGAGAGAGTGTGTCGTGGACTGATTGCTCCAAAGGAGATGGATAGCTGTGGGCTCTCAGCCTCCTGTTCTGAGATGTTTTTGTAGCTTGACAGATGTAACACTTTATGTAGTAACGGATGAATGTATACCTACATCTTTTGGGGATCAGAAACCACAAACCCAAGCATGGCTCTTTCCTTTCTCTTGCTTCTCTCTAATCTAACAAATCCTGATTTCCTTCCTGCCTGGGGACCCAGCTGCCATAGGGATGGTATAGATCACCTCCACCCCACTCTGCCTTCCCCTTCTAATTCCTTAGAATACATTCAGAGATGTAGGTTTTGATATCATGAGGCAAATGAGGAAAAATAGTCAGTTGTGTAGTATGAGTGTACTATCACTGGCTGTGTCTTTAACAAAGAAGTCACCACAGCTGTGTTTTGCGAGAAGACCATTCCCAGAGATTTTCTCAGAACGTGTCTGATAATCACACTGACTGAAAATATTGATACACATTTTGTGCTTGTTTTGCATTTAAGGTTTGAGAATGCTTCTGTCAGAGAGGTTCTTGGCTTTCCACATTTGCTGGTTTGAGGTAGAAGCAAAGCTCTGTTCCTCCAGGATCTTTGAAATCAAGATAAATGGTGCCACTGAGTTCAAAGCCTCCAGCTGAGAACAAGCCAAGAGAGGGTTTTTTTATTATTGTTATTTCTGTTTTGGATTGAGGTGCATCAATTCAGGTGAAATTTAGTTGCAGACGTTCAAATATGTTCCACCTGATTGATCCTTTAAGTTCTTCAGGGATTTAGCCCCTACTTTCTATCCCATCTATATATGGTATAAGATATAAGGTATCTTATCTCTTCTAATATTGAAAAAGCATCTTAAGTTTTGAAGGTGACACTTTGCTAAGGGGACAGCAGTAGCACAAGATGAATTCACTTTTAAAAATTCCTTGCCTGAAATTGTCCCAGCCACATCCCTCTGTGTTCCCCATGCTGGGCAGATAAAATGTGGATTTTGATACCACAACAATTGCTTACTGTGGAAGATGCTGTTCCCCAGAAGTACTAAACAGTGGGGAGTGGACTTGGGCCCAGTGTTATTATTAGTTGTGTTCACTAAGCCAGCTATCAGTCAGAAAATATTCAGCTGCCAGCTGTGGGCCAAACCAGGACTGGGGTGAAAGAGGGTTTGGGAGTGTCATGAGGGCATTGCAGATGATCAGTAGCTGTTTTTAGACTGAGCCATGTGATTTATAATATTCCCTTTGTTAATTGTTATGCTGGCTAAAAACCCAAACTTTGTGTTTTCCCCAAGGAGAGAAGCTAACATTAAATAATGAAAATCATCACTGAGGTCCAACCAATCCAAAAATATCCATTGAAGTGATGATAAAAACGTCAGTGTTGAGTTCAGGAAAAGCAGAGTGAAATATCTGCATTTGGCATGGCCTCGCTTATTCTCCTGCTTTAAATGGCTCAGTGGAGGGGAAAAGGAAAAAAGAAAAAAAGAGTCCAAAAGAAAGTAGAAATTAAAGGCAGACAACATCTTCTGGATTATCATATGTATTATTCTGCCAGTGCAGGACTGAGTCCTTTAATACTTATTTAAGCCTTTCAGTCCCTAAGGAGCATGATTTATGGGCTTTCTGCTGATCAACAGAAGATAGGCATGGTTAAAGACTACAGCTACTTATGTACTGTGGTTCATACTTTTGGCTCCAACAGTCCCCTTCTCAACCCCTGGGGTACTGTTGAGATGGCAGACATCACAGTTTCTCTGCACTATTTTCTAATTTAATTTTACTCTGAAGAATTATGACCTTAAATTTGCACTTTTTTTCCCTCATGGTTTAGCTCTATCTTACTATATGAACAGAAATTAGTCATTTTTTTTTCCAGAAGAAAGGTATGATACACCTTTCCAAAACTTGCAATAAAGCAGAAGCTGGCATTCAGCTCCCATTGTGATTAACAGGGTATAGAGCCCAAACAAAACAGGATTCTACTGTGGTTTATGCACTTTTTAAAATTAAAAGCTGTATTTTGTGGCTTTCAAATTCTGAAAATATGTCCTTGGGTACATCTATGTGAATCTGACAAAACTGAATGTAAGCTCTTTTCTTGCCCTTTCACTGAAAACCTTCAGTTCTGTGCTTAGATATTTGTCACAACAACATGTCAAGGGCTGGCATCCCGAGCACAGTGAGATCATACACCCGTTTCCTATTAGTGTCACTATCCACTGCTCCTTTAGTGTAGGATTTCTTCTGAGCTGGGCTAAAGGAGGTGACAGTGTTTCAGAGAGAATGCTCGTGAGTCCTCTTTTAATTTGTTTTCCTGAGCTTTGTTTGTTACATATATAAGACAAGGGGTAATCAATGATGTGACAGTGGAGAAGTATGATATTCTGCAGATTATAAAAGTGTCTTGAACATATGCTTTTGTATTAATGGAGGCAATTTTACTTCTGAAACTCACTGTAGATTAACTACACAAATTGTTAGGATTTTATCTAGGGATTCTTAACTGTCCAAGATTCTTTTTAAACTCCCTTCTTTATTATCATTTGGCAGAGATACTTCTTGTATATTCCAACAACTATTGCAATCACTTTATTGCTAAATAGATATGCTGGAGAAAGCATGTGCTTAACATCATAACATTTAACACTTAGCCTTTATTAACATTAAGTAGTAAAGGTCTCTAAATTGTACTTGGAGGACATCTCCAAAGCCAGTTACCAAGTTAGGTTATTCAGACAAGATGTTGAGTACAAAATATGTCTATGCTGAATAATGCTTCTGTTACAAGAAAATAATCTACTGATTCTGACATTTCAATTTAAAAGTTTCCATCATATCACTTTCCTCTTATTAAGGGATCGTTTGAGAGATGCTTTTGCTTATCAGTGCATGTGGTGGTAACAGTTCTGTGTTTATAGGTATCCAGTCATCTTTGCTCCTCTTTCCTTCTGTAATCAACAGAAAGAGTGGGAAAACAAGGTAGATGTCTTGAAGAGATGGGGCTAATCTCAAGGATGATGTTTTTTAAAAATATCTTAAAAATTTTCTCTGTTTGATGCATAGGTGATAAAGAAAGAGGAAGTGCAAAGTAGAAATAAAGATTATGCATACATTTTAAGCAGAATATACCAGCAATATATAAATATAAGTCAATGTATAAATATATATATACAAACAAACATATAAATATATATATTCAGATATAAAAGGAAGCTTATATGAAGATGGGGTGCACAGAAAAAAGCCAAGGGATAATGGTCACAGCTTGCAACAAAGAAAGTCCTCTCTGGATATATGGAAAGAATTTTCACCGTGAGGGTGGACAAGCACTGAAAGAGGTCACCCAGAGAGGCTGTGGAATCTTCCATGGTGAACATTTTCAAAACTCAGCTGGTTGCCCTCAGCAACCTGACCTAACTCTGAAGTTAGCTCTGCTTTGAGCAAGAGGTTAGACAGATGATCTTCCAATGTCCCTTCCAAACTCAGTTGCTCTATGATCTTGTGTGGGTGGGTTTGTACATGTATGAGAGATAAAGCAGTGATTGCGTAAAGCTTAGGGCAGAAGACGTAAAATCTATGTAAAAGTATGTAAAAAAATATGTAAAAAACAGTTCACATTTCATCTTTGCATTCCACAGGTCCTTGTGAAGCCATTTTTCTGAGGCCATATTAGAGCAAATTCAAAACTCATATATACATGTTGAAAACCTCTATTCTATAGTTAGAGTGTGATGAAAAGCATTGCAAAACAGAAAGCCTGAACTGGCTTGGTATACATTATTTTTTTAGTAATTTTCTGACCTATATACTGGCAAACTAAAAATCTCCATTCTCCAAAAGAAGTGGATTATCTGCTGCTGCCAAACTGCAATTTGAACTCTCACCTTCCGAATGCAATATCCACACGCAAGCACGCTGGCTCATGCACGCTCCAGGAGAAATATGGTGTCCACAGCTGGCAGGCAGGAATTGGTTGTCTTGTGCCAGTCCAAATTGGGAGAGGAGGATACACATCATTTAGAGCATATTTTTCTTATTACTTTTTCTTGTTTCTTTTTTTTTTTTCTTTTTTTTTTTTTTTTACAGAAAGAACTGGAAATTAAACTCAAGAGAGCTACAAAAGTTATTTTAGAGATGTTACCCCTTCTTTCCATTTGCTTCTCTGAGTCCTTAATGAAAACATACAGCTTTAATGAATTTGTTCTTCTTCAGGGAAAATGCTCATGGATACTGCTGAAAGTGTTGCATGAGAAAAGCCTGCACAAGCAGGTCAAAAACTGAGGAGTTTGATCGTGTTTCAGAGAGGGAGAAGCGTCAAAAGGAAGAAAATCTTTGATCCCCTACTCAATATGTAGGAAGATTTAGTTGGATTTGCTTCTAATCACCGTCTCTTAATATCTACAGTCTTCCTCCATAAGGCTTCAGGTATTTTTGCTAAGACAAGATGTTTTTTAAAGTTAGCCTCATTTGAAATCTCTGTAGCCCAACAGAAGAATCTGGGATAGTCTTGCTTCACTGGCTTTACACAGATAATATTTTTTAAATAACATTGTAGCTTAAAATTAAAAATAGAATGATTGCTTCAATCATTTTATTGCTTCAAACCAGATACAATTTTATGAGAGTTTATGCACTGTGGATATTGCAGAGACACCAGGTGGCCAGGCAGGGTTTGAAGCGAAGCTAAGTGGGTGTCTAAAAGGTGCACAGGGTAGTCTTCTCACTCTACTTTTGGTTTTATAGGATTGCCAAATCATCCAGATTGGCGGGGACCTTGGGAGGTCCCTAGTGTAACTTCTTGCTAAAAGCAGGATCAGCAGAGTCTAGACCAGGTTGCTCAAGGCCTTGTCCAAGGAAGGTGAGTCCACAACTTCTCTGGGCAAGCCTCTTCCAGTGTTTATTCATCCTCACAGGGAAAATTATTTTCTTTTATATCCAGCATGAACCTCGCTTGTTTCAGTCCACGACCACTGTCTCCCATTCCTCTGCCCAGCACCTCCATAAGGATCCAGGCTTCACCTGGTCAGTAACCTCCTCGTAGGTATGGGAAGGGGCTGTTAAGTCTCCTCAAAATCCCCTCTTCTTCAGGGCCAACAAGCCCAGCTCCCTCAGCCTTCCCTCACAGGTCTAGTGCTCCAGCTCCCAAACACGGTGGCTCTCCAGTGGTCTTGCACTGGCTTTGGGACACCCAAAACTGGGCACAATATTCTATTATTGTTATTTATTATTTTAGATCACATTTTGAAGAATTAATGAATTAAGTGTATTTTAAGAATTTAGAGGAGGTGAAGAGTGACTCAGAAATAGAGTTGGAAGCTGGGTCGTATATAAATTTATTTCTTTTTGAAGTTTAGATGTAAAGCTTGTCAGGATCACTGATTTCTTTCACTGAAAATAAAGAACCATCTCTTCTACTGCAGTCTAAAGCTACGAAGACTTACATGTTATTGCTGACACTCTGGTCTTAGGAAAGATCATGACTTCAGTGTAGAGAACATGAGTCACCCAGCTATAGGAATATGGAGAAATTTCTTTTAAAATAAACTTTGATATTGTTCATTTTAAGATCTCTCTCTGCTATGTGATGAAGTTAGGATACGTACAGATTACATCCTATGGAGCCCAATAAAGAATGGAAAGGTTCGATTACTTTATATTGTAAAAGCAGCAGCACTTTGACTTTAATACAGCTGAAGTGTAGAAGGTATGATCATTTACAGTCAGTGAAACCTCTGTGGAGCACAACACATAAAACTGAATTTTCAGTGAACAGAACTCTAGTTCTATAAAATAATACAATTTCTGAACAGTGTGTAATGACTCATCTCAGCACTGTTCAAGCACATTAATTTGGCTGCTGAGACTTTTGAATAACCTATGTAAAATACACCCCTTCCTAGCTATCCCCACAGCTAAAGCTGTTGCCCAGACTCTCATCATCTGCTATTTCAGTCATTGCCACATCATCTTTTTGGGCCTTGACTAATTCATTCTTTCTATGACCATGTTCATTGAACATACTATCTCTCAGATAATTTTTCCAGTTCCTTACTTTGACAAAGCACCCCCTAGAATGTGTGCAGTGTTCATTAGTGCCCCAGTGCTGCACGATGGTATGCACACAGTGCCATGCCTACAGTGAATTCCTCTCTGCTGATTTCAGTGTGTTCTTTTCTTTCCTCTGCCCTTTAATCTCTCAAGTCCCTTGACTTTTCCCTCTGACTGTAAACACATTCTGGGCTCTGCAGACTCTGATTCGGCTTCTGAGCCACTGACACCATTCTGCCCAAAATCATAGAATCATAGAATACCAGGTTGGAAGGGGCCTCAAGGATCATGTGGTCCAACCTTTCTTGCCATCATGTGGTCCAACCTTTCTTGCCAAAAGCACCATCCAGAAAAGATGGCCCTGCACCCTGTCCAGCTGAATCTTAAAAGTGTCCAATGTTGGGGAATCCACCACTTCCATGGGGAAATTATTCCAATGGCTGATTGTTCTCATTGTGAAAAATTTTCCTCTTGTGTCCAATCGGAATCTCCCCAGGAGTAACTTGACCCATTACCCCTCATCTTTTCCATGGGATTCCTTGTAAGGAGGGACACTCCATCTTCGTTGTAGCTACCCTTTAAATACTGAAACATGGTGATAAGGTCTCCCCTAAGCCTTCTCTTCTCAAGGCTGAACAAACCCGGTTCTCTCAGCCTTTCCTCATATGGCAGGCTTCCCAGTTCCTTCATCATCTTTGTGGCCCTCCTATGGACCCTCTCCAGCCTGTTCATGTCTTTGTTGTACAGTGGGGACCAAAACTGAACACAGTATTCCAGGTGTGGCCTGACAAGCGCTGAGTAGAGTGAGATAATGACTTCTTCATCTCTGCTGGTGATGACCTTGTTAATGCAACCCAGAACCCTACTGGCTTTCTTTGACACAGCAGCACACTGTTCACTCATACTGAGCTTGTTGTCCACCAGGACCCCCAGGCCCCTTTCCACAGAGCTGCTCCCCAGTCAGGTAGATCCCAGCCTGTGCTGCACTCCTGGATTATGTTATCCCAGGTGCAAGACCTTACACTTTTCCTTGTTGAACTTCTTGTTAGCCCACTCTTCCAGCCTATCCAGGTCTTCCTGTAGGGTGGCTCTCCCTCTCTGTCCACTTCCCCACTCGGTTTGGTATCATCCGCAAACTTCATCAGGGTATGCTTGATCCCATCATCCAGATCACTTATGAAGTTATTAAACACCGTTGGGCTCAATATTGATCCCTGGGGGACCCCACTTTTGACAGGTTGCCAGGTTGAAAAACAGCTACTTCCCACCACCCTCTGCGTGCAGCCACCCACCACACAGACCACTTGTCTAGACCGTAGCACATCAGTTTCTCTAGAAGGAGTCTGTGGTGAGCTGTATCAAAAGCCTTGGAGAAATCCAGGTAGACAATGTCCACCGCTTGTTCCACATCAACTGAGCAGGTTACTTTGTTGTAGAAGGTGATCAGGTTTGTCAAGCATGATTTGCCCTTGGTGAATCTGTGCTGGCTTTTCCCAACCACGTGCTTCATTTGACTTGTGATAGCCCCCAGGAGGATTCATTCCATAACTTTCCCAGGGACTGAAGTAAGGCTGATGGGCCTGTAATTTCCTGGACCCTCCTTTAAATCCTTCTTGTAGATGGGGGTGACATTAGCCTTCTTCCAGTCTTCTGGGACGTCCCCATATCTCCACAATTTCTCAAACATTATGGAGAGCGACCTTGCACGATGTCAGCCAGCTCTCTTACCACCCTTGTTTGGATAATATCAGCGTCCATTGATTTGTAGGGGTCAAGCTCCTGTTATAGTTCACATAACAACTCCTCCTTCACTGATGGTGGCTCTGTGTTTGCATCGACCTGGATTTTTTTTCCCAAGGCCTGGGGCCCAACAGTGCTCGTAAAGAGAGAGGTGAAGAAAGCGTTGAGAATCTCTGCCTTTTCAGCATTTTTGATGACTAATTGCCCTCTCCTGTTGAACAGTGAGCCAATATTTTCCTTCTGTTTCTGCTTGTTGTTTAAAGAAAAATATTTAATGACTTTTTCTTAATCATATCTCAGTTACTTTTGTTCTTGATTTATCGGCCATCATAAACAGCTAGCTATGTTCTTGAATTCTTGTCCTCCATTAGCTCCATGGTTCTTCTTGTTCTCAGCCTTTTTTTCCTGTTATCATTCCTTCAGAAGCTCACCCAAAGGGGATACTCTGGTGATCCTCATCCACCTTTCAGCTCCCCGACAGGGGCTGACTAGTCTCTTCAATGTATCTCTTCTTTCCTCCTTCTACTCTCTATCGCTGGATAGTCTTCTCTGAAAATGCAAATTCAGATATTATTTCTGTAATGGAGACTGGTCATCGTCTGAGACTGACCTGCAGATTTGACAACAAAACTGTATCTATTCTATATCTGTAAAGAAGATTCTTTCCATGCAGCCTATTTTAAAACATGAATTTTCCACCCATCATATTATCAAAACTATGATCCAGATTCTTATTGCCAAATATCTTGCTTTTGGCAACATTGTGTTCTGTGAATTTCAATCAAATTTAGCCTGCTCTCTAGCTAGCGTTGTGTTCTTGGCCATTAACTTTAACTGTAATGCTCTTTTTCTTGTATACTTTCACTGATTCTTCCCCATAATAGGAAGCACAAGCTGCTTGTCTTCTCTTTGAAAGCACTTCTTGCCTGTCGTACCTCATGCAGTACTGAGAGTTTACCGCAAATTGCCATTTGATCCAGGATGCAGGTCCCCATCACTCAAATTCTGGATCCTTCTGTGCTGGTTTTGGCTGGGGTAGAGTTAATTTTCTTCATAGTGACTAGTATGAGGCTATGTTTTGGATTTATCCTGAAAACAGTGTTGATAACACAGATATGTTTTCGTGATTGCTGAGCAGTGCTTACACAGATTCAAGGCCTTTTCTGCATACAAGTGCTTTCATACTGTCTCCTTAACAGCCCATCATGCTTAGAAAGAGCTGTTCATAAATACTTAAAAAAAAAATGATTCATTGTATTCCTTTAAAGTTGTCATATCTGTGTTTCCTATCAAAGTCTTGAAAACGCCACTCCAACTCAGCCACCTGCCTGTTACAAATGAGGTGTCTCACTATCTGCAGATGTTCCCTCTTAGCTGTCTCTTGATCAAGCAGTCCCAAGGAAGGAGCTATGTCCTGTACTTACATGGCATGATAGGATGCTAGCCCATGGCTAGTGCTGCCAGGGATTACGTGGGCTGCCTGTGGGTGGTCTAGCCTGCCTGGCCTAAGCTGGATGTTGAAATCCCAGACAGCTCCTGAACCGTTGACTGCAGGATTCCTCTGCAGAACTGGCTCCCACCTGGGCTACAGCCTCCCCCATTGCATGCAGCCAAAACCCAGTGCTGAGGCTTACTCCTGCTCTCAAAGTCTAGGAATTTCATTTGGAGATACTTTCCTTGTATTTATTTTCCAGGTCTGGGAGAACATGAAAGGAGCCTAGGCTGGAGAAAGTTGACCTGTTATCCTTCCTTAAGAAATGGGGAAATATCTGAGACCTTTTCCCCTGAAACCTAGTACTACACTTTGAGAGACCTCAGTCATCTTCAGTGTCAGCAGGGCACCTTTCTGAAAGTCCATTTATACTTTTATATATTTCAGACACATCCAGAAATGGAGTTGTATTAGTGGGGAAATCCTGTTATCACTGTTTATGCAAAGAACTCTGAGACTCATCTCCAGGTAACAGTTGTTGACTCAAAGCCCGGTGACTATGGGTTGTAGAACTGAAAACAGTAAAGGTAATCAGCTCCTGGAGTCCTCACAAAGGTGTAGTTAACACCTCTGTTTGATTTCCCCTTCCTCTTGTAGTATGATCTCCCTCTCCCTTTCATTGCAGCTTGGGAGGATCTGTAGGGTGGTGGTACAATTTTTATTTCTGCATCAGAAAATTGTAACCATGTGCTGTGAAGATACTGCTGTGCCAAAAGCCTCACTCTCAGCAGCCTGTGGCACACAACCTGTCACATGAAGTTAGAATGGATATGGGGACTACACATCTTGGAGAACTCCAGTTGCCAGTAAACATCCTCCACTAAAATAAATTCTGGCCTCAGCTGCAAAAAGTTATCTATACATCTATATATATATCTCTTTTGGAAAGTTTCACGGTGTAAGTTGGGGAAAATAAAGACCACAAACCACATATATACATGCCTTATTTTTTGCACTCTTTCCCATAGCATCCACTCCAAATCCACTTGCAAACCACTGACATGGAGCTAGACTGACCTTGACTGACCTAGTTCCTAGGTCTGTGTTAATTAGTTGACAGGTCACATGTCTGTAATTCTTAGATTGTGACAACACTGAATGGTACAGGTGTTCTGAGCAGCACAGTGGAATCTCATATACTGAAACCTCATAATGACAGTTACAATAAATAAAGATTTGACATCAGAAGATATTCTTACATACTGTCATGTGACTTTAAAAAATCCTTACATTTCATAGTAGTGATTAAACTAGTATAGTACTAGTACTGTACAGTAGGTAAGTGTAAAGAAGGGCAGCCCAGGGACTACAGCACTATCTGATAACTTGGGAAACTCAGGGCCAAGTTTTGACACTGTCTCATACACCCCTTTTTATTTCAGGCAAGTTATTTAGCCTCTTTGTAACTCAGTCTTCTGTGTGGAAACTGAGTATACTGACGCTTCTCTGCTTCAGAGTCATATTATACTGATACAGTCAAAAGTTCTGAGGTCTCAGGATAGTATGGTAAACACCATACAGTCAGACTTCATTTATCTGCGGTCAGATTGTCCAGGCCATGGATGAAAAGCCAGCTTGGGTCTAACACGATTTATTAGGTCAGGCACAGCGCCACATGAATGCTGTTACACTCTTTCTAGGGCCAGCTCTGCTCTGGAAAGAGTACATCTGCTTTTGTGAGAGCCTAGCTGGCTCCATCCCGAGGCAGCTCAGGTATTTCAGCACCACATTGCCACAACCAGAAGTGTCGGGGGTTGGAAAGGAGCAGAAACACCCAGCACAGAGCCAGCCTGGATCCCGCTGGGTTTATGAGACCTGGCTTTGTGCCAGCTGTGCCAGACCCACACTGCTCCCCAGCTTTTACACCTGCTCCGCAGCTCCCCAGGTCCTGTGGGGCTCATTAGGCAGGGGACAACAGGTCCACCACCTCAACCAAGGAGCCGCGATCTGTCGATACCTGCAGCACTGGGGAACAGGCTGTGAGCAGGGAGCAGAGAAACCAATTGGCTCGGTGGGATCGGTTTAGTTGATGCTATGAGGAATTAGCAGACCTTCCTGCATCAGAGCTAAATTCACCTCTCACCTCTTGAGTGCTCCCTTGTTTCGTTGGGGTTCCCCTTTGTATTGGGGTTCCCACTTTACCAGCTCTACAATACCTTTGCCAGGTAGAGATGTGTCTAGAAAGGGCGAAAAAATCACTTGCTAAAGTTGCTTTCTCTCAGGGCGCGCAGATCCCTCCGAGGGAGAAAGACTTGCTAAAGACTTCGAGAGCCATCTTTCCAGGACAATGACAGTGGCGCTTCAGAGAAGAGGCTTTGGAACGTGAGAGGTCAGATTTTAGGAAGCCAGAAGAAAAGGATGGGGAAAGAAATGGATCGAGGTCTTAAAACCAGGGGTGAAAGAAGGGAATAGAGTCAATTATCAAACACTGCGGGAAGAAAATTTAAAAAAAAGGGAGAGAAGTGAGGAGGCCAAGGCTTCCCAAGGCTGTAAGCAGTGCGGGGAAACGACGAGGAGGCTTTGCGAGGAGAGGGAGAAGCCCGCGGAGCCAGAGCCTCCGGGCAAAAGCCTCCGCGGCTCCCGGGGCGGGGGCGCGGGGCGGGCGGCGCTAGGGCCCGGCGGGGGCGGGGCGGGGCGGGGCGGGGCGCGGCGCCGGGCGGCGGGATGGCGGGATGGCGCGGGCGGCAGCACCACCTACGTGCCGCGGCCCCGCGCCGCCGCCGCCGCTGCCCCCCGGCTGACAGCCCCCGCCCCGCCCCGCCCCGCCGCACAAAAGGAGCGGGCGGAGGCGGGCGGGCGGCCGGGGGCGCCGGCGGAGCTGGGGGGGGGGGGGTCCGGCGCGGACACCGCCTGCATGTGGCCGGGAGCCCCCGCCGAGCCCGCGCCCGAGCCCCGGCGGCCGCCGCCGGCCCGCGCCTGCCCGCGGGGGGCTGCCCCGCGGCGCGGAGCCGTTCTCCGGACCCGGCGGCGGCGGGGCGGGATGGCCGCGGGGCCGCGCCGCGGAAGGTAGGGGGGGCGGCTTCGCCCCGCCGTGCCCGCGACCTGAGCGCGTGTGGGCGGGGTGCGCCCCTGCGCCGGGATAAATAGAGCTTTCCCTCGGCTGACAGCCCGTCCCCGGGGCGCACGGGGGTGCCGAGCGGCAGCGCCCGCCCGCTCGCTGCCTGCGGGGAAAGTTGGGGCTCTCGGGGACTCCGCTCCTGCCCCGACCCGCGTTTCTGATTTTTGTCGTTTTGTTTCTCGGGGAGAGCCGGAGGAGCGGGGAGGACCAGGAAAGCCAGGAGCCGAGAGCTTTTTTTCCCCTCTCTCTCCCCGCAGCGCAGGGGAGATGCTGGAAGCGGCCGCGAGTTTGCAGCGCCCGAGCAGGGGAGCGGGAGGCGTGTGAGCTCCTGCCGGTCCCCGCGGCGCTCCGCCGACCCCTGCTCGCCCGGCGCCGCTCGCAGCCCCGCGCGCCGCCGGCCGCCGCCGCCCCTCGCTGCCGCCGGAGGAGGCTGCCCACCCCCGCGGCCCAGGATGCAGTTTCGCCTCGTCTCCTTTGCCTTGGTCATCCTCAACTGTGTGGATTACGGCCACTGCCAAGGCGGCCGCTGGAGACGCAGCAAGAGAGGTGAGTGGCGGCCGCCTGCCCGGCCGGGACGCCCGTCCGGGGCGCTGAGCGGGGCGGGCGGGCGCTGCCGGCGGGCTGCGCGCCCGTCCCCTCCCCGCCGAGGATGGGGAGAGACTCCCGCCCGGTGAGCCGCTCCCTCGGCGGGGTGCGCCCCGGCTCCCCGGCCGGCACGTGGGGCGGCGGCGAGCCTCGGCGGGGCGGCCCCTCCGCAGGGCTGCCCCCCGCCGTCCTGCCGGGCGGGCCGGGCCAGGAGCGGGAGGAGCTGCGTGGACGTGAGCTCCGGTGGGAAAGGATCGGCCGGAGCGGCGCGGCCGCTCCGCGACCCGTGTGGGGCTGCCGGGGACGTCGAGCGGTCGGTGCGGCCGCCGGCCCCCGCCCCGCCTCGGCGGGGTGTCCCGTGCCCCCGCGGGGCTCGCCGGGGGCTCGCCGGGAGCTGCCCCCCGCGGGGAGGGCGCTGCCGGCAGCCGCCACCGGCCCCGCGGCCGCAGCGAGCGGTACCGGGCGCCGATTTGGCCGTCGCCGCGGGTGGAGCGGCCGGCAGCGGGCAGAGGTCCGCTGTTGGCCCAGGCTGTCAGGGCTCGCGTGTTCGTGGGGCGGCCTCGAGGCTGCCTTCCGCGCACCAGCCTTAGCGGGACCGTGTCTGCGAGGCAGAAAGGCGGCTTCTCCCCTTCCACCCCGCGGACCCCGGCCCCCCCGGCCCGCCGAGCCGCTCCCGCGGGGCTCGGGCGGCCCAACCGGCGGGGGAGCCGCGGCAGCGGAGCGACCCGCGCCTTGCCCAGCGCCCAGGGCACGGCTGTGCCCCAGCTTCTGCTCAGGGCGCGCAGATCCCTCCGAGGGAGAAAGAGAAACGATGCGCTAGGGTTTCATCTATTTTCCGAAAATGCTGGTGTCGGGATTACCAGAGTTCGGGAGTCGAAGCGGTCAGATGTGTTAGTACAGCACCCATGTGGACGGAAGGGTTACTGCAGCCCTTCCCCAGATGTCAGGGGCGTCCAGCGTTTTTTTCTTTTTTTGGGGGCGGGGGTGTGTGGAATGGATGTACACCTTCAGTATAAAATGTTTTTATTATCCACATATTCTGAATTATTTTGCTATCCTTTTCCCTGTTATTTTCTCCGCCATATCTCCCTTTCCCATTTCTAAATTTAGCTGAAAATCAGGTGGCTCAGCTGCCCAGAAATTGTATTTCTGAAAGAATTGCACTTTCAGTGCAATTATGTGGAAGGGGAGGGAGCTAACATGTCCAGTGTTAAGCCGGTACAAGTAGTAATAAAAATGTGAGAGGAAAATACTTTGCACTTTCATGCATATGTCACCTTCAGAGTAGGTGCAAATAAAATTGCAAGGCAATTTAGTTTTGATGGTTTTTCAACAGATGGTTTCCAGAATTTAATTTTTGTGTGTGTGGCTAAAACGATAGCTGTGCTTTAAAGTGACCAGACTATCTGTGCTAACAAAGGGTATACTGTGTCTTTAATTAAATGTGGAACTACTTAGAGTGCTGGCTAGACAGCGGAGGGTGATAGTGGTATTTCTGCTTTACAACAGAGCTTAAGGATTGCATTGTGGGAGTACTGAAATGAATAGACATCTAACTCGAGTTGTGTGAATTGTCCTCCTACAAAAACTTAAGCTGGTTTTAATTGATCTCATGTTCGTTGATTGATCTTAGACCAATTGTTGTGCTTGTTGAACAGTTGGCTTTTCCAAAGGAGATTGATTTAAATTAGTTTTTAGTTTAGTTATTGGATAAATACCATCAGTATTGACAGTTGACTTACTGGCACTGTTTTGTGCTATCACCTAAGGGTTTTGTTTTGCGCTTTGAAGAATGCAGTCTTTTTCAGTTAGTAAGTCTAAAGAAGTAAGCATAGCCAGTACTAAGCACTGAAAGTAAAATCTAAGAATGTATTCAAATTATAATAGACATTTGCCATGACACATGCAGTCTGAAGTAATGCTTTCATACAGGACCCAAAATTCCAATAATTTCACAATTTTTCCATATCCCATCTGCAAATAATCAGGCATTCACTGTGGGGTACTGGCAGTTACAATTTCTCTGGCATTCTGTTTTGTCTGTTACATGATCTCAGATGCTCCATAATATCATTTTCTTAATGAAATAAATTTTCTTGGAATAGATTAAGTCTCCTGTGCGGTAGAAATCAATTGTATTCAGTCTGGAATTATGGGCAAATATCATATGTAGCTGACTTTTTAAAGCAGCTAAATGTACAGTAAACTTCAAGTGTATATGCCTGTATTGGAGTTTGCATGGACTTGTAGCTGATGTAGAATACTCTAGAAACAAGAGTTTAGTAAATCTGGGAGGATGTTCCCAGATTTCTTCATTCCCCTTCTGTTTTCAACCCTTTCCCAAAGCAAGACATGCAACATTGCAGTAAAAGTGGAGTGAAAAATGAAGGTTTAGAATGTGGTTGCTACCTGGCATTGATTTATATTTTGTTAGTCAATGTCACTTCATTAAAAATTATTTGGTAAACACACTATGATCCACAGATTCTGCTAACTCTACTGCTGCTCTTAGTTACTTTTGCAGCTCGTTAGAATATTGCTTTGCCTAGTTGGCTCAGAGCAGAACCTTACTTCCCTTGAAACACCACAGCAAATTCTCACTCTGGAAGTCTCGGTCCTGAGCAGGTAGTTATGATTATTTGCCTTTCCTGTAGAAGTTATTCTAGAACATATTTAAGGGTTACATAGCTTAAAGATCAGTGGTGTAATCTCAGAGCTGGTTTAGCCTAGTATCAAAGCACCTCCTTTCCATTTCTTGCTTAATTGTGTAACTTGATTTTTCATTCTCTTGGATGCCTACTTGCTTGTTCATTCCAGTGAAAATTTTTATCTTTTCTTCAGATTTCTCTTTAGCAGTCAGTATAAGACGAGCAGCTTCATGTCTTAGCATTTCACTGAATATCATGGGGCACACGAAAGACCAGTGGTTTTCTCCTTGTCTTTGAGACAAGATAAAACAACTTCCCCAAGGAGTACTACAAATCAAGATGGGAGTATATAGAAATGAAGACTGTCAGGCTGGCCTACTGGGAGGAGTGATGGTATTCTGCAAAAGCGTTGACAGAAAAGAATATAGGGTTCATTGTAAACAGCTGTCAAAAATTAGATGTTAACAAAATTCCCCGAGGAAAAACAAGTCAACAGCAGTGCCTGCGTTGATGGGAAGACTCGACTGTAGTGCAGAGAGGCTCTCAAAGCTGGTGAGAACAATGTTGGAAGAATGAGAGATGCGAATGGGAAAGTGGAAGTTACCTATATCTAAGAACTCAAAGAAAAACTGTGGGTGTCAAATACTTGTCTTTCTATTTACTTCATATTCAGGGAGTGTCCTGAGAGCTGAGGTGCATACTCATCTCCTGGATTCTCACACTCTGTATTAGATGTACATGAAGAAAGGGGTAATGTCTGTGTCAATGAGTGAATAGTAGGCAACAGTGTTGATGGCAAAATATCCACAGGTGGAAATAGGAGGAGTGCCTGGGGAAGGAAATTTCCCCAAGTGTTTCTCAGAGCTCAATATATCTCTGTCTATGGTGTTTATAGGATTATATGCATATATGGAAGAACCCAGTAGCTGTAATCAAAATTATGTCAATTAAATCTGTATCATCTTAATGTAAGATGGGAATCTTGACTACAAATCAGTTGTTAATATAGGAAGCTGTTACATGGATTTTCAACTAGAAAAACCTGTTCAGATATTGGGGACTGTGGTTTAGCTTTCCTAACTAGATATGTACCTGAAATGGGGATAATCTTGGAACCTGTCTTGGTTGGATTGTGTGGTCAGGCTTTGGGAAAGATTGACGATTTGAGCATTAGGGAAAAGGAGCCTTTGTTGGAAATACTTGGTTGAAGTAAATATCACATCTGCTTTTACAAGGACTGTACTAATTCCAAGAGTAATTTACTATCTCAAAAAAAGTCATACTACACAATCTCTTTTAATTGTCCAACAGTATACAAGTATTTTACCTATTCTATCCTCTTCTCTTTGATCTTGGAACATGTTTTACATTTGGAGGACAGTTAACTTTTTGTCTGTGGGTTAAGGCTTAAAATCTTATGTGGAAGCTGTCCTTTGAGATATGTGTTTTGCTTAGTTGTTACATTAAATGCTTGAAACGGAATTTGCAAAAGAACTGAGACGTGTTAACATTTTCTAGAGTAATTTCCCAGGTACTTGTGATGCATAGTAAAGCTTTGGAGGGTAGCTTCTGTTCCTCGCCCCTTACTACTTAGGATAGTTAATTATTAAACATTCTTTATATACACATCATTACTACAGCAGTAAGAATATCCTAATACTGTAACCATTGGAAAATCAAAACTTCTAAACTTTTGGCTACTTATACCCTATTATCTGGTAAGTCTGAGGAAGTTTCTTAAACTAAAGTGTCAGCAGAAGTCAAAACTTCAGTGTGAATGACTGACTACCAAACTAGCTAATGATGCAGTGCTGCTGAGGATAATCGGTGCTCAAGTGGATTGTGAAGATTTGCAGAAAAGATGCTCAAAACACCAAGAGTGGGATTCACCGTGAAGACAGACACTTAAGTTTAGGTCCTTGATTCACTTTCCTGAAGTAAGTTTCTAGTGCTGCTTGTGATATTTAAAATACATCCTTCTGGGCCTGGCGTGTACATGATCTTCTTGAGCAACCGGTGGCCAAGCAAGATACCCTGGAGCAAGTCATACGGATCTGACACCCTTAGATGTCTCAAGGCCCATTATAGTGGAAACTGAAAACAGGGAGCATGAGCTTGGCACAGTGTTGCTGCATGTATGTCTCCTCTTGCCTGTATCCATCTCCTTAGCTTCTGCTACAGGTCACTTGGGGTTGGGATACTGGGCTAGATGGATGTGTCTCGTCAGACCTTGAAGACTGTGCTTGTATGCTTTTGTATTGAAATCTGTGGGAAGATTTATACTGTGGTGGAGAACTTATATTTGTCTGCTTGATAAACTTGGCTTAATTTTTTGTTTTCCTTTTTTTTGGGGGGGCGGGGGGGGAGGGGGATGTATGTTTTCCAAGGCTTGGCTGAAATCTGTTACTAGAGCAGCTCAAAATGAATGACAAATACCAGAAAGTGAGTTTGTATACTAATACCAGGGAAGCTAAGACAATAACAGCAAGAATGCAGTTTCTCACTTCAATGTATCATTTACAATATACAGGCCAGCATAATTACTATGATAGTGTATTGTAGCATGGTGTTGTTTGCATAAACTGCTTTTAATAAAAAAATGACATTATTTAAAAGCTAGAAAGTGGAAGAGGTTCTCACTATCAAAATTCAAGGCATAAAGAAATAAACAATGGTGTTTCTGTAAGCTGTTTCTTTGTTTTTTTTTTTTTCCTTAATACTTCTACCAAGACTCTGACTATCCCATGGAGGTCTGCATTTCACTTCTGATCATCTGGCTAGCTTTTAATACCCAGAAACCTTAGCTAACCATAGATTAGAGGGAGCTGTCTAGTCAACCCTGCAGACTATCACAGGCTGTGAACTTTTCCTAGTGCAGTGTACATCAAGCTCAGAAGCTTATAGCTGACTATAACATCCCTTTCCAAAAATGCATCTTAATTATAAACCCCAGGGATGGGATTCATGTGACTACATGTAGTCACCAGCAACATGAATATCTACATTTTCTTTTATAACTGATGTAGTGCTGCCTTTGATCAGATAAAGCATACCCCAAACTCAATAAATATAAAATAACTTTATTACCTCTATCTGTAACTGAAGTTCAGGTGTACACCTCTTCACTGTTAGCCCGTGAAATGAGCTGGTATCAGCCCCAAATGAGAAGGGATCCACCACATCCAATCTTCTCAACTGTATTAAAATTATGTGTTGGTGCAGCTCTGAACTTTAACAGATACAGTCCCTGACAGTTACACTTTCTCTTGTATTAGAGATTTATTTAGTTTCAGTTATTTTTAATATTAAATTAAATTCCTCAGATGTGCCCTTTCTTTTTACCTCAAAGTTTTGTTCAGGCACAGTTGGAGAACCTTCTGTATTTGTCTAGGCTCCAAGTATTTGCTAATCCTTAGTGAAAAGCATGACTTTGTACATGTTGGCTGTTGATAATACACAAATGTAACAGCTTGATCCTTTTCATCATGGGCTGCTTTAGACACCAAAATCAGGTGCTGCCATGGTTTGTGTACTCATTGTCTTTGTAGTACTTGTTTAGCAGATGCAGTGCTTTAGAAAGTGTCACTTGGGTACTGCAAAGTCACCTTCTGTGGGTAGAGTTAATCTATCACTTTTTGGGACGCTAGTGTTGGGTTTAAAGCCTGTTCCCAAGTAATTTTTGGTGTAGAGTGTGGAGTAGGCTTGTAGTGTGACTTTTTGATACTTGGATTCTGACTAATGCATCTTAAGAAGTGAAGTGTCAAGTGGATCTTGCTTCTAAGCACCATCAGGCAGATACAGAATTTGGGTCATACAGTTACTTCTCCTATCTGCAGAATGGCTTTGTCCAGCCAGCTCCGTACATAAAGGTCACTTATTGACCAGGGCTGACTGTTACATGTGTTGAACTTTGTATATGTGTGGGCAGCAAGGGAACTTGTAAGCCAGACTTGAAACCTACCTATGTCACTTTATTCTCTCTACATCTGGATGTTCTAGCTCTCACAGGGTTTATCATGAGGTGAACCATCCTGGCTGTTTTCACTAATACTGTTTCAAAACTCTGAGGAGAAAAGAAGTCGAAAGGGATCAGGGCGATGGGGTCTCTGGTGTATGCCCCCAAAAGGCAGGTACTGGTGCAACACAATGTCAGACACAGGAGAGGCAAGAGTGAAAGAATGAGTCTGACGAACACACAAAGTAAGGTCACCTTCCCAGTGCAGCTTCTGCAGTGGACATGGGGGATGGAAAGGAGGAATTACAAGAAATTGGTGTTTGTACATAGTACGTAATCCCATTTCAAAATACTTAATTGATGTGAAAGTTGATGTTCTGAGCACGGAATGGAGATGACAACTGTAACTCATCTACAATGATTGAGTATCACAATACTTTCCTCTGTAGATCTTCCTATGAGACTACAGGGTTTGAGACCTTAATTGTATGTCTTTACTTTGGGATTGCTCCCTTTTAGCACCTTGATTTTGAAGCTATGCACGTCTCTGACCTTTAGCAATCAACCTGTGGTCTATGGAGCAGGTGGTAGTATCTTCTGGATGTATACAGGTCACACTGCCTCATCCTTGTGTTTGTATCTAAATACTCTTGAATGCTGCACTCAGATGAATTTATATAGCTTTGCTTTAATCTTACTCTATTTTGATGCAGTTTCGTGTTGCTTAAATGCAAAGTTGTGATTTCAAATTTCTTTTTGGGTGATAGCATGCGAAAAGTTGGTGATTGAATTTCCTGACCTTTCCCCTTGTTTGTGGACTTGAATGTAAAACTGTGAGGAGCAAAAGGACATAAAAAAATGAGTAAAACTGTATTATGGGGCAGAAAGAGATGATTTTTTTTAAGGGAAAGCAGAGAAGCAACTAGTATTTTAGGTACCTTGATTATGTGATCAAGGGGAGACTTTTAAGATCACATTTGTTAAGATCTGGTTATCTGTGCAAAAAATGTTCATGCTCTTTGTTTCGCTGTAATAGGAGAAATATCTTTTGATAGCAGGCAGTTTGCAAATCTTGGCATCCAGTAATTAATCAGTTATGTATTTCTTTTTGAAATGCCAATTTCAGTAGTGCCAAGTACTTGATGTATCTGTAAGACTTTGTCCTTTTATGAGGGAATGAAATTTATGCTATCTGCTCTCATTCCTCTTTTTTTTTTTTTTTTTTTTATGGAACATTTGTGTGACTGTAGCAAGGGAAGTGTAAGTAAGTACACATAATACTTAGAAGAGGCATGCAGTTCCATAATTTTGTTTCAATAAACATTTTTAATTGAATTATGAATGTTACTTGAAGAGGGTAATAACAGATCTCATGTATGGTTAACATAGATCCGAAACATTATGTAAATCCATCTAGTATGATTTTCTGTTTTTAAAAAAATTTTTACTCTCTAGGATTTAACAAATGTAAATCTAAAAATAATCCAGACTATATAGTTTAGGGATTATGAGTCTCAATTTTACCTCACAGAAACTTTTGTCTATTTTTTTTTTGAGAATTGTCAAGATTTTCCCCATCTTCATGAAAAACAGATCCAAACATAGATGTGAGGTAGAGGAAGGGACCTAAAAGATAAATAGTGTTTGTGATGTCAGCTTTTAGGTACTGCCTAAATTGGTGCTTTTTTTAAATCACTGGGCAGTTACATGAACACTAACTCCCAAGTAGACCATGTGCAGCAATGAATACAATGTCTGTGCCTATATACTGGGAGAAACTTGTACTGCTTTGCTCTGCAAAGGGACAATAGTATTTGTGTTAGAGAATTGCAATGGTGCAATAAAATACAAGCTTCCTGATCCAGTCATCTTATTTTCTTTCTTGAGTTGAAACGATGGCTGAAATATGTTACACACAAATATATACTCTGCACTAATGTATGGTCTTTTTAGCCGTATGGTTGCCACCTTTGAAATACCAAAACCCCCCCAAACTAGCCACATCAGACAAATGGCTGTTGTGCATGCACAGATTAATCTGCACATGTATAGCAGCGTTAACAACACCCAGTGCGTCCATATTAAAACTTGCTGGGCAAGTTGGAAACCACTGGAACAGCAACTGCTTAGCAAAGATTGGTATTGCTGATTTGCTCTTGCTTCTTTCTTGAATTACTCAGAAAAAAATCTGGCAGATATGGTATGTTTTCATTATAAACCTACCGACTTTCCTAGTGATTCCACTGACAAGCATGTAGCTACGACTCTTTTGAATGGGAATTAAAGTTTCATCATCTTTCACTTTCTCTGTATTGAGATGGTACTTAAGGATCCCAACTGAGGTGAGGCCCTGTGGTGCTGGCCCTGCTTAAACAATAACCTCTGAATTAAGGTCACTAGAGCAGATTCTGTCCCAGATCTCCCTTCACTAGCAGAAATGTTCTTTGGCCTTTCATTACAGTTAGTCAGACCTGGTTTATGTCTCATTTTACACAGTGCATGCTAATAATGTGATGGGCATGGATTCAGTTTTGACTCAGCAAGAGTAACTGTAACTCAGCAGTATCACCGCAATGCACCCAAGGTGCATTAGGTTGTCTTCACAACACAAACTGGTTTTAGTTTGCTTAAAGCTATTGCCAGTTATTGTGGAATACTTACAAGTAGCTTCTGATCTGAGATGCTTCACTCTTGCAAGGGACCTAAACCCAAAGAACATTTTATAGAGGATTTGCTTATTTGTCTGTTCTCACTGAATTACATGTTTTAATACTTTCATCAGAGCATTTTCAGGAGGTGGTTTTACCTCTAAATTTGGTCTCCTGTCCTCTCCAAAATGGTCTGTTGAATGCTCACTTTGGTGAATGGTCACTTTGAGGAAAGTTGACTTTCTGAGGGACATCTGAGGATAGGCACCTTTTGGAGTAGGGTAGTTGTGTGCCTTTGCTGTTGTGATCTACTCCTGTGGCAACAGCTGATGACAGGACAGTTCTTCAATTTACTCTCCTTGCCCGGGCCATCAAAAATATACCTGGCCTGTATGCATCTGTGTTCAGCAAATACTGATTGCACATGGGCAGATCGCCTGTTTGTGTGTCTGTTGTCTACCTGACATGGTTCGGCGCTGGGAAGTCTGCCTTGCAGGTAAGAGAGTACCTTCGGAAGTCAGAGGGATTGCTTTCATTGTTAGTCTTTCCACATGTAAAACTTTTGGTTAGTACATGCATGCATCAATGGCAATGGTAACAGAAAACAAACCCCTCTTTTATGTAAATGCTAAGCAGTGTTCCAGTGTGAAATGTTAATATTATGGCAGTATGTGAGTTAATAATGGAATCATTTAATTGAAATGGTGCTTCTAGATAGGTGCTTTGACTTCCAGCTGTATTTCTCACAGCGCTACTGCAGTATGCTGGAGTGCAGCAACTTCACTGATGCTGAGGTGACAGTGGGTCATGGTTTCCCTTTTTAACTAATGAAACTGCAGAATTACAAGTGCTCATCATAACTCCCTTATTCGGTCTCAGATTTTGCTGAACTTCACCCATTGCCCTTGGCGTTCAAAGTTTTTTTGGAAATTGAGTTGTAGGAAACATTTGTAGCTGTAGCTGGGAAGTAAAATGAGAAAAATCCCCAACACTTTTGTAGTGTTTAAATAAACTATTTTTTTTTCTATACAGCTTGCTTTGATTCAAGTTTACTGTGTTTTGTGTTTTTTTAGTATAGATTGTTGTAGAAACAGAAAACTATGATCTGCTTCAATGAAATATATGTGCTGTGAAATTGAGAAGCAAATGTTCTGCAAAATCTTATGTTTAGGTGAATAGAACCTGTAGGCCACCTAGTGCTACACAGTGTGTTTATCTACTGCTGTTCAGTTGTGTAGTAGTAACAATACATACTTATTTTGAGGGGTTCAAGTAAGCAAAGCTGACATAGGGTAGGAGAGGAAGAGGAGGCAAAGAATAACATTGTCATTAACAGTTTGGGACAAAGTTGGGTATCTGATCTCCAGTTCTGATTCTCAGACTTGTCCATGTTGACTGGGTTATGTAGCCCCTCTGTGTTGAGGGCATGCACTATCACAAAAAAAAAGTATTTCCTCCATTTTGGATAGCACAGTTCAGCCTCATCTGTAGCTTTCTTGGCAAGAAAGTCAACAATTTTCCAGTTATCTTCCCATATTTGTACTGTACATGCTCTATCCATCTGTCTTTCAAGTCATCTCTGCAACCCAGTACAGAAACTTCTATATATTGTGTCAAAGGGAATACAGTTTTGATCAACTTTGGGTACAAGAAGAGGAGGATATTTTCTGTTCTTCTGCTAAAAATGTCTTGTTATCTGCATCTTGTGCCAGCAGTATTCTGGAAATTACACACACCCCCCCCCCATCCAGGAGGACCTCAACAGGCTGAAGAAATCAAAAGGAACCTCATGAAGTTTAAAAAGAAGTGCAAAGTCCTGTATCTGGGGAGGAACAACCCCATGCATCAATATATGCTGGGGGCCACCCAGCTGGAAGGCAGCTTGGCAGAAAAGGCCCTGGAGGTCATGGTGGATGATATATTGAATGTGAGCCAGCAATGTGCCCTTGCTGCAGGGAGGACTAATGGTGTTCTGGGCTGCATTCGGAGCAGTGTTGCCAGCAGATTATCCTTCCCCTTAGCACTGGTGAGGCCACAGCTGAAGTACTGTGTCCATCTCTGGGCTCCTCAGTACAAGAGAGACATGGACGTGCTGGAGAGAGTTCAAGAAAGGGCCACAAAGGTGATTAAGGGACGAGCATCTCTCCCATGAGGAAAGGCTGAGAGATCTGTGACTGTTCAGCCTGGAGAAGGCTCAAGGAGGATCTCATCAATGTAACTGAAGGGAGGGTGCAAAGAGGACAGGGCCAGGCTCTTTTCAGTGGTGCACAGTGACAGGACAAGAAGCAGTGGGCACAAACTGAAACACAGGAGGTTCCCTCTGAACATCAGGAAACACTTTTTTACTGTGAGGGTAACTGAGCACTGGCACAGGTTGCCCAGGGAGGTTGTGGAGTCTCCATCCTTGGAGATAGATACTCAGAGCCATCTCTGAACAGGATCCTGAGCAACTGCATCCAGGTGGCCCTGCCTGAACAGGGTGATTGGACCAGATGATCTCCAGAGGTCCCTTCCAACCTCAACCATCCTGTGAAATGTGGTTTGGAAATGTGTCGGGTACCTAGCTTGTGTCTGTTTGGTTTTTAGTAATAGCTGTGGAGAGGAATGATAGAGAGTCCATTCCCTTTAGGAATCCTTGGGATACGTGACTGTGAATCATGAGCAGTTGCAATCACCTTAGCTTTGCTGGAGTACTGAGATCAACCCAGAGGAGCTTCCTCGTATTTAGCAGTGACACTGGACTTTCCAGCTCTGTAACTTCCCCTCAGCAAGACTCCCAGTCTAGCAGAAGTCTTGAAATAGCACTTGCTCCACCTCTTACTTCCCTTCTTCCTGTTCACACTTCCATGCAAAAAAAGCTGATGATGCACAGTGGAGATGAAAGGTAAGAGGTAAAATAAACGTGAAGACAAAAAACTGAGTTTGTCTGGGTGGTCTGAGCCATTTAAAGTTCTCATAAAAATAAGGTTCTATATCATGCTAATTTTGCATTACATGAGTTCCTTGCTCCCCCATTTTTTTTCTTTCCAAATATTTACAAATATTTGAATGTTTGAATAGAATGCATTGTGAATGCAGTGATTAAGATACTAGATCTAAGTCTGGTCTCACTTATTTTGTTGTAAATCTGGGGGTAATGTCAATCTGCCTCAGGCACAGTGTATATTTGTGAAGTGGTGCTTGCTCTTGAAGTGGTATATTGTTGTCTTATGAAATATTACCGTCAGATCCTACAGAAAGACTGAAAGTCAGACACCTCTTTTTTTTTTTTTTTTTTTAAGAGCTGTAGTTCACTTTGCTAATGCTATATTTGAGAACTCTTTCATTACTTTTAGTTCTTTCCATCAGACTCCTGGAAAAAGTCTTGCTGCTTCCAACTTTTATTTCAGTTATTGTAACATTAGCAGTGGCATCAATATGTAGGATTTTTTCAGCTTTTGGAAAAAGGTTGAAATGTGACTCTGTTAAACCTGAATCTGAAGACAGACTTGGTTTCATATTGTTTTCTCTTAATAGCTTTCCAAGCAGCCGCTAAGTGAAACTGCTGCATATTGAGCCTGGTGTAATATGAGGCTCATTGGGTAAAATAACATTAGTCTGTGCTACTTAAACACACTCTGGAAGGCTTAAGGAGGAGAGGAAGGAAAATATTTGAAGAGATCAACTGGATGTGGTCAAATACAAGTAATGTCACCTGAGAAGGATTAGAATTTGCCAAAGCTTGACCTGAATGAAGACCTCCATTTAGGGCTTGTGTTCCTACCAGATCAGCTGCAGTAGTTTTTCCATGCACAGTTTTCTACCAGCAGTCATACAGTGAGAGTCCAGTGATTTACTTGGCTTCTGTGTCTCAGCTGCAGTAAAGTTTTTTTTAAAATAAAAAAAAATGAAAAAAAAAATCCCAGTTTAACATTCCTTCTTCTTAGCTGCAGCTGGCTTTTTCTAATTACTAAAGTCTTAACATTTTTTTCATATACATTCTGTTGCTCTTATCCTTGCTGGGAGCTCAGTGTACACACTCTAGCTGATAAACTGCTACACGTGTAGTTCATATCCTTGGATGTGGACAGCTTCAAACAAATACGTGCATTGACACTTCAAAATCCAGGAGAAGACCCAGTGGAGTAGTTAGTAGCAATGGTACTTTATCCACTGTGGTCTTTGTTTTCTGATTATGTGAGGTTAGCAAACCCAGTGGCCTCATATTCTTAATAACATGCCTACTGTGATGGTGTCTTTGAAAATCACTCGTTCTTCTGTTTTGTGATTGTGTTTTTGAGTGCTCAGGACACGTTCCTGTGCACATCTCTGAAGTGAGGGGTATCTTTTGTAGGTGTAAAAATTGAGGCCTGGGGTTATAAAGGCCTGAGTTCCTCTGTAAGGTAAAAGAGAATGAGGATTGGGGATGCTTAGCACCTCTGGGAAAAAAAAAAAAGTCACAAGTGATCACAAGTATTTATTTTTTTTTTTTACTCAACCGTGCTATAGAATTGGGATGGGGTAGAAGAAAATGAAATGATTGATTATGCTCTCATCATGCAACTAAGTGGTTGTTCACCACAGCAGGCTGCTATAGCCATTCCTGCTAAATCTGAGGTTTGACCAACGCAGGGTGAAGTAGGAAATACTTCTATATGGAAATAAAGAAAAAATCATGCATATTAAGATTAGAGTTTTTCAGAGGACCTACGTCATCTCATGCTTCTAAGTTTAGACTTGAGTATCACAGACTTAATGTGGGGATCACTCTTAATGTGGAGATGAATTTACCTTTACCAACAAGAGGTTTCTTATACCTTTCTCTAAAGCATTATTGACTGCTGCTGGAGTGCGCAATGCTTTTGCTCAGTATATCAATTTCCATGTAAAATTTTCATTGCAAAGTTTCTGTTTCTACAGAAAATGGTAATTGATTCTAGATTTTTGTGAGGTTCAGCATAGCATGCGCCTTTCTGGGCTTGATCTTTCTTCTTAAAAATACCTCAAGTCCCAGTTAAGCCTGGCAGATACGTAACGAGAAAAAGCACACAATGAAATGCAGTGCTGTGGAGGAATAGCATATTTCTCAAGAGACTTGTATTGAAATGATTTAATGTCAGAACTATTTAGTGTTATCCTTCTTTTGCATTTACATCTCACACTGCTAACTTATGAAATTGTGACAAAGATTAATCGTTTTTTTTAGCCACAAACATAGTTGACTTGTTTTTCATCACTGCTTGTTACCGTGTTAATTTTTTCTTGATTTTGTCATTCATGCTTAGTTTGTAGCAGAAACACTATCTCCTGTCTCCTTGTAGTAACCATGTAGAGATCCCCATGATATTCTACTGTATGGAATAATTTCTCTTTTGTTTATGTATGTTTAGCCAAGGAGAAATCTGATTAGCCGAATGCTCTTGATAGTACTCAAGTACATCCTAGAGCTTTGCATTTGCTGTTTGATGTTCCATTTTACAGCTTTACTTAAATGCTCTGCAGGGATTGTGGTTTAGTGGTGAGAGCATGAAATTTGAATCCAAGGTGCCTGGTTCTCTTACCAACAGAGCTGGTCAGTATGTTTAAAAACAGATTCTTCTACCCCACCACCCCTATAATGGATTTCTGAATATGTGTCTGCAAAGAAGTTTTTTTCCTTTTTTTTTTTTTTTTTTTTTCCTTAAATAAATGTGGAACATTTGCAGCTTAACTTGTACTGCAAGTCTTTCAGTTCTGTGCCTCAGTTCCTCTGGTGTGGAGGGTAGTGTTTTATCACAGTGCAGTTTAAATTGTATCAGTGATTTGCATGGCTAAGAGGTCCTGGAGTGTTAATCTCTAGGCATGTGTATGGTTATTATGAAGGATAATAAGCACATAAATAAGTTTCCTGCCTCCAAGTTTATTGACTGAGCACACACCTGCATGTAGAACATTGCGTCCATGGCAGTGATCTAAGAGATTTAGAGAGTACTGGCTCTATCTGATGATAAGTCTTCTGTGTTCTCATGTGTGTCAGAGATGAGATAGCAAAGCCTATGTGACTCTGCACCACTGCTCTGCAGTGTGCAGAAATTACTGTCATTTTTTTCACTACAAGATAATGTGTCTGAAAAAGTGTTTAAATGGGGTTTTATCCTGATGTATTTTATTAACTTTTGGATACAAAGGATGGAGCTCTTCACATGCAGGTAGGTATTTGCAGTAGGCTGACTTAATTGCTGTAAGAACAATGTATATATTAATGAAAAACAAATTATGTTTTATTCCATCAGATTTTGAAAATGACAAGAGACTTGAGGCCAGTCTCAAAATTAAGAAATATATATTTCTTGTATTAAGAATATATAAAAAAGTATATAGCACATTTGTGTTTACTTCCTCAGAGCTGCCAGTATCTTTCCTTTTAATTCTAGAGTCTCTTATTATTCACATTACAAAACTAATCCATGTAATGTGAGCCAAGTGGCTTTTAGTTTTTTATAAACAAATGACTTGTCTGTCTTTAAGACTGTATTTGCATTCCCCACAGAATAACAAAAAAAAAAATCAGTAGCCCCTTGCCAAAAACTAATTTTAATTTCTACTTCAGTGAATGCTAAGCACCCAGAGTGCACAGGTAAATTTTATATGTTTTTATTTTTTATCTTCTTTATGAGGGAATTCTGATTTGGATTTAAAAAAGCCCTATAGCCATTAAGGGTCATTTTTTCAGCATGAGACCCAGTCTGCTGTGATTTAAATGGATCTGAAATACAGAAGCTACTTCATTTAATTCCATCTTTAGTGTTATTCCTGCAAGATGAGGAGATAAAACTATACATATCTGAACAGCAAATACGCTCCGTCTGTTGTAGTTCAAGATTTCTAAGTCTGGTCCATCATCTTTGTCTGATGTCTCAAACTCTGATGCCTTGGGCTGACAACGGGGAGATGACAGAAGATTTGGTGGACGTTTTGAATGTGCTAAGTACATGCAGGATGTAAAGCACAGTGCTGTTGGATTGAATTAAAGTGACATCCTGCAGCTAAGTGTGTATTTGTGTAGCGTGGAAACAGTGATTGTTTGAATTGTCTTTTCCATACTTCTTTCTGTAACGCAGATACATTCATATGAGGTAATATATGCATATTTCCAGAGTTATAATCTTCCAATCTGGTGTTTCTTCACTATGTTTAAAGACACCTATTCTTCTACCTTCCCCATTTCTAATTAGATTGCTTTGCTGCTCCTCCTCTCAGTCGTGTGCGGCTTTGGCATAATTTTTAGCATTTATTCTTCCTTCACGTTTTTTCCAAATGTCTATAAAGTCTTTTGTCTTGTCTGAAAAGCCTTCATTTTTTCTCTGAACTTATTGCTGACACTTCCATATTTCTTGGAAGAAAATCATCTTCTTCCTTTCCCCAACCTCCAAAACAGTCTTTATTGAAAATGGTTTTATTGGCTCATTTTTGTTTTGCAACAAAACTTTGTAGGAAGTTTTGATGTCTTTTGAAATATAATAATGTGAGTTTTTTAAAGAGTTCTATGTATTAGGGTTTTGCAGTGATTATGTTCAGTTTTACTAAAGATTTAGAACGGGATGACTAAAATGATGAGTTGTCTCAAGGTACAGAAGACTTGTTTTCACTTCCTCACTCTCAAGCTGTGTGACCTTGGTGAAGTTGTTCAGTCCACGTCCTGTCTCCACCTTTCTTCATCTGGAAAATGGGACCAGACATTTGCTCCTGGCATAGACTTGTAACAGCACTACAATGGTGAAGACTGCACATCTCTTAGAAGAAATAAATTCAATTCTGCTACATACCTTTTCTGTTCTGATGTTTATAACTTTGAAGAGCTGTTCCTCAGCATTCAGTATTTTCTGCTTTTAGTGCATTTATCCAACATGTTCTTTGAAAGCTTTCTCCATAAACAATAACATGATGGTCAAAACCTCATGCTTGGACTTTAGAGCAGTGTACTTCTATTTGTTTAAACTGCTCTACGTTCTTTAGGGTAAAGATACAGGGAGAATTCTGGCCCTATGAAATGAATGCTTCATCATCCATTGACTTGAGAGGAATGAGAATATCACCATTGGTTCACAAGTGCCAAGTGAAATGCGGTAACAGTTGGATATGTCTGTGAACAAACTGCTTATCCAGTGATTTTCCTGGGTTCTGGTAGGACTGTGTTCCTTTGCTTATTTGCCCAGCACTTTCCATGTCTTACGTAAATTATAATGAGGCCTTAGGTGCCTTAGAAGTAGCTGAGGTGAGCTGGAAAACAGGCTGTTTCCAGTACAGAGCCAGCTTGTTACTAATGCTCAATAAAAATAAGAGAATAGGATTTCCTTTAGGTTTCCGAATTTTATTTACTCAGCATAGTCTTAGCATGTAAAATCTTATGGGCATGAATGAGATTAAGTAACATATGCTGTTGTTAGCATTGTTTCAGACTTGGCAATAAACAAACTGTGCCCTTTCCAGCCTCTCAGTAGATAAATGCTTCATATTTTATTAGAACAATTTGGCTCCTGACATGAACTGTAGGCCCATTAATCCTGTAATATAGTGAATAAGATTGGGAAAACACAGGATGTAAATATGTTCTTCATTATGCACTTTAATACCAACCAGATATATAGTGTGCATTTTAGAACATGGTAGTCGTAGTGTACTAAGCAACTAGCAAATTGTTGACAAGGCTCATCTGCTATTGGTTTATTTTGGGGTTAAGAGCAAAAAGCCTTAAGAAATGTCAACTGTTTGACATTATATGTTGATGCCTATCACATTTTGCTGGACATAGCTTAAATAGGTAGGGCCGGTGGCTTTATTACCTTCAGCTCAGTATTCTTCATTGAATCCAGAAATAAGACAATTTAAAGAGTATGTGAAGAGTTCTTCAGTAAGTGTTAGAGAAGAAAAAGACTCCTCAATTATGAGCATGGTTACATTTTTACATTGGGGATAATAAAAATAAATAATTCTAGTCAATGTAGCAGTAAATCCAAGTTGTTCTATTTTACCATGATCTTTTAATTTGGGACTGGTTTTCCTTCCTAAATTTAATCTGAGAGTTACTCAGATCACTTAAGAAGTGGGAAAGAGTAAATTCCTGTTGATACCATAGCATGTGCTACAAGAATCTTCGAAGTGATGATCATAATGGTCTCAGTAGCCATACGTTCAGTAAATTAGCTGGTGTTACTCAGTGGGGAAAATGGACCACCAAACACTGGGCTCCAAACTGAAAGTATACTCTAGTGAATAGCGTGTGTATCTTATCTGTAACTCATCTGTGGGGAGCATGCATGTGGAAAGGAAGCTTGAAGGCCTTTGAATACAGTTTTAATCTTCCCATGCAATATTTTCCTGTTGGATTGTCAAGGTGCTAGGCTTCTACTTGAAATTCGTAAAGGGCAGAATATTGATCATGGGCCTTCATTATATGTGATGTTTCACAAGTTTTTGAAGTCTGTAATTCCAAAAATGGACCCACTGTGTACTGCTGAGTTACTTATTGTGTATTTTGAAAGCCATCATATTTTTTTTTATAAAGTTTCCCTTTTTCCCCCATGGAGTTTGTCTTGAAGATATTTCAGTGTGTTGGCTTCCAAGTTAAACAGACTTTCAATACATTTCAGTAAGTGAAAGGACAGTCCCTCTATAAATGAAGGAGGAGACAATCTTTTGAGACCACCTAATTAATGTTTAATTAATTACTTATTTAATAATGCTGCAAAATTCTGGTATTGCATTAGTGTGCTGCCGTATTACTTCCTCTTCCTACAAGACAGCATAGCAGAAATTTCCAATCTTCAATAATGGCATTTGTAAGAACAAGTCGAGTTCCACAGCACTGACAACTGAGCAGTAAAAGATGCAGTGAAAGAGGACTTGTATCCTTATTTTGTCCCTTTCTTAAGCCTCAGACCTTTCCTTTAGGACCGAGATCACTATGCTTTCACAGCACAGAGATGCTAATGTGGAAAAAAGAGTAAAAGAACCAGTGTATTTTGTGGAGAAAATAAAAGAAGTGTTTTCCATTGGTGGGGGAAGTTAGAGAAATACGAAAAAAACCCCCACCTTTTTCATGAAAAGCAGACAACTTTCATGGAAAGTATCATTTAGTAAAAAGAAGAATAATTGCCAAACAAGAGGTCAGGGTAGAAGCAGCCATAGAAAACAGTACTGAATTCATTGGTATGGGATTTTGGGGTGCAGTTTTTATTGGGTCTGACAAAGTGCGTTGTGATGTCTTTGGAATGAGACTTCATGGAAATATACTAACAGCCTGTGCACAGATTCAGAAAACATTCCTGTATTTGAAGTGGTTTAGCAAAATTCATTTATCCATTAAATCAAGAATTGTGTTTAGGCTGCAGGACCTGATGGCCCACATAATGTGCACCGGGCTCCTAGCAGTCATATGTAAACTGTCTAATCACTCTCAGCTGTGTTATAACAAATAATTGGAAACTTAATATCTACCAGCAGTGGTACCTGTATCTGTACCAGTAGTAGACATTCCTCTTACAGTTTCTTAAAAAAAGATGAGATCCCTCAGAAAATGTTGTTTAGTTTTCTTTAAATTTTTTTTATTGCTACTTTTAAAAGCTGCTGTTACAGCTTGGCTGCCTGTTGTCCATGTTGCATTGTTTTCTTTGAACAAAAGCCAGTCCTTTTTTTGGCAAGTACTTTGCCTTTTGAACAACTGTTAGTAGGGAGAGATGCATTTCTGTGTTACAGTGATGATTTTAACAGGTCGCTCCAGAAACATTCCTGCATACAGAGGTCCTTGCTATGAACCATGCACTGTGAATCCCAAGGCGCTGTACAGTGGGCAGCTCTGTCTTGTGCACTGTGTTGGCTTTCATACTGGTTAAAAGATCAGTAAACCCTTCTGAAGTAGCATTTGATATTATTCCTTGCTCACTTTGTGTGCGTGGGATGTAAAAGCAATGAAAAAAATTGCACCCTATGTTCTGTAGAAAGATTGTTGCTGTTTTTGTAATGTTACCTAATCTATTAGAATTTTCTAGATACTGAACTGAGGAACCCAAATCCGCTCAAATGTATTACAAGACCTGGGAGAGTACCCTGAAGGTGGGATTGTGTTGGTAGATAATATACCTGTGCAGTCCTCTTAATAACATGACATATTTATGTGAAAAATTGTGAATAGTTGAAGCAAAGTTGTAATGAGATCTCTTGAAAACTATCATTATGTACACTTTCATTTCAAGTCAAATATGAAATCTTTTTTTTTTTTCCTCAATAGCTGTTTCTGAGCAGATGTGACAATTTTGGTGTTCTATAGTTATCCCAGTAATTAGCTGATGATTGCTCAGCAAAGCAGCCAACAAATCAAGAATATACAGGGTACAGTGACTCATCTGAGAACATTTGCTGTGTGTTATATTTGATTGTTAATTCTTGGTTATATGATTGCTGTATGAAGTATTCAAGGTTTTATAACTACAGAAAGGAGATAAAGTCTAAAATCTGGTTTTCAAAGGAAAGTATTTTCTTGGGTTCACATGGAGATGCTACTTCTCTCAAAATAAAGCCAACGAGGCCAAAATAGGAAGGAAACAGCTGCAGTAGTGACACTGTAAAGTTGCAGATGATAGTATGTGCTTGATTAGGCATTTAACTAGGAACTTTACATTCACCTAAGTCTAGTTTCAGCTTTGTTTGTAATATTTAACAGGTCCTGATAAATATTAATTGCTAAGATCTTCCAGGATATGATCACCTCCTCCTGAGCTGAACGAAGCTGGTGATGGGCTCAGTGACACACAGGTCTGCTCAACAAAGAACCTTGCACATACTCATCTTCGTGGCCTTGTTACACCTCACAGGCTGAAGGCTGGCATGTGAGGAGAATAAACGATCTTAAATGGATGGTCCTTTCTTCCCTCCCATTTTCTTCAGTGTGTCTACTTCCAATGGCCACCATGTATGTGAGATACTGTATTTGTGGACTCTTGGATTCCCTTAGAACTCACGGCAAAAGCTCACACTTTTTGGTGCTAGATATCATTATGTTAAATTGAATATGGGGGTCACATGGACTTGAAAATTTGAAGTTTTCAGTAAGAAAGGGAGTTAGTTCCTTTACTCTCATTTGTGTCTTTGAAAATCTTTCTTCTTAACTACTTGAGAAGTTTACTAAGCCTGGTGGTTTTTTGCATTTTAACTGCATTTCTCAGCGATAGAGGGATGAGTAAAGATAAATGAGCTTTCCCATGTTGCTTTCTTTTAGTTAGTCTCTGCTGTGAAGTTTTTGACTGACAATCCATATATGCATAAGTATGTGTGCAAGGTCAATGCAGCTATATTTTCCTAAATATCTCTTAAGCTTTACTTCCTTGCTGTTTGTTGCTTAGGCAGGCTGCTTTGCAAGAAGATAGTCACTTAAACCTTGAGCGGGCGCCCTGGTCCTTGCTTCTCGGGATCTTTTATTGTAACCCTGATCTTGAATTAAGGTGTATGAAAGGGATTTTGTAGGTTCATAATGAACTCCACTGAATTCAGGAACCACATGTAAGACTGAGGCCAAACTGCTTTGATCTGGAAGTCGAAAAGAGCATAAATAAAGAAAGGAAGATGGTAAAAGATGATGCTGTGTAAGAGGGCAGACTGTGGCACCAAGAGGAATAGTGAAGAAGGCAGTTTTTATTATAGAATGGAGATCAGCTGAGTTGGTTAGTTTCATGTGTGGGATTCTTTTTTAATATATTTTTTTATAGAATTAAATGTAAATTCCTTACTTGGGAATACTGTGGTTGAGTAGGGTTATGCATATGTGGCAGAGGATAGCAATGGATACATTTAAAAAAAAAAAGACAAACCATTCAAAATATCAGGAGATTTACAGGAGAAGCACTTTTTCATTGACTTTAACAGCAGTTAAATTGTGTGTCCCTGACTTAGTGTCAAAGTTATTGACTCTTATCATATGAATCTTCTATTTGTTACAGTTAGCTGAAATACAGTTCTTGACATTGTTTCAGTTTTAGGTGCTGATGACAAAGTTTGTGCATCTTATAAATTGCATGCAATGTGTAGAACTCTTATTAATTGGTGGTGGAAGTTACAATCCATATTTTAAATAAGTAGCATAATACAGCCATTCAGAATTACACCACAAAAAAGAGAGGAGTTTAATGGACTCCATATGTCTGCTTTTAGAACTGGTTGAGTAAAACTTTGCTATACCACATAATGGTAAACCATCAGTGCTATAATGTCTTTGGGGTCTTTTAAGAACCTTCTTTATAGACACTCTTCTGACAAAGATTAATTCATTAATGGATTCAAGCCAACAATATTATGGTTTATATTGTTACAATAAGCAGGCATTAGTGTTGGTTGCGTTATCGCTTTAAATTCCTGAGAACTGAAATGTAATATCCCTGCCTTTGAGGAAAAACTCATTTTGAACAACAAGCAGCTTTTCAATATACCACTTGCACTTTTAAAATGATTGTTTCAATGCATATCTTTGTAATTATTCTAAAAGAGGTTAAACTAAGAGTAGATGTATATAGGAAAATGTGGATATAGGATGCAGTCTTCTTGCATCAGTGGTAATTTTTTATACAGAAATGTTAATAACCAGTTCTTAAAAGTTTTTTCATGGCTAAGCATTTAAATAAAGCATCTCTATTCATAATTTTTAAGAAACTAGTGCTTAGGTACTGATGGGTAGCTAGCCTAGGGACACATTATGTGAGTGGTCTGATTGGCTGCTCCTCCTTACCCCCCCAAAACCAGTGCTTACACTTGGGAGTATTTCCGAACCCACTGACCCTACATGCGTGCTGCCTGGCCTAGCCACTCCTTTCGTAGTGAAAATCAGATCACTGGATTCTATATCAACATTCCTGTGGGGAGCATGTTAAAAAAATCTGTAGCAATCCTTCCTTCACTTCCACCCCTTAGACAAAGGCTGGTGAGGAATGTACGTACCCACATCATGTCAGAGGATGCATTGCTTCCCCATGCAAACCTAGCTGGGTCTGCTGCTATGTGGACCAAAACCTCAGAGTGGCAGTGAGTCATCTGCAAGAGGGGGGACAGAAACTATCAATGGACCCTGAGATGGGAATTCTGGACATTTTCATAAGTGTACCTTAATGGGACAAGCATGTTTTGGTAGAAAACAAAGACCATGGCTCTATTAAAAGGGCATAGCCAGGAATCTAATCTTCTAGTTTGTCATTATTTGTCTTAAAATGACTTGTGCTTTTCGGAAGGGTGTGTTTAAGTGTGTGAGCAGATACAGGGGAATTATCGTATACTGTTGAAGTTCTTACAATGTTCTATCTAAGTGTGAAAAATAAAAACTTTACAAAAAAGCATATAACAATAGCCTTTTCAAAGACTTTTTGGAAAAACAAATAAATGTCAACCTTTCTATTACTTTCATTCAAATTTTTTTTCATATTGAATTATTCATTCCATGAGCTGTTTAGATTTGCTTAAAAAAGTAGACTGACTTTGAAAGGAGCTGTCTTACTACTTGTAGGTGTCCCCTTCAAAGTCATATTCAGAGCAATTAGTTCTTCTGTTCAAAGGAACATGCCCATATTCAGGTGGATCTCCCACTTCCATAGTCCACATGGATATTCACACTTCGTCTCAGGATTGTTGCCTGTGTCTCAGTGTGGTGGGCTGACCTTGCTTGGCTGCTAGATGCCCACCCAGCCACTCTCTCACTCCTCCTCAACAAGACGGGGGAAAAATAAGATGAAAAAGCTCACAGGTCAAGATAAAGACAGGGAGATCACTTACCAAACTAAGTGTTTGCTATATGGGAGTAACTGTGGAGTAACATTTTTAACTCCTGGAGAGACAGAAAAGGAAGATGGATCATCCTCTTGAGTGGCATCACAGCATTACCTCATAATGAAGTAAACCAGTTTCATCAAAACTTACTGGAATTGCTGATATTTCTATAAAGCAAGGGAGATAAAGCAGAAAAATGAAAGTCCTCTGTTGTCTGTAAAGTCATTCCTGCATTTCAAGGCTGTTAGAGAAACTGACTGCAAACTTAGGCAGACACCACTTCTTCTATTTTTCCTTTACAGATTTTTTTTTTCTTAAGAAAAGAAAGAAATCCCATTGTTTGCTCTTTTAATTATCACAGGAATCCAGGACCTGGGTATTTGGGAATCCCATTCTCCCATGTCTTAAGTGTTGGCAGTACAACCTTTTGGAGGCTCTGCTGTTTGGCATCAGCCCTTTTCTGAGTGGTAACTGGAACTAATTAATCTACCAGTGCTCGTCCACCCATGCATTTCACCAGAAAATCAGATTGCTGCTGGAAGGAAGGGAATGATATAGCTGTCAGAAGAAAAGGAGAGCTGTCATGTCATGGCAGTTTATTTTTAAGTCCTTATTTCTGTTTTCGTAAAAGGGTGATAATTAATTAATTTAGTTGCTCATCAGCCCACAGTTTTTGATAAAGAGGTAGTTATTGTAGAAGCAAACATCCGTTCGTTATTTCAGATGTTGGGATTTAATACATGCTCGCAGTTACCTTCTGCACATATGTAATACATTCTAGCTTTTTATAAGGCTGTTGGTTACAAATAGCTTTGAAATAACTACCATGCCTTCCAGCTATGAAATCCCATAATAATTATTCATTATATCACCATCATTTTTATTATGCTAAAAGGGATTCCTCCACACCCCCTCCCACAGCAGAATAATGTTGTAGAAGGGATTTCATTTGCCCACATTAATTCAGGATTGTTCAACACCACAATACAGCTATATCATCTTTGTTTTAGGGGAAACTGAATGGAGCGAGACAGCCGTTCCATGAAACTTCAGTAATTGGATTCATGTTTAAATAACGTGTGGGCAAAAAAACCCTTCAGCTTCCTAGCTTAATTCTTTTTATTATCTGCATGTAATCTGAGTAGGTTCTAACTAGAAGTTCTCTAAGAATTAGGCTAGCTGGCTTTATAGCTATAATTTAGGCATAGTTATACATACCTCTGACAATTCCCACTTCCTGTTACATATTCAGAACATAAAAGACAAGGATGTTGAGATGGTAATTTGTTTCTGAAAATGAATTCTGATTCTTTTAACCCTTCTTCCCCCAAATTGTAAAAGTATTTCTGGAGCTTAGGGCCATTGATTTGTGTTTGGTTTTGTTTTTTTCTCTTTTACATTTAAGACTACCAGAAAAAGTCTGATTTTAACTTAATTTTAATGTGGTATATGCTGTTATAACATCCAACTGCTTAAACATATTTTAGGCTTTAAAATGCATTCATTTAAACTGCTTTGGTTCCTAAGCATCTGATTTAGATACTTGTGCATTCACTTCTTAAATAAAGTGAAAGCATATTGTGTCATACAAGATTTTTTTTCTTCATTATCTGATCCTTATGCATTTGAACTTGGGCTTCTGTGACAAAGACACAGTTGTTTGTCTGCTGATTGAATTTAACAAGAAGCTGGTGTTCTCTAAGTACAAGTGCCTCATTTCCTAAAGCATAACAGTACAGTAATGCTAAATGCACATACGTACAAAAAAGCATTAAACCCCACAAAATCCCCTTAAATCTCAAAGTTGGAAGTTTAGCTACTGAAAGGTAATGTTCTGAAATTAAAGCCAAAAGTAATTTTCTTATGTGGGTAAGGAGTTTTATATGTAATAAATAAGCTGTCATAAAAGGGTTCTTCAGAGGCAACTTCAAGGAGATGGTATGAATTCATGTGCATTGAGTGATCATGGTCCCCAGCCAAATGTACAGCAAAAAGATATCTTCAAACCTCTTATGAAATAATAGGCAAAATAACCCTCATTTTACTGCAGTTGCTCAGTTCTTTCTGTTGGATATTTATGTAAATGATGTATTTTTGGAGCTGCTGCCTAGTAAATGGATACTACTGGCAAGCATCTGTCTGCCTACTCCAGAAGTGTAACACCCTTGCATCATGTAGGTTGTTATAGCAAACAGTACAAGAATGTCATACATTAAAGTTTATAAAGGGACCCATTTCACTTAGTTTTAGCCATCTGAAGGTTAGATTCAGTCTGACCTAGCTATGAGTCAGTGAAACGAAATGGGCATCTCAGCAGGGATGTTCAGCCCACTTAACTTTTAGGTTCTTCCGTAGTCAGTGAAAGAGGACAAGCATCTCCAGAGGGTAATTTGTCTTCTCCCAAGGGTCTGACCTAAGAGTGAATCCTTAAGGTTTTAGCTGGTGAAGTAAGGTGAGGTGAATTCCATCCCTAACTTGCTAAATATTGTAGCTTGTTACTAGGGCGTACTTGTTTATGACTTGAGAATGATCCAGGATGTCTGTGGTGGAAATTAAATCACATTTGTTATGCACTTTAGTGAATCAGAGCATTTGTTTTAATGTAGTTGAGCAAAGCAACATTTTGAACTGTGAATTTGTTAAAAGAAACACCTTTGTCAAGACTCAGAGTCCCTGCAGGTGGGCTCTGGTCTGGGAAGTTCTGGTAGAGTCAGATGACGGAAGTTTCAGTGAATATTTTGAAACATCTTTCCATTATGGAATGATAGTAGAAGGGGTTATGGTAGAAAACGCTTTTAAGATGAAACTTAAAAGGCTTATGACAAGTATTTTACATTGTACAGTCTGCACAGGTCCCTTCCTGTTCTTCATTCCTGTATTTTCAAAACCTTGACTTCACAAAAGTAGATTGGAGTCAATACATCCCGCAAAACCTTCGTGTGCACAAAGCTAACACAGTTCCTATGGGTGACATCCCTAGTCTCACATCCCTGTCAATGAGTTGATGGAAATACTTACCAAGTAAAGAAATCTGCTTGTCTTCAATTCTGTTAAAGCAGCTTAAAAATTGAAACTTTTTCAGCAGTAGTGTTTGTGGAGAGTCTTGCCATGGTATGTTGAATTTCAGGATTGCCTAGAAAGCACGTTAGGATGTTCTGCCAAGCTGCTAATCTTGGTATGTCCACTTGCACAGCAATATTAACCTCGCCATAGTATTCTGTATGTGCAAATAGGTTATTGTTTTCCTCTGGTTCCTGTCTGGCTCTGCATAGTTACCATTCTAGGCTTTTTTTTTGGTGTTGGGGGGGTGGAGTGGTGGTTTGGCTCTTAAATTGTTTTTCTTTTTGGCACTGGTGCTTGACTGGTTTCTGCCTTCTGTTTAATTCCTAAATATTTTTTTTCTTTGCATTGTAGTTACTGATCTTTATCTCTAATACTTACATTTGTGGTGATGTGTTTGTTTTAGAGTTTCCACAATGTGCTATAATTTGTTCTTTGTATTGTCTCATATGTTTACTTACTGACTTGGAGAGCAAAGAGGAAAAAAGAAACAAAAAACTAAAAAGGAAAAAATATATATTTTTTTTTTTTTTTTCAAAATTTGTAGTCAACACAAAATACACTGTAGAAAACACAGTTGTTTCAACAGTCTCTCAAAGCTGAGACCTGGGTAAAGTTTATAGTTTCAATGAGACTCGGGGGAACATACATTTTCTGCCAACTCTAAAAAGACTTGAAAATGTGTTGAAATCTTATATGTATTGTATTTGTTTTGTCTGTGTAGGCAAGTGCTTCTGTGTGGCCCCTGCTTTTCTTGATATTCTCTACAGCTGACCTTGTAGGTGGGTTTTATGTCTCCGGTGTCGATCAAAGGGAGTTTGTAAAGTGCTTTTTAAAAGTGCTTTAAGAGTTAGTCTGACTCATGTTTCATGGGTTTGAAGGATTTATTGAAAATATGTTCAGCAAATTAATTTTTATTTCTATAAGGAATTTGAATTCAGTTTCTTGAGTTTAGATTTTTTTCCCCTTCCTACTACAAAAAAATAAGGTTTTGCTATGGTACTTATGTATTATTTAAGTAGAAAACAGAGAATCCCCATTTTATAACTGAGTGTGTAATTTTTCTCATGGTAAAGTTACTCGCCATGTGCAGGTGAAAATCCTTGACTTGTATGCACCTGTATGTTAAGGTAGGATTTTTAGTGGTATGTATGGTTTTGTAACTTCTAACACCTCATTAGATTCATTACTTCATTTGTGCTTGTCCTATTTTATTTTTTTTTCCTTCACTATTAGTCTTTTTATTCCAGTTCCACAAACACTTATTACTACTGTTAGCCTAGACTTGGTGCAACTAGGGAAGGGTTAGGGTATTCTGCTGTGCTGCTTCAGCTGGCAAGGAGAGAACAGGTTTGCTATTTGATGTCAAGTGAAAGAATAGTACTTGATCTCTGGGACATGGCTTGATTGATTGATTTATTGTCCCAAGCATGCTTGTTTGGTACTACATATTGTCTAGACACCCCTGTCATTTCACTTTGAAAGTTACTTTACATACTCGTGTTTCCAAACAAATTCAAATCTGTACAGATGTAACTGATTTTAAATTCTGGTCAAACGAGGGTGGTTTCAAGACCAGTGGAAGTAAGGAGTATCAATATACTCTCCATTCTGACTGTGGTACAACTATTTTGATACAGTTGCTTAGCGAGGTGGATTAAGCTGGTAATGGATTCCTATCACTGCAAGTGGAGCTGAGCAGAATTCAGCCTCGTCTGTCCATGATGGGGTCTTCTTTGGAAAGGTTCTGTCCTTAGGCTGTGGAAACACTCTGCACATTAAGTATGTAAAGATGGGAGATCTCACAAGAACATACTTGAAACTGCACCACATTTGTAAACAGATGTTATTTTGTGGTTTATAAAGATTAGTTTATTTTTTTTCTCCAGCTGTATGCCAGAGTCTTACATTTGTGCACTTTCTGGATATGGTCAGAGGTTGATGTATCGGTTTAGCAAAAGCCAGTCTGTTCTCTCATGTATTTGTGCCTAGTGTTGCCAAAGACACTTAGATACATTTGGATGAGCTTTTTCTCTTTTGGATGCATTTTTATTTGTTTTGACACATGATATTTTGGGATCACATGTGTCTGCAAGAGCAGCAGCCATAAGGAGATGAGACTAGTTTAAATAGTTCAAAGACTGAACTGATACAGTAATTGCTTTTTTATTTAATCATCATCTCTATTTGAGAGAGGGGAAATTTGAGACAGAAGTGATTTGGGGGATTGCAGTAGGAGTCGATGTCAGTCTAAGCTGATGTCTGCCTTTTTTTTTTTTTTGTCTTTAGTCATACTGAGTCATGGTCTCTTCTTTTCCTAGAAGAGCACTTCTCTGATAGTAAATGGTGGAGCTGTTCAGCTACAGAGATTGAGTGTGTGTGTGTGTATGTGTGTGTGTATAGCTTTCCTTTCTGGACATTGTTTAATGAAGTTTATATTAATTCCTGTTTCTAAGGACAGGTACTTTTTCTCACAGTCTCTTGCATTGCAGTGTCGAAACGTTCCTACCAGCAGGTGGAGAACTATTAAAAAAGGCAAATCGACCGGATGATCACTCCTCTTTATGAAGCATGACCTTTTCAGAGGTTTTCAGAATACCTCACTTAATTTTTCCTGTTCTAAATTCCCCTTCAGCATATCCCGTTAATTTCTGTTGGCTGGACTGTGTATGCAGAAAAGGGCATTTGGAGGGAGATTTCCTGAGCTGCAGGAACCTTAGAGGAAAAGCTGATGAATGGGTAGAGATGTTACAGCTGCCCAGCAGGACTCCAGTAACACTTTCTATGCCTGGAAGAGCCTGGCAACTCCCTGCCTTTCCAGCTGAGTGCCACCGTGGGAATCTTCTCCATAGGGATGAAGAACCTCCGAGATTTCTCCGAGCCCCGCTAAATGTGATCTATCCCTTTGTGTACATCAAACTTGACAATTCCTACTGCTAAGTGAGAGGAAAGGTTTGGGATTAGCACATTTGCAGTTTGATAGTTTCAGCCTTTCTGATCTGGTTCCAAAAAGGTTTTTTTTAGTCTTGTATTTTGAGGATTTTACAGGTAACGTACTACAGGAGATCTGATGGTCAGGTTTTCATTTAGCCTAAGGTGGTCCAGTCTTAACCACTGGGCATGTGAACTAGATGTCAGTTTTGGGTTTCTTCTTGGGAGACAGGAGCAGCAGAAGCTCAGGGCAACCTCGAGCTGCATTGGAGACCAACCTTGTCCACTCCTGTGTCCTTTCCTCCTCTGATAAACAGCAGCTTGCAGTTCTGCTGACTCTTCTTTCTTCCACACTTGAAGAAAACTGCAGTGCTCAGGTTTCTCCAAGGCCGTGATGTTGCGGGGAGGCAGATGCGCCCAGCCCAGCTGTGTGAGAGTCAGCTGGCTGGGCTGTGCTGGCTGTCTTGCCTCCTCCAGGGAAAAGGCACTGGGCCAGATTCAGTTTGTTAACTTCCAGCTGGATTTTACTCACTAGTCTGTCCCAGCAGCATGCAGAACTGGCAGCTGACATCTGGGAGGTAAGCATGGAATTGCAAACTGTTAGAGAACAGAAGAAATTTGAAGCATCTCTTAAAGCATTGACTGGATTTTCACAGTATGCAAAATTTATCCAATAATCAGTTGCCAATTCTGCATCTGCAACTGGGATAGGTAAGACTTGAAACCAGCCAGCACTGTGATACAAAGTATTAACAAATTCCTTTGCTGGCTTTACCTTGATGTTTATTTTCTCTTCCCTTTCCCATGAGAGCTTTGTTCTACATCCACTCCCTCTGCGCACCACCTTCTTCAAGAACCTTTCCTTGAAGCCTGAGGAAGTGGTTTAACATTGGATACAGACGCATGCATGCAGACACACACAAGCGTAACATCCCATCGTTAGAAAAGGAGTGTGACTTCCTGTACACAGCAGGATTGGTGGGGGTGGGAATGGCACAGTTGCTAAAAGGCAAACAGCAGAAAGGCAATCCCCAAAGTATATAAAATTCCTATAATTTAAATGACTAAATCAGCTGAATGCTCCACTGGTTCAGTACAGAGTCTAAATGTCTAACCTGCAGTCTTCTGACAACCAAACTTGGACTGTGGAGGCAAACAAAAAGAACAGGGAGATGGGTAGTGAAAGAAGATAGTAGGAATGGTTTTAAGCATCTCACTACTCAAAACTAATTTCCATTTTACTCTTACCTAGAAATAAAGATGGGGAGCCTAGCTGCAGCATACAGAATTTCTTTGTTGAAATGTAACCTAGGTTTCCTTGTTACTGTCTCTCTGCTTCTATTTGTTAATATGCATCTCATACAGTAAAGAACTGAATAGCTCAAGTCAAATGCATCCTGGCCTGGAGTAAGGTTGCTTGCATTACTTTTTCCTCTGATAAAAGAGGTGGAATAACATGAAAATAGTGTGAATGTGATGGACTAATTTTCCTTTTTGAACCTTTTCTTGTCTGTAATTCCCCCATACGTGTTCTCCCTGTGTAAAACTGTGTTGCACTCTAATCTCCTTGCAAACTTGTTGAAATTCCTTCTGCATGCCTTAATGATCCTACATGCCCTCAGACCAGCCTAGCTTCTGGCCCTCTGGGTTGATGTGACACACTTCTCTGCTACAGAGCACAATTAATTAGATACTTGGACATGTAAACACTTGAGCATATTGGTTCCTAGCTGGGGTGTTCCTAATTCTCTCTGCACCTAATTAGAGAATGTAGGCCTTTCCACAGGGGTCCATGCCATGCTAGGTGGTTGTACAGGGGCTGCAGGAGGATCTGGTAAGACAGCATTTGGTTGGAACTTCCCTTTATGAGGAAAGGAAAAGTATAATCTGATGGTACGACAAAGAGTCTTCTGATGACCAGTTGAAGGCCTTAGAGGTCTTTGTCCCTGCAGCGAACTCTAGTGGTACCTCTGCTATCAGTAGGAACAAAGCTATGAGAAAGACCACATTCATGTTTAAATAGAAAGGGAAAGGGAGATACCAGATTGATCACAATCGGCTGGATCAAGCCAGAAAAACACTTCAGCCTACTTCTTGCTTCTCCATGAACTATTTATGGGGAAGAAGTACATTCTTGAAAGGAAGTGGCATTGAAACTACCATCTGTTTATTTGAGACCCCTTCTGAGCCTCATGGTGGTGCAGACTTCTAAGAGCACCACTTGGACTGAAGGAGTTATGACAAGCCTTTCTTTCTCTCCTAATCACTACATTCTCTAAAAAGACTGGCCCAGTAAACATGTATTGTTCTGTATTCCTTTTCTTCTGTGTTTTTGTGTATGATAAACTAAATTTTACCCTTAGATAACCTTGTGTGCCTACAAAATTTTATTTAGATGTCCACGTTCCTAAAAATAGTACATGAATGAAGTGTTCCAAGCAGCAAACCGCAGCTTCCTGAGGTAGCAGTGGCTGTAGTGCAGTTTCTAGTTCAAAGATTTTGTTTTATAAGTGATATAACATTGCAGAGTCTACATCCAGTTTTACGGCATTGCTTTGCTGTGCACTTTTTGTTTGTGTTCCTTTAATGATACTGGGATGCAAAGCATGTGTCGTGAGTTGGCTAATATAACAGAAGATGGCTAAGGCATATGTTTTGTGGTATGTGTGCCCACTCCACCACTTGACAAGGCTGTTTAACCTATAGGTTGTTTCTAGCCTTCAATGATCAAAATACTGCCCACGTTTTAGTCATATATTTTACCACTTATGTACTGAAAGTGCACTCACTTTCGCAGAATTTAAGATTGAAAGTTCAGGTTTAGTACTCTGACTCTTGGTAAAAATTGTTTTCCTGGTGTCTAAAGCCCTGCTTGCTCAAACAAACTCTTTGGTAAAAAGGGATCTGGCTGGGATTCGGTTGCCAAATGTGTTTAGAAAAGGCATCGTAAATGATAAATAATGATTTCAAGTTCATTTGTCTGGGACAAATCCAAGCTTGATATGTGTTATGTTCCAAAATTAATTCAGCAAAATAGGGTGGGGGGAAGTAGAGGGGGGAGAGTGAAATGGTCATTTAGCAATACCAAAGTACTTAATTTTCTTGACAAAGTTCTTAATATTTTAAAACATTTCCATCTTTTGGACAGAAACCATACACTGTCTAATGACTGGCAATAAAACTAAGCAAAAGATTTAAGACCTATGAATGTTACAGTTGGAGGAAACTATAATTAAGGCTGGCAAGACTGTGTTTCCTTAAGGAAACAGAGAGCTCAGACAGCTTTTAAAAGGAGATGGTAATTATTTTTCCCACTGAACTTCTATGTATTGATAAATGCATGTTCCTCAGTCTTCAGCCAGTAAGTTAAGCAGTAAAGTATATCCTAAGTAACTTCTTAATTTCTGTTTCCCAGTGTGCTGTTTAAACTCTTAAAACAATTTATCTAGTAATAGTTTCTTCTGATTGTAAATCAGTATTCTTCAATTCTGTATCTTATATCTTCTGCTGAGGGAAAGAGAGGTGTAGAATAAAGTCAAATTTAATGGGTATGGCTAAAAAGTAAGGCAGTTCTAAAATACTTCACTCTCTATGTATTTTGCATGCACTCTTTTGTAGCCTGTCTGCTTCCAGTGAGCCGGGGAGACTCTATTACTACTGAATACAATAGCAGGAAGATTGCTCATCATAAAATAAATGTGGGTGCACAGAAGTATTGCCAGTCAGCAGGTCATTACATGTCACCAAGTCTGGACCATCTTGGAATCACTTCAGAAACCAGTAGCGTATTTATAAATCCTTAATCTGGTGGGCTTCCCTTCCATAGCCAGGAAAGATGCTGCGGAGGCTGAAGCTGGGAGTGGTGTTTGCTGCAGCTCCTGAGCTCTGGGGCTCTCACTTTACCATGATGTTCCAGTGCTGTCAGGACTTTGGCTGCCCTGGTAGCTTCCCAGGCACTGTGGGAAGAGCAGTCTGGCATGCCTTGGTGCTTGTCACTGCGGGCTTCCCCTTAGTCCACTAAATACTGTGGAAGGGCATGAGTAGCTGGGAAGCCCTGGGGATGCTGGTTCCCAAGGGCCTGTGCTCCTGCTCCTGGCACAATGAAATACTCTTGTCAGGTGGGCAGCACCAGAACTTGGCTTATCTTTGAATTATTTATTCCTACTTTATTCTCCGTGGGAATGAAGACTGATTTTGAAAGAGCAAGGTCTTCTATGAAGTGGGATTTCATTTTCCATACATCCCTGCAAATGAGAAAGACCATTTTGTGCCAAGGGATTTTGAATTATTAGGTAGATTCAGATGAAGAGCTGTATAGTTAGGGAACAGCATACTTTACCTATATGTGGAAAGTCATCATACGAGTGGTGGTGTGGAAGTATAGCATGACATACAAAATTCCCTTCTACTTCATATCATTTTTCTAATCAATTCCCTTTTTCACGATTGTTATTAAATTGGTAAATTAGTTGTTGTTTGAAGAGTCAAGCATTTGTGGTGATTTTATTTGACTTTTGATGAGGCAGATTTCATGGTTCTGACATATAACCAGAGTGAGTTTGTGTAACCAGATCATTTTGCATGTGAGTGAGTTTGTCTTTGAGTCAACTTCATAAGAAAGTGGTTGTCCCCTGTTAGAACTGTCTACAGATAAATTGGTTGCTGCAGAGCTATGAAGAGGAAGCGTAAGGCAAGAGGTAATGGCCTCAAGTTGCGCCAGGGAAGGTTTAGACTAGATATTAGGAAGTATTTCTTTACAGAACGGGTTGTTAGGCGTTGGAATGGGCTGCCCAGGGAGGTGGTGGAGTCCCCATCCCTGGAGGTGTTTAAGAGTAAGGTTGACATAGCGCTGAGGGATATGGTGTAGTTGGAAACTGTCAGTGTTAGGTTAACGGTTGGACTGGATGATCTTCAAGGTACTTTCCAACCTAGATGATTCTGTGATTCTGTAATGTGTTCATGCATCCTTGTCTATTTCTCCAGATATGAATTAAGTAATTTTTAAAAGCTAAATTAAAATGAATGTGTGTTACAGTGCTTGCAAAAAAGCAGAACTAGGCATAGCACAATGGCTTTGTGCAGGTATATGGCATAATTATGTTTTTCTCTCCATCTTTGGAGATGGAGGAAGAAGCTGTTCAACAAGGGCCGTAGTGGAGATGAGGGAAATCTGTGCCTTTTTGGCACCTGAGATTCTTTTTAGTTTCTAATTTTTACATGTAACCAACCCTAAAAAGGCACACAAAATGTTAAAACACAAAAGTGTTAAAAATGACTTTCCAGGTCACAGGTTACGTTTTAAACCAAACTCGTGTTGTTACGGTTCCGGCTAATATTTCTGGAGTTAGAAACCTGTCACTGTTTCCATTTGGAGAGAGGGAGCTATAACTGTCTATAAAAATACGTTCCCAGCCAAAGCATGCCACGTGAGGTCGTTGCTGAAAAGCAGTTAAAGTCTGGCAGCTTTGAAATTAGAGGCACATCAGCAAGACTGGGAAATCTGCTGCTTTCTGACTGTGCTGCACTCCTAGAAGTCAGGAAATGTATGACGATAGGTGTACAGTGGCTGTTTGAGGTCTGCTTTTATGGGTCACTCTGTACAGAATCAGGTCTGGATGGATGATTTGGGTTTGTGTGGATGTTTTAGTGTTAGGTTTTGTTGTGCTCTGGATGTCATTTCAAAAATTATGCTCTTGATGGATATTTTAACACCTTCTATCCATTTCCTAAATCTTTTGTGCAATTGGTCCTTTTCCTCTGGTTCACCACAACTTTAAGTAGCTCCAGCACACTCTTCCAATTTACGACGTCTCCCTGACTCGCCAGCTGGACTGCACACATAGACTTGGTGCTCCAGGAAGGAAGACTTGGCATCAAGTGTGTCTGGGGTTAATGAAAGCCTGGAGTGGGAGGTTATAAAAATCAGATGGTTATAGTAATTGTAAGGGGCTATATGCTGAGTTTAATAGCTCCAGGGGGAATGGTGATATATGAGGAGTGTAAGAGGAGAGAATGGGCATAGGGAGGTGCCATTTTATATATATATCCCTCTTCCCCCTCCCTTTTCATTCCCTCTTTGCAGGATATTTTATATCTTTTTGCCAGAATCCTAGTCTGACCTGATCATCAAACCTGAGCACTGCATCATCAAACAATCCCTACAGAAAGCTTGCAGAGAGGGGAAGCTCTTTCCAAAATCCAGTTTTCTCCTCTGGCTGCAGTAAAATATGTAAGTCTGCTAATCACACATGATTATCTCTCCTGCATTTTCCATGTTTTTTCTAACTCATCTACTTTACTTTTTATCTTGATCAGATACTTACATTTCATTTTATGTTCAGGCAGATGTAAGAAGTTTTTTTTAAAGGAAAACAGCCACAAAGTTAACATCACCTTGTATTTTGGTGTGCCCCGAGTTCAGGCTCAGTCACATGGGCTAGTGCTCCTGCTCAGGTGGAAAGAGGGAGTAGTTGGAGGCAGATCTACTGTAAAGGGTTGACTGTAATCACAAATTTACCATCACTAGCTTCCTGTGATGACCTGTATGAAGGCAGTCACGGTAAGCCAGGAGTTTACAGCTCCACATGGAGGCACTGGCAGTTGCTGTATGACTGTGCTTGGTGCTCCCATTCTTCTCCCTTCATGGAGGTAATGCCAGGTCCTTAGTCTTAGTGATCTGGACTGCTGTGTCTTGTCCCATGACCCTGAATGTAAGGAGACCCTAATGTTACTTACTAGGCATAAGAGGACACTAAAATTAGGAGCTGCCTCATGTTTAGGATTATGTCATCTCTGGGTGATTGTAATGTTAGCTGCTGAAAATCAATGTTTAGGCAACAGTTAATAGTACTACATTGAGACATGGTGATTATATTTTGAATTAAAAATCAGATAAAATGATCTTGAAAATATAAAAAAGCCTTTATAAAATGAATTATTCTCTGGGACTACCTTGCATGAATTCTCTGTCATTTTTGCTTCATAGAGTTAAAAGGTGCTTGTCTTGTTAGTTTGCAAAGCCAGCATTGTGACAAAAAAATGCTTTAGATTCCAGCTTGTATATTTAAAGAATAATGAAATAGAATTGCACTGTCAACCTAAATTCTGCCTTTATTTACATCTCCTTTTAATTATGAAAGCCATGTTTTTTAAGTGGTTTAATAGAAAACGTAGTGAGTACAAAATCTTTGAGGGAGATACGAGCACCTTTCATGACATGATTTAACTAGTTCTTTTCTAGGCCTGGTTTTGGCAGAGAATACATATGTATGTGTATATGTATGCACGCACACATGTGTACAGCTCATAACTTGAACAAACTTTGTTCTGGAAGTCCTTGAGGCACAAGTGTGGAACGCCACATCGTTGGTTTTGCAGTCATGTTTTGGAGAGGAGCTGCACTTTGAAGAGTATTCTAACTGCATCATTATTCCATTTTTTAAAAATGTACTTGAAGTTAGGATGGCCTGTTTTCTGTATGCTTCACAATGTCAGAAAATAATAAAAACAAAAACCCAACACCATAGAGATTATGAGTAACTTGAGGTTACAGTTTAAGTAAGTGTTCAAATATAAATTTAAATATCAATGTGTTTAATGATGTTGTTTTCAGAGGCAAAAGTAAGTGTCATAACGTCTTAAAAATTTGCCTCTGGTGGTAGAGATGAAAATGTGCTTATGATTCTCAGCTGCAGCTTTATGTGTCACAACTACCTCCTAAAAATCTCAAGGAAATACAAACTGAAATAAATCTGAGATACAAAGTGAGAGATGCATTTAAATATTTTGCTTTCTTCCTGTGAAATAACTGTGTGAAGAAAACAGGTGTAGTAAGGGATCATTTGTGTGCACTCTCCTTAGTGCATGAGTTTGCATTAGTATATGCAATGAAGTAAATTTGTTCTCAGTCCTTTTCACTTATCATTTTAGAGCCCAGACCTGTCCTCACCAAGGCTTCTTTTTACAGATAGTTATGCGAATAAAGATCTTTTAATATTTTTTTTTATGTCCTAGTATGTGACTTTAGACAAATATAAGAACATGCTTAGTACTGCTAATTTTTAGGTGGCTCTTGTTAAATGACAGTATGGCTAGGATTTTCTCTACTCAGATGATGCCTTTTGGGCTCTCCATGGACTTTCCTAATAGTCCAATTCTAAAGAGCTTTTGCCTGTCTTCACAGATATCATCTATCTTTGCTCGCATCATCTGCTTCCAGTGGGAGGATATGTTCTCTCTCTTCCAGTTGATTACTTCTAGTCAAAAATCTAGTATAGAATCATAGAATCATTTAGGTTGGAAAAGACCCTTATCATCGAGTCCAACTGTTAAACTAACACTGCTAAGCTCGCCACTAAACCATGTCCCTAATGCATGTCCTAATAATGGGAGTTGTAATCATGATACGAATTATCAGGCTGAGTTAAAGACTATAGTTGCACCAAGACTGTACTACACAGTCTGTCCTTTCTGGAAAGCTATCAACAAATATTTATCATTCAGAAAACTGTACCAGGAGACTCATAACTGGAGTGGTCCTGGCTGCTACTGACTTATTTGAAATTATTGGAGTTTGTTAATGTACAGCAATGTCAAAAATAAAAACCTTTTTGAATATCAAAGTATTGATTCAGCTGCTGTGTTTCAAGTGCTTCATTTGAAAATACTAGTCTGCATTTTTCGGTAGCTGTTTTCTCAGTGGCTTACACAGTTTTTACCTCTGGTGGTCTCTGGGATGAAGTGTTTTGAGAGCCGAGGGGAGATCTTTGGAGAAATCATTTCTCTTATGAAATACTCCAGAAATGAAATTTTTCAATTTTCTAATGGAATTGATCTTTTTTCCCTCTCTTTTTTTAGAAGTGAGATATAAAACCAAGTAACTTCTTACTTTAAGGCATTGACACTCCTTTTATTCTGAGATAGTGAAGCTATTATCTCAATTTAAAGAATGAAGAATTCAGAGGAAGAAAAGCTATTTGCCCAAGTCATGGAAACTGTGGCTGAAGAACCCGTGTCTTATCCTAAGCTGAGGGCTCCCTTGAGTAGTTCATGCCTTCTCTCAGAGGTACAACATTTATAACAAACAGGAAGAAAGAATAAACTGATTTATTTAGCATATCTTCATTTGTTTTTTAAGATCAGAAAGGACTGTTATAATATATTGCCAAGTATTATTACCTTTTACTCAGATGTATGTAAAGACTCAAACTGTCACAAAGCACTTCAATTCACAGGTCTAAACTGTGTGTCACAGACCACAACAGTGACCAAGGAGCCGCAAAACACTTCAGGTCTTTGGAAAGGTGAGACATTAACTAAATGAAAATTACCCAGACAGTCCAAGCAGGTAAACCGTGTCACATGCTGCAAGTCTATACTGATTTGATGGAAGAAAATTCTTTTCTGAATGTAATCTGACCAATAGCTTGACTCTGAGTATATGGGGGACATACACAAACTAGACATGAGTTTTGATCTAGCATATTACTTGCCCCTAGTTATGGCCAGTCTCTGATCATTCAGAGGAAGAAAAATAATTTTCCCCTATTCTTGGGAAACTACATTTGATGATTGCATGTTGAAGTCGGTAACGTTTTCAGGTTACTGGCTGGGCTCTGAAGTATGAGACTATATGTGATTTTATAATTAATGTCTTAATAGGCATGAAACTACTGAGGGCAATTTGGGCATTTGTGTCCTACCTGGGATCAGGAGCGGCTCACTGGCCATGTCTACAATAGCAAGAAATGAGGTCCAGTGGGGTGCATTTGTAGAATTAAACAACTAGTTCTGGGGACCTGGTGCCCATGCTTTACACATTTCAGGGTTTTACTTTGGGCTAGCTCTAATCTGGTTCTGTAAACTACTTGCTGAAGAATGTTAGGTGTACACTTGAAGCATATTTTCCAGTTCAGGTTAATTTGAAGGAAATGCAGCTCCAGGACTGCTCTGGCATGTAGATCAAAGCTCAGTCTGTAGGGAATGATTTGCATTCCTGATGTAAAAGCACAGTGATGATCCAGACTGTGACAGACACTCACAATTCATGTATTCTGAAGTGGTCGCATGATATCTCCAGGGGCAAGAACCAAATACGTTATCCCAGTAGTGCCATGAAAGCATGTAACTTTAGAAGAGAGATGTAGTCTCCCTAACAAGGACTTCAAGCCAGTCCAAACCTTCTCCCATTCCCTTCTTCCCCTGCCTCCATTTTACAGGTTACATATTCCAGTGTTTAATTACATGGTGGACACATCCTGTTTTAGTTCAAGCCTAACTTCAGCTTCCAGTCATCATCAGCAAGATGGACCCTCTCCCTCCCTCCCCTGTGTAGTTGGTATTTACCTTTGTTCAACTGAATTTTTTACGTTGTAAATGTTTAGTCATGACTTGAGGTGACTGTACCAGTAATGGTTCCTTCTGATGACTTGATACCTCATCAGCTTTTGTCATTTGGATACTGTGCCAGCAAAGATTTTCTTTTTTTGAGCCTTTTTGGTAAGCATTGATCCTTTCTTAATACACTGTACATTTAGAGATTAGTTGGTGAGCTGAGTTTTAAAATCAAAATGTCATGTTGTACTAGGTCAGATGACTTGAAGAAATAAAAGTATAAAACCAACAGTTTTCTTCAGTGCTTATAGAGAGTAACAGTTTATTTTGATCTAAACCCTTGCATATTCTATCTGTTACATAGGTATGTATGTATATTTAGTCTCTACTTCTCAATGATGCAATGCTTTCTTGAAGAGTCAGGGTTTTTTTTCCCTGAAGTTGATGTCAGGTGAATCGGTCTGTAGTTCCCTGTTTAGTACATAGGCTGTGCTTTGAACTGTTGGGCTTTTCGCAGTCTTAAAGCATTTCTTAAAAAAAAAATAATTCTACAGGGAAATGTTAAGTTAATGCATTTAGCAATTGACTGGCAGTGATAGTTGCTTAATTTTTTTTTTCCCCTTTGGCAAATGGTCTTGCGTAGCTTCCTCTTGTATGGATGGCAAAGTTTTAATTACAGCTGTGTTATCACATTGGGTGGATACATCCTGCTTTATTCCAAACATGAGATGTAACTATTAGGCTCTTTTGCTTTCTCTGTTATTTTAAGTGTTAGAAATATGGTTTGTTGTTCTGGTCTCTACTCACTATTGAGTTTGGGGATTTGAGGGTTCAGAGGGGTGAAGCTGGGTTTTTTTGGTTGGGTTTTTTTGATCCCTTTAGGTTATTTGTCAATTATCTCAATTTTTTAACTTATATTATTTGCTGTTTACATCTTGTTTTTCCATCCTTTGAAGCTGTGCTTTAATACAACTTCCACATATTTTTTTATCTTTTTTTTTTTTTTTTTCGTCAGAGTGGTCTTTTTTGCCCTACATTTTTTTTGTTTTGTTTTGGTATTTGTGGCACTATGGCTTCTTATTTATCAGGTAGAATATCCTATCCTTAAACAATTGCTAGTTTTAACTCTTCCCAATGTCTAATTTTTGTTTCCAGTCAGTTATGCCAACGAGTAATTTAAGATTGGCAAATCTGGCCTTTGCAAAGTTTCAAATAATCACATTTCTGGCTTATGCTATGTACCACTTGTACAGTAGAAATATAACCAGTCCAAAACTCACAGGTACATTGTCAACTGCTAATTTTTGATCAGCATTTACCTGGTTTTTGTTTTAAAAGTTAATCTAACTTTGAATTGCCTCATAATAAGCACACTAAGGTAGTGGTCTTTATAAATACAAAAAGACTCCACCTTATTACAGAAACTCTAGATAACATTCTTTAAATGCTCATCTCAGAGATATCTCATATCAGATTTCTCCAATGCCAAAGTTTCCTGGGATGCCACTTTTCTTTTCTGATAGCTGATGCGTAAATTTATCCTGGTGTCTTGGGAGGCCTGGAAGTCCACCAGTACTAATGTTTTAGTCTTGTGAATGAGCTTTATAGGCCACGGAGTTGCTGTACTTCTGTGTGTGTGAGACACTGAAGGGTAATGGTTTGTCTGATGCAGAATACTGCCCCCAACACCGCTTATCAGAGTCTCGCCTCCTGGAACGAGGGGACGTGGGTGGGATTTTCAGCATTTGAACATACAGCCTTTTGTCCTCAGTCTTGGTAATACAAAGTGGGTGACCATATCCAAATTCTCATTTTAGGAGTGCAATAGTGAAACCTCTGTTCTAGTGTGAGAGTAGGGCAGGGTGGCTTGTCCTTGTGGGGAGGTCCTCTGCTCACAGGAGGCAGGAAGTTGTCACCTGTCCTTCTGGAACATCTCTGCTTTTTTCAAAAGAAAGGTATCTGTGGTGTGAGCTTTCGGGGGTCTTTGGCTAGTGGTAGATACTGTCTTGTCCTTTCCTGAATTTCATTTGAGCTGAGCTGCATTGCTACCTATAGATCTTTTCCTCTGGTGAGCTTTTTTCACTTAAGATGGCTCACTTTGTATGGGAAAGGATACTTCCAGCTGTGAAGATACCCTTTAAGTTCCCATATTTGCAATTACAGCACATTTCCAAAATGCTTTGTTTCCATTTCATTCATTGATACTTGTTGCCTCCCTCCATGGGATCTCCTGTGAAAAGGAATATATCTGGTCATCCAGAAAACTTTCCATATCCCCGGGTGCTTTGTTACCTGTTCCTCCTCCGTCAGAAGTGCATTGCACATCGTGTAGCTCAGGCTGCCTCCTTCTTCAAGCAAGAGGTGAAATCTGATACTTCAGATACAGGTCATAGGACCACAGGATAAATCAGTCTGGAAGAGACCTCCCAAGCAGGAGATTGGACCTCCCTTACCAATATCCTGCTCAAAGCAGGGTCAGGTTTGAGGCCAGAACAGGCTTCCAGTTGGGGCTTGAAATGCCTGTGCCTTCCTTTATCTGTTCAGAAGTGTTGCCACTTGGAGTCCTGGACTTACTAAAACTGGGTAGCTGTTGGAGTAGCCACAGCATCCATCTAGCTTTGAATTTCCTTCCTGGGCAAGAGGAAAACAGTATCTCCCCTCTGCCTAGTGTTTCAAAAGAGTTGAAATAGTTTCAGCCAAAGTACCCCACCTGGGACCTTGTAAGTGCTATGGGTTTTCTAGCACAAACATATTCATTAACTACTCTGTCAGCTGCTGTAGCTGAGGAAATGCAGTGCTGTGTCTACACAGTACCCAAATGAGTTTCTCTGCAGACTTGTCAGATCTACCTGGAGACTACCAGCCTAGTCCTCTGCAATACTGTGGGGAGCAATTTTACTTCTGTGTGGTCCAAGCTTCATTCTCAACCTAATGCCTAACCTGAAACCCAGGTTGCCTCCATCCGGCTTGGACATCTGGCAAATCTGCTTGTACAGACCCCCACTGAAGCTTTGCTCAGAACTAGCTTTTGCTCAGCGTAAGGACCTGTACAACATTTCTTCTGCAAAACTTATGATACTGTGAATATAACCTTACATGCATTTTGAAGTTTCCTACTCAGCTCCTTATGTCTGAGGCCATTAAGTCTTCCAGAGTATTCCCAAGTATCTAAACCTTACATTTCTTCATTCTTAGAGGGCACCACTGTCTGTACCTTTCAGTTTAATAATACTCTATTTTTTTTTTTAAAAAAAGGTGAAAAGCTCCATTTACATGCTGTTCAACATTTCAGAAGTTTGTTATTTATGAAACACTAACTGGAGAAATAAAGCATGTTCTTCACTGTTACAGATTTACAGTCACAGTCAAATATTTATTTGTTTGGCATTTCCTTTACATGCCAGTTCCTGTTGTACAATAAAATGTGATAGTAAACAAAAGTTAAGCATGTAGTCATTAGTTTAGTGGTGCCTAATATAACAACGAAAATAAAGTCTTTGCCTCTGTTTATTTCTGTTGAAATTGCTGTATAGATTATCTAGCTTCAGAGTCCAGATTTGATATCTATCACTTTAAAAATATGTTGAATTTTATCTTCCAGGAAGTGAAAAGAAAAACTTGAGCTCCTTCTCAAACTGTTTTTTTTCTGTTCCTCAATCTTTTTTACCTTTTTAGGAGTTGTTCAGTAAAAGTACAAAAAGGCAAAGTGAAATATCATGCATTGTACATAAAGTCTTCTTGTATGTCATTGTACTTTGTGTCTTAAGCAGAGTGTTCTGGATCTTCACCTCTCTAGCTTTAGTGCTTCCAAAAATGTTTTGTCTTCAGCGGTTTGGGTGGATCTGGGTTTGGAACTGTGTTTTTGTTGGAACGCCTCTACATTGGATCCCTGAAGTTTTCAGTGCTTGGAAAAGTTATAACTTATAATAGAAGACAAAGTAAACATGCCATCAAAAGGGAAAAAATTAAATCTCTGTTTATTCACCTGCATGCTAGAGATGAATCTTATTCACAGCAGCTAGTTGAAATATTCTAGATATTAAAAGGCTTGGAAAAAAATGAATTTGTTTAAATGCCTGGGACTTTGTTCCAATAGGATTTGTGTCCCAGATGTTGATTTGCAGCAGCAATATGCTGGATGAAGTTTGCAGTTGAATGTGCCATCAGATAGCGGCACACAGAATATGTACACGGGGAAAATGCATTCTTGTCCATTTCTGTGCAATTTTTAAATTAAGAAATAGGCTGTGACAGCCTGTGCATTTCTGGATGACTAACATGGGAACTTGAAATGGAAAGGTCTGAGACTGGTGTCCAAGTGACTTTTAACCACCTGAGAGGTGGAAATACACTGCCTCATGGGCTCCACTAACCAGGCCTCCCCACCAACATGGTGTTATGAAGAAAGTAGTCGGTTTTTATTTTTGTTTCTCTTTGCAGCTTCCACATTAACACCATATATAAAGAATTGGTGCAATGTATAGTAAGTCTCTGAAAGGAACATGACTATTTCTTCTATATTAGAAGTGGAACTACCAGCCTCTATTTGAGTGTCTGCTCGTGCTTCCCAATGTGATTTATTTTCAATGGAAGGCAAATAAACTTCCCACTTGAAATAAGCTGGAGAACGTGGGGGTTGTCACATATTGTCTTCCTTGCTTCCCTCTTCCTACATACAAAGCCTAGAAGGAGCTGCTGTGCCTCATATATAAGTGAGATTTAGGAGATCCAAGTGAAAAAGAGGTAAAGCCTTAGCTGAGGAATGTGATTTTCAAAAGCCTGTTTGGGAGGACACAGCAGTTGGTTTTGAAAGTTCCTGATTCCTGATGTAGATGGTTTAAGGCCAGCTCTGTGCAGGTGCAGAGCTCCCTGTGCTGAGCAGCTGGGCTGCTTGGTGCTCACACTCTTTTGTACTTCACTGTCTGCAGGGGAGCTGTGACTGGTGAGTGACAGAGTGGTGGCCTGGTGGGAGGGAGCTGTAGATGTCCCTTTGTTGAAACCAGCATGTTGTGCCACTAAGGCAAAAGAGCCCTGCCACTGCATGAAGGTCATGATGGAGGGAGGATGGACATTGGGGTAGATCCTAGGGCTAGATCAGACTAGGGATCTGGTCTGTCCCATCAATTGATTTATTCTGTTTTCATCAGATGTAATTAATCTGTGCTGTTGCTAAAGGTAATGACTTGTGGTGCTTTGCCTCCATGTCTGAATTGCTGCAGTTTGGGGAACAACCCAGAATCTCAGACGTGATTATTTTCTTCTTTTTTAAGTAGTGGCTTTGGGGGATTTCTACGTTTTACTCTATAAAAAGTTGAAAGTGTAACTAATGTAAAATGTAAATAAGAGAAATTTTAAGACAAGTTATCCTTCAAAAGTACTGCATGTTAACAATCTTCTTGGGTTTTATGGTTGGAGTTTCTTGAGGTTACTATACATGAAGCTATCAGCATTTAATCAAATTATCTGGGGTTTATAAAGTATCCTAAATCGCAAAACTAGCTGATGGAAGTTTATTTAGAGCTTATATCATGGATATTTTTACAGAGACTGAAGTTGCCGGATAAGATAAAGAATTTTGAGATTTGGAGTAGACAAAACTGCCATTGGCATGTATTGGTCATGTTTTGGTACTGCTAGACTACAGGGTTCCTAAAAAATCATCATTCTGGCAACTCATAAGCAGATGAAACAGGTCATGTTGGAGGGAATCTTCTCAAAGTGGTAACAACTGAAGCAGCCACTTTACAAATCAACAATTTGAATGGATTAAAGGAAAGGGCTGGTCCATTTGTTGGTGTAATGCAGTTTCTTACTATAGCTGAAATGGATTGGCCTATAAATTAAAACTCAGAAGTGGGACTGGCAGCATGTGCATAAATGTGCATTATTTGACTTTTCAACACCGAATGTAAGTATTTGGGGGAGCTAGGCTTCAAGATAGTTGACCTGTGAGTGGTAGTTGTGAACTAGTTGGTTGGTAAGGCTTGGTTGTTGGTTTTTTGTTTTCTGTTTGTTGTTTTTTTTTCTGAGCAGGCTATGTAGCTGGCCTGTATGCATGAACACAAGGGAAGAGGGCTTTATTTAGTATATTGTATTTTATTTTACCTTTTCTTGTCTCTGCATGCTCTTTTTGGCTGTGATGCTTCGGCCTTTTATCACCAGTGTTTCAAGTGTGAGTGTTGAATTACTCTGTCAGTGACAGCAGGAAGACCTAGGATAAAACTGGTGAGTCTGTGAACAGCAAACGCAATAAAGGCTAGTATTTCCTAGGATGTTTGAACAGGGAGTGGGACACTTTCCTCTCTGTGACTATTTATGTACTTGATTTTTAGGATGACAGGTGATGAAATGGTGTTTGTAACCTGCAGCAGATGTCCCTTTTTTTTTTTTTTTTTTTTTCCCATCCAGTAACCAGAAAGGACTTCCTGTGCATAAAATGTAAATTGTTGACAGCACTGGGTTTCTGGACTGGGAGGACGAGTATGGTCACTGGGAAACACTGGGGAAATGGAAGAGGTCTGAGCAACCAGACTGAGGAAGCATTGCTGCTCCATTTTCAGGGAGAGAGTAAATGTCCCTCAAGGAACTGATCAGAAAGAAGTTGTGGAGGAGGACTCACATCAGAAGTAGAAGGTGGAAGCAGCATTCAGTAGAGTTGAAGGCAAGTGAGGACTCATAGGCTGTGAACAGCAGACAGAAGAGGACAAGGGGAATTAAATGTTTTCAGTTGATAGCAGGTATCCAAAAGTAAACTATGAGAGAGGCCTTTAAAAGCTCCAGATGGTTGAATACTTCTATGACTAGCAGTTCAGCCCAGCTGGAAAGAAAGTCAGTAATGTTCTCAAAATATCTAAGCAACCAAGACATCCGGAAACCAACATACATGTCATTTTATTGATAAATTAGGCTTCTGAATTTCATAGTCAGTTTGCAATGCTGATAAGTCACTAAATACTGAAAAATATCGCAACATGTAGGTGATTTCTTGAGACTTGCCAGGGTGCTGAAAGTCAGTAATATCTAACTGATCTTCACAGTGATTCTCCCTACCGTGGTGGTGGGGAAAACAGTACAGAAAATTCTGAAAGTATTCAGCTGGTTAGCCATGTAACACAAATAAAATGTTTCGATTTGGAAGTGAAATAAAAGTCCTCTGTCTTTTGAATATAGATGGAATGAAGACAAGTCTTCTGAGGCCTAGACTAGAATAATCAGGAGGACATTACATCAGTAATGAGAGAATGAAATGAGCTGACAAATGAGAGCAGTTTAAGCATAAAATTATGATATTGAAAATATAATTAAGGCCACCAAAGGAAGTGGAGAAATGGTTTCATAATAAGCAGACAAAACTGTTCACTTATGAGTATAAATTTGGTGAGATTTATACCAAACTCATTGAAGTCAAATGCCACCCTACAGTTAGTCTATCTTCAGAGGAAGAGTGGGGAGAATGTTGGTTTTCTGAGTTGTGGGCAACTTCAGTTAAAATGAATCCTGAGTGGTTAAGGCCCAGCATTGAGAAAGATAGCACTGGGTGATCTGTGTAACTCCAAAAGATGGCTGCTTCCTACCCAGAGCAGCATGGTACTTGGGAATTGGTGTCTTTGTGGTCAAAAAAACTTACATAACATATGAGTGTTTCGGGAGAGTAATATCTAGGAAAAGTAGAGAAGCTATATCACTTCTGTATTTGGCACTTGTACAATCACTTTTCCATTGCTGAGCTCTTTTTTTGGTGTCCATAAGCCTGTTGATAAAATGGTAAGGGATTGATCAAAGGACTGGATACTTTGCCTTGCGGTGAGACATTCTGGAATCTTGCTCTGTTTATCTTACCCATGAGAAGGCTAAGACTTGACCTGATCAGAGCGTCTGCATTGGGGAAAAAAACATTGAAAAACTGTTAGCAATTTGGCAGGCAAAGATATAAAAAGGTCCAGTGGTTGCTATTTGAAGTTCAAAATTCCACTGCAGATTTTCAACAGTGAGAGTGATTAGCCCCTATGATATCTTAACAAAGGTTGCGGTGGTTTCCTTACCACTGACAATTTAAAAATCAAGATTGAATGGTTTCTTAAATGATATGTTTTAGTAAAGTGCAAGTTCTGTGGCTTCTTTGTACAGGGCATTGGGCTAATTGTTCATAAAAGTCCCCCTTGACCTTGAATCTCTTAATTCTCTTAAAGGCTAGAGTCAAGCTAGTAATTTTTTCTCCTTTTTTTTTTTTTTTTTTTTAATTGAATTTTTCTGTCCAAAACTTACTTTTGCTTTTATACAGCTCTAATGAAAAATAGGTATTTTTCTTGGCCAGCTTCTCTTCATAGCCCATCAGATGGTTTTTAACTATAATGACCTTGCAGTCTTACAGTGTTAGTACATTGATATACTGTGTGATATTGGTGTATCTGTAAGGCTGTATTCTTTGTTCCATTCTTTGGTACCCTGATGACATATGCCAAGCATGAGTGTACTTTAGATGGTTTTATTGAGATATGTATGGGATATCTTTATACCGTTAATTGAATTCAGGATTATGAAATCTCTTTCTGCACTAAGTACAGCTTGTAGTGGTCTTTTAGTTGCTTCCCTCCTCTGGTCTGCACACCTCATGTTTACAGTGATAAGTGTGTTGGACACTTTCCTGCTAAATCTGAACTAAAATCCAATTACCAACATTTATGTGACTGCAGTCCTAGTTAGGGCAAGAGTGCCATTAAGCTGGCTGTTGTACCAGTAAGCTCAGTTTCTGACTTCAGAGGCTTCAAAAGACCAAACACTGCCAAATAGTGACACAATGACTAGTCAGTGAGTGATATTAGGAACATAATGAGCATGTTAGCCTGGCCCTCTAAAGAAATTATATTGAGGTAATGACTTTCTACTGCTTGTTTCTCTGCCAGGCCCTCCTCTTTCTCCAGTGGGTTTTGGATTCATTTGTCCAATTCAGCCTGTTTCTTACAGAAGTGTAAAAACACCAGGTTCTTGTGGTGAGCTGAAGCAACAGATTTAAAAGAGGTTTGTGACACCTAACAAGTGGGTATACAACAAAGACAAATTAGTAGCAGTTGTTGTGGTATGGGCTGCAAGACAGTAAGATCACAGAAAATCAAATGCTCTTAGTTCTCTTGCTTACAGAACAACTTGTATTCTTGTGGGGAACAGGCTAGACTCATTTTGTACTGTCGATTCTCTTGTGATTTCAAATAGTCATAACAATTCACTTAAAACCGCTTCAGCAATGTGGCTTAAATACATTTTATCCAGACAAGAGTTAAAGTAATTAGCTGACATTTGATTTTACTTGATACAGATCCAAACCATGAAACTTTGAACACCCTTAGAGTTCAGAAGTGTTTCATTCAGTGTTTGGGTACTAGTCTGTGTTCTCAAGTAACCTTTTCAAACTTGGCATATTTAATCCCAGATTTAAAATAAAAAAGCAACATAGAGAATAAAGTCTAAATACTTTTTCTTTATGTATAGACATGCTCTAGGGTATTGTTGTAGAAGCAACAAGCAGAAGGAATATAAAATGCGTTATCTGTATAAAGGTGTGTGTGTTTATGTGCGGTGTTCACACCTGCATACATACTTATGTGGCTGTACAAAACATTACTCCTGCTGCAAGGACCTTACAATCTTAACAGACAGCCAGGGCAATCACGCGCTTTGAGACCCAGAGGATGGTGCTAACTTAGAGCATGTGTGCATTTTCAGTTTTATGATGTGACGACAGCAGTGCTCTGACACTGGTTAACATTTGTGGGCCTTGTGGAAGGAGCAAGTTTCCATGAGGGATTTGGCTGGAGGAAACCTGCCTGCCTGGCACACAGAGTTGAGGAGGGTGTTCCAGACAGGGTCAAAATAGAGATGAGTAGTGTGATGTTTTACATTGCATGTGATGCAGCTGGTAACTTGGAATGTGATTGACCATGTCTTGTAAGCTTGTTATTTTTTCTTGTAATCTAATCCAGAAGGAAAAAAAAGCAGTTATGCAGAAATTCAAAAGGTAATATATAGATATATAGATGTATAAGGCGTTCACTTCCTCCTTCAAAGAGCAATTATATGAGAATTGAAAAAGCTACATGTGATAAGAATACATTGTATTTGCTATGTTAAGAAAACAAGATGAAAAGGGAAGACTTTGAGTCAGGGGGGATTTTATAGGATTTAATTATAGCCTGTGTACATAGGGGCAAAGAGAGAAAGTTAAATTGGTATATTCAAGATGGCATGCCTATTGTGACACCAAAACCAGTGCTACGGTATTTGATTTGTTAAAGTATATGTTCCGTGTCCAAGGAATTTAGTAGTAGAGCATACCATGATTTTCCCTGCTTTGGGACAAGCTGAAGTGCTAAAAGGTCGCAGACATCAGTATGTTTCTTATGAAGCTCTGAAAAGGATATAAGCAACAATAATGTGGAAGAACATCAGTTCTGTGATAAACACTTCACAATAACTTACTGTCTGCAAAATACCTGGAAATTATTCAATTTGGTGCCTAAGCAGCACAATGGAAAGTTTTCAGATTCTTTCATGAAGTTTATGTATTACAGCATACAAATCATGTAATCTCCCCTTACCATTGTATAATTCTTCAATGATATTTTGTTTTTTCTCAATGTGGTAAAGAAAGAAAAATGTCTGATGCTTTTTTAGGTTTTTATTATAACTTAATAACTAGGAGAGCAACAGGGAAAGTCATCACTATGTGGCCATTCACTGTGTGACCATCTTGAACTCTGTTATCCAAATTCAATGTGTGAGTTTAATAATAATTCATTTAAGTAACAATACATGTGTCACATTTATAATACCTTATATCTGAGGATTTCAGAGCTGTTTACAAGTTTAGATGAACTGAATCTCACAGTGTTCCTATAAGAGTGAAAAAAATATGGGGATATAAATTAAAAATCATTTGTTAAGGCTGCTCAGGAGATAAAAAGGAAGGAGTCTAGGTGTCATGTTGAACTGAGACACATTTTGTAGCCAAGAAGTCCAAATTTTAAAGGGGGGGTCAAGGAGGGAAGGTGGACATGAGACCTTCATGGACATGGTAAGTGTATCTGCTCCAGAGCCTAATTCCTGCTCCCCAGGCCACACTATTGAGAATAGTAGCCTTTAGCTATATCCACGCTGTTCAAGCAATTGGCCTGGCCCTAAGTCATAATCATATACATGCTGTATATGAGATCCTGACTTCAGCTGGTTCAAACTCCAAAACATACTCTGAGGGGTGAATAAAGTCAGGCATCTTGCATCTTTACTTTTGCTTTGTTCCTTTTAATTCTTTTGTTATAACACAGGCTTCTCTGAGGAACCTTGAACAAGCTGGAGGTACAGATTTACTGAGAGCAAGATGCAGGGAGACTAAAAGGGGTTTCAGAAGTCTGCAGCATTGCCCACCATGTGTTAAGCAACAATTGCTTTGGAGTACATGGCCACATATTATTTGATGTGGTTACAGATAGGCAATCCCTGCCGACAGTGAGATGAGGGATGCATCCAGGCCTAGCTCATCATCTGTTTGTTTCTCTTCTTGTATGTCTTTGAAGATGTGGATTGTGAATGAGAATACTTGCAAGATGAACTGTAGGAAAAGTTATATCTGAGGTCTTGTGGGCAACAGGAGATGGGAACTGGTTTAGGAGTATAAGGCAGTTGGTCTGGTAGGCTGTTAACAAAAGGGTTAACAGCCAAAGAATCGTATGTATACCATATTGGGCAAGGATGCTATTCCCATCAAGAGGATCTCACCAGGTGAGCCTGGTGCCAGAGGATTCCCACACTCAGCAAGTGTCCCATTGGCTGCACTGTTTCACAACGGATCGCTTGGCTTCTCATCCTGCCTGCCACCCACTAGGATTATTTTGTACAAGATGGGAGTTGAATGCTGTCATGCTGAACTTGGTGAGGCGTGTGTGGGACACAGAGCAGAGAGGGAGTGCAAATGTGGTGTGCAGATGTGTGAAGGTGAGAGTAAAGCTTATCAGCTACTGGTTCCAGAGGGTGGTGGGCTTTTCCTTTTTTCTTTTCCTGGCTCTGCTGGTGAAGTCATCTATTGAACAACCTCAGTTATCCATCCATACAAGATAAAAGTACAAGAGTACTATGTTAGGGTGTGAACAATTTTAAATACTTAAAAATATAGCAGTTAAACACAGTCCTTGCTCTTTTGGTCAGCTGCTCTCAGGGTGGCCTCTATTAAAAAGCTCTTGAGATCCCAAAGACACTTTCCTTCTCTTGCATAATATTTTTCTTTTGTTTCCAGTAAACCAGGTTTGAACTGGCAAGTTTCTGAGAAGTCCTGTAGTCAATTTAATATTTAAAACAGACCTGTTAAGTTATGCTGATTTCAGGAATGTCTTGAGCCATCCTCCCTCTGCTAACCTGCTGTGCTGACTCAGCGCCTGAGAAGGAGTTGACAGCCCATGGGGACAGGGGAGTGTTCTGCGACTCTGCAGAAAGGCGGAATAATAAAAGCCCATACAGGCAAAGAGTGATGCAGCTAAGGTTTGTGTTACAGTTATCAGCCAAGTAATTTAAAAGAAAAAAAAAACAACAAACCAACCCCGTAAAAACCCAAAGAAGAGAATAGAATTTGAAGACACAGCAGCTGGTGATCTAAAATGGTAATCTGCACTAAGTGCCCTCCTTCAGTAATATCTCTGCATATGGTTTTCAGCCCATTTGGGGTAGAAACTTGAAGAAAAAGGCTCTTGGCAGTTAAAATGGATGCTGTTTTTTTGGAAATAATTGTCTTGACATTCTCATTAGAAAGACCAAGAAGAAACTGTGAGATGACAGCTGTTCTAGGACCCTGCACACTATGGACAGCACATGTTGCTAGTGCTGTACCTGTTCTGCAGAGAGTTCTCTACTCTTAATATTGCTCTCTTCACAAGTCAGAAATTGCATTAGTGTGGTTGCTGGATTTCCTTGGACATATCATTCCAGGTGCATATATCAGGGTGCTGATGTTCTTCTATTTTGTTGCTGTTGTGTGCTTATGTCCCCAGTTTCAAACTAGAATTCAGCGTCTGGGTTTTATTTACGTTATACTGCTGAACTTTGTATAGCTTGGTCTCTGCTTGACTGTACCTCTATTTTAAATGTGTGTAAATTCATTAAATTGCCGTACATACAATTAAAAATAGAGATTGCATTTCTTTTTATTCACTTGCCAGTGCAGATGTTTGAAGAGTGAATGCACTTTCAGAACCCTCCTTTCAAAACTTGTGTAATCTTGTGGTAGATAAGTAACACTTTAGAGGGAAAAGGACCTCCAGCCAAAATAATTTCCAAGTGATCTTGAAGTGTAATTTATCTTCTTATTTTGCAGCTAGCTATGGACCAAATCCCATTTGCAAAGGCTGTTTATCTTGTTCAAAGGATAACGGGTGCATCAGATGCCAACACAAGTTATTCTTCTTCCTACGAAGAGAAGGAATGAGACAATATGGTGAATGCTTGCATTCCTGCCCATCGGGGTACTACGGACTCCGAACGCCAGATATGAACAGATGTTCAAGTGAGTTTTATTTGAACGTTTACATTCACTTTTGTAGGAAGGTCATAATTCACGCTCAGTTTTTAAGATGATATGTTGTGGAACATGGTGTTATTTTCACAGATGTCTCAAGATCATCATAAAACTTTGCTAAAGAACATCCCAGCTCATGCCAAGATACGTAACATTCAGCAGATTCAACAGTTGATGCATTAACCTATTTTTTATTGTTGTTGTTATTTTTATTGTTATTATTGCTTTTGTTAGAAGGGAGATGTAGGAAAGAATGATCATTTAAGGAGATATTCCTAGTTTTAACAAATTCCCACTATATGAAAATAAAAAGGATTAAGCATTAATTTAACAGTGCCTCATATAGGTACTAGTCAGTATATGCACTAATATATGGGTGGGCTTCTTGTCATGCTTTTTGTTCCCACACAAATTTCAGATGACCAGACACCTCACACCAGACATGCTTTAATATGTAAGTGTTGCTATTTTAATAAAACAGATGTACTATTAAAAACAAACAAACAACCTTTCACTTTTAGTACTGCATTTTATTTGGAAATTTACAACCTGCTAATGTGCAACAAGATTCCCTGTTTGCATGTTTGTGCCTAGAAGCATAACTGTTAAAATCAACAAGTGCTCTAGTATCTCTACACATTATTTCACTGCTCTCTGGCAGTTGTGCTGATTCCTATCGATTTTTCCATATACTCATATGTGGAGTATTACCCATATGGATTATTAATCATTGCTATTACCTCTAATTCGTATTTGAGGGGGGAGAGGGAAGTTTGTGTGTGTGTGATAGTCTAACCAGAATTAGGTCAGTGAACCTAAGAACCTGCAGTGAGAAATAGCTTTTCTTTGATTCCTGAAATAATCAAGTGTCTGTTAAATGTATGGCACTCTTTCCCTCAGCACTGTGGCATGTCACTGGGATGCACCACACTGTGAGAGAGTGGGTGCTGGCTTTCACATCACACATAATCTTGACACCCGTGTGAGGTCACTTCTTGGCGATCTGGACTGGACAAGGAGCACTCATGGCTGTGCCTGGACCTGTCCCAGCCCATGCAGTGACATCCCGCCTCTTTCTCCCCATTCCATGCATGGGCTTCGTGGATATGGTATTCTTCATGTTGTGTTCCCAACGGCTGTGTAATATTGCTTAGTGCTGCCTAATCTATACCAGGTGGCTAGGACTTGATGAAAAAATAAATTAGACCAGTATATGGTTTATGTATCCCTTCTGTAAAGTAATTTAGGATCTTGACCTTAATTTTCATAACACATTTGTGAATTCAGCAACTTGTATGCTTTAAACCTTTCAAAACTGGCCTGTAAAAACTTATCCATGTAAAAATGTTTCTGAATATAGTTACAGCTTTGGGAAATAGATGAATTTATCTATATTACCCTATAGTGTGCTTGTGAAATAGGAAAAGTAGTCCGTACTGGCAGTCTCTCTTTACTTTCTTAAAAAGAAAAAAAAAGTTATTTGCAGAAGGTAGATGGTGAATTCAGTATAACTTTTTTTCATTTTTACCACTTACAGAAAGTAGCCTTTTCCCCTGAATTACAGGATTGGTTTTGAAAAGCCTAAATGCAAGTTGTGTCCAACTCATATTGGCATGTGTTGAGCACTGGATATTTAACTCGCCCTCATGCCTTTGACAGTCTCCCCCTGTGAGAATAATGATGCAGTCACATTTACCAACCAGTCCTGGTTCCCCTCCAATGATTTCTGTATTGTGTATTTTTATTTTAGTGTAACTGCCAACTGCTGTATCTATAAATCACATCTTCATTTTTTTGTTGGTTTGGTGATCTTGCATGGCACATATGTTGCATTGTGGACACAGACATTTTGTGGATTGAAGCTGAGTTAAAATAAACATTCTTAAAAAATAGAATAGGTTTCTTCCTACTTGATGTTAGATACTTTTAGGAGCCCTTAGTTACAGACTCCATTGCTCAGATAGTATTATCTCGGCTAAAAATAATAAAAATTCTATGTTAAAAACCTTCTGGGAGTTACAGGGCTTGAATTACATAAGTTGAAATGGTTTTTGCCCTATTAATGTCTTTATAGGCACAAAAGCTGTTTAACATTTTATTACTGGAACACTTGCCCATTTTTGTTAGAGAAGCTATAGAACATATTTTTGTGGAAAATGTTGACATGATTTTAAAAGCCAAACATAGTGCCAAATGTAACACAATAAATACCACAGCCAAGCGCAGCAGCTCTAAAATGATGGAAATTTTGAATTTCAAGACTAATTTTCTTTTCTACATGTAAGCAGTATGTGTGTCTTGAATTTGCTAAGTGGTTCTAGACTGTTTTTCTAGTAACAGTGAATCATGTAATTTTGAGACTGCTTGTCTCTAGAAATTGATGTAGAGTTTCCTGCTGGAGATGATTTTCATCTTGAACACTGCAGTATGAGAATACAGAACATTTGGACACCAAATTGGAAAGTGCTGAGTCTCTTCTGTAGAAGAATGCCCAGGAGAAGTGCTACACTTTGTTAATTTTCCAAGAAATTTTAATATTAATGACTTGAAATGAACTGCTCCAATGAGAAATAATCTCATGAGAACAAAACAGAACTGTATTAAAGAGTAAGATGAAATCTGTCACCTAGGTGGTTGGTTTAACATTGGTCTGATTAATGGATCAAGCTTATCTTGAACCTTTCAACATAGTTTGTATCCATATTAACCTCTATGATTTTAAGGGAGGGAAGCACTCAGAGTTTGGAAATTACAGCTCCCTTCAGCTGTGCTTGGCTACTCCATTCGTTTAGGTTCTCCTTCTTTCTCACAGGAGGGCCTGACACTGCTAAAATTTTCGTTTCCCCTTCCATGTGCCTTTAGTGAAAACAAGATAAAGAGAACTTTTAAACAGGTTCAGCATTTATTAAACACATGTAGTTAATTCGCTTTATTAAGAAAGGTAATGATTTTTTTTGAACTTTGTTACAAAATAACAAGACATCATTAATATATCATGGTTTCACTTTCTTATGTAGTACAGCAGAGCATATGACCTTCTGAGACTATTGCAGTCAGTGCAATTGTAACAGTCTGTCAGGGAGTACAGTTACCAGAGCGGCAGCACTATTTACTTTAAATGAAATTGTTCTGACTTTTTAGAACTAGTTTTGATTATTTTTGTGTTTGTTTCCTTCAAATATGGCTTATTTTTTAAAAACAAGCTGAATATAGCATTTTGGATTTTGCAAATGAAGTTGGATGGCCAGAAATTGAGGTCTACCTATCATTATTTTATAGGCATTTATTTTTTTCCTTATCTCTTCCACACTCTTTTCCTCCGTCAAATGGATTTTGATTTTTTTTTTTTAATTTGGAATTTTATGATTTTTGGCCTTACTTTCTATTTTGACAGAAGAGTTTTGTTCCACCCATCTGGCAACAAAAATCATCATAGTGCTTTGAATTAAGATTTATTAAATGTGTAGTCAATTTAGATTTAATAGGGCAATTGTATATTTGTAAAGTACTAATTGAAAACACTGTGGTTTGGCTTTTATTTAAAAGATCTCAACTAATAATGAATCAAGATTAGAACATACTGGAAATCCATTGCTAAGTGTTTATTAAGTGAATTTATTTTTTTAAAAAATCCTTACTGTAGTATTTTATAATTAGGATGTTGTATTCCAAGCATTTCTCTCTATGAAATGGTAGACCTGTGGTAAACTTCAGGGCGTGTTACAGTCAAGTGACTGTGTGTATCATTCTCTAGCACTCATGTTCAGCCCCTGCCAAAGCTGTAGCTTAAAAATCTTTGTATAATAATAATGATAAACCTGCAACTACCTAAGCCACATATGCTGAGGAGGTTAAATAGCTACTTATTTGTCATTGTTTGAGCTCAGAGGGCAACAGAGCACCATGCAGCTGCTCACTTCCTTCTTCTCCCTCCAGAGCTGGCAAGGAGAAAATAAAGCAAAAGACTCGGGAATTGAGGTAAGAATAGAGAGGGATGACTCACTCATTGCGATCACGGGCAAAAGACAGACTTGTTAGGAGAAGAAAAGAACATAAATTTATTACAAACACTAACAACAACACTTGACAGGACAGTGAGAAGCATTACTACATCTTGAAAACACCTCCCCCCACCCCTCCCTTCTTCCAGGACTCAGCTTTGCTCCCAATATCTCTACCTCCTCCCACAGCGGCGCAGGGGAAGGGAATGGGGGGTGCAGTCAGTCCTGCCACTTCTTCCACCTTTGGTGAGGGGTTGGAACTTCTGGCCTGGTTCCCCTCTCATGGGACAGTCCTCCACAAACATGAGGCCCTGCCATGGGCTGCAGTGTTTTCTGGTTTAGTACACCCCTACGTATTGCAATTCTCCCAGCGCTGAACTACAACAGTGGGGACTTCTCCCCACAGCATCCCAGCCTTCTTAGGGTGCAGCCACCTGCTCTGAGGTGGGGTCCTCCACAGGCTGCAGGTTGGCATCTGCTCCACTGTGGACCTCCATCGGTGGCAAGGGGGTGGCCCTGCCCTCTCACCACAGGAGAGAACTCAGCAGCAGCACACCTCCCCCACTTCCTCCTCCTTCCTCCCACTAACCTTGGTGTTCGCACAGATGTTCTCCTTGCAACTCCTCCTCACAACTCCAACTCCTCCTCCCAGATTCCCCTTCTTAAATATGTTATCACAGAGGCTCAGCCTTGGTGCAAAGGTGGGTCCGACTTGGAGCCAGGGGAGCTTTGAGATGCTTCTCACAGGGGCCCACTGCTGTAGCCCCCTCACCTGCTACCAAAACCCCCTCTACTCACTCAAACCCAGGACACTATTATAGATACTCCCTTGTAGGCTAAAGCTGTTTTGCTTATGATTTTCCTCCTCTCTTTACTGTCTCCTCAGTGACTTTCCTGGAAGTTTTGGTCTCTCTTCTCTCTCCATTGGTTGTTCAACTGATACTCCATCCACTATAAGAACTGCTCACATCATAGCTTTCTTTAGCATCTTGCCTCTGTCTCCTGCTCTTGCTAGCACTAGCACAGTCTTTGTTCCTCATGTGCCCTTGTGTCCTCAAGGTGAGTTACAAAATGTGTAGTCTGTCTGGACTTTTGAAGTCTCTCTCAGCTCTGGAAATTCTGGAGAGGATTAGCACAGAAGGTGGTGCTGGCCAATGACAGATTGGTGTGAAGTGCCAACAGACATGTCGGGATGGCAGCGTAAAGTTAAGTCTGTAGCACCAATTCTGTTTTACTGAGCAGCAGAGTTGAAAGAAGTGAGTGCAATGGGAATGGGAAGTCTGGGGATAGGTGTAGTTAGGAGGTTCTGGGGTAGAAGAGACAGAGATCTGGGGCAAGAAGAGTAGGCACTGTGAGTCAGAGCTCAGTGTGAAAGACCAAAGTATTAGGTGCTTTGGACCAAACAACAGTTGTCACTCCCCAGGATAACCAACCTAATAAGTTACAGGCCCAGAGGCTCCTCTGGAATGATGCCTCAATGGAAAGACTGAGTTTGACCTTTGAAAGGAAAGTGCTAACTGCAGTGAATCATAACCTATTACTCCGACTTCTGAAACACAAGGGGACACCTCAAGCAAGACATAATTTCAGTGCAAAGACTACCAAGCCCTTCAATTTAGGAATGACACATTTCCTTCCCCAGCTTCAGTCTGCAGCTTCCTTTTGCAAAATATGATCATCATCTTTTTGTCTTAAAGGTGTTCAGTACAGTTCTCTTTCTTACACTGGTCATTGCTGGTTTCCACTCATGCAGATCCTCTCATGTGTTCTCACTTCCCTTTCCCATACTCAGCTGCTCTTCACTGGTGCCCGTGTTTCATGCAGGGCAGAACTTGCTGTGAATCGTTGTTAGTAACATTACTAGGAATTGACCAACAGTCTTTACCACTATGTCTACTACAAAATATCTTTGTTATGAAGGGAGTTATGGATGGGTAGTTAATCACACTGATTATGGTTAGAAAGGCACAATGTGGCAATGGAAACGCTACAGGATATGAATCTTTCACAAAGGCAAAATAAGACGTGTAAAGTTTTCAAGTTTATGCATATCAGTAAAAATATTTTAGAAATGAGTCATTACTTTTCACAGTTGAGATAGATACCTTTTGACTTTAAAATTCATCATATTGCACTTAATATGAGAAACTAATATAGTAAGCCTTCTTCTTGTTAAGGTATGTTAAAATATGAAGAACATGCATCTCAATACGGAGCATTTTATGCTTTATTTTGAGCTTCAAATGCATTATATTTCCCTACAATTCAGCTTATTCTGCATCACCTTATAAGCTGATGATAAATTTACTATGGAAGGATAGTATTTGTTTTGGTAACATTATGGTCTCTCTAATTATAGTACAGAAAGAAGCTGTTTACAGAGGCACATACTCTTTTTTTACAATAATAGGCATATGTACCTGAGTCTAAATTTAATTCAATATCTGAATTTGTATTTTGAACTCCTGGGCTTTTGATTCCTTCTCTAAAATGTAACTCCATCAATTCTTTAATGCTTATTTTAAAAGAAGAATGAGTAGGAGTAGCTTATCATGACTTGTCAGGAAGCCAAAGCGGGTCATGAAAATCTTTTAATATCACTGTGGTTCATCTGCTTAAAGTGTATCTCTAATTTGGCATGATTTGTAATCCGGGCTTTCTCCTTCCAGAGTTCTTTAATGCACCATTTGTATAGTTTTCTATAAATATCGTAAGTTTCATCCACAACAATCAGATTTGCTTTTTTGTGATATTCAAGTAAATGGCAGAGGAACATTTGGGTCAATATAAATGAGATTGTAAAGCCTAAATACAAATGTTTTATTGCTGGCTAGCTAAATGCACTCCTATAGATGAGACTGGTTGCTGTAACCTTGACTGAAACATGGCTCATAGCTACTACTTTTTTAAAAAAATCTGGTGCAAAAACACTTCAGAAGAAAATTATTTCTGAAGTGCCATGGGGTGCTAGAGCTCACTGAAAATTAAGGAAAAGGGAACTTTGGCTACTAAGTCCTGTACATAAATTATCATTTGCCACTGTTTCAGTAAGCAAAGTTGAAGAATTAAATTTCTGTCTTTGGATTCTTTTCTGAAAATGGCCTTTTTTAAGGGAGATATTATGATCCTTTTTCTCTTTCTCCTCTGTAGAACCAAAGAATTTGGTCTTTCAGCTTGGTAGATTTCCTGGCCATTGACTGAGCAGTTGCATGGTATTAGCTCATGGAATTATGTTTCTTTCTTGACCATATTCTGTAACTGCTCTCAAACATGGAGGCACTTTTGCATACTATAATCTACCCTTGTGCTCTATTGAAATATCAGTCATTCAAGTTCTTACTCTCCTGTCAGTCTAAATTAAGAGATTACACAGGATCAATAGACTTCCCATTGGAGAAGTTATATATCTTGTCCAATAAATCAACACTTCAGAGCTCTGTGGAAGGGATGTTTTTGTTTTGCTTTGTTTTGTCTGAACACTGAAGATACTTGAGCAAAGCACTTCTGTCTAATTTCAGGCCAGTTAGCTTCACCAGACAAAACAGTGACTTCTCTTCCACCCTTTCCCCTGGGAGGTGAAGTCATGGAGCTGTGAATTTATAACCACTCTTGTGACAGCTTGTGATTGAAAATAGACTTCTAGAAAGTTAGCTTTTCTAACTTTTGGAGTATTGCTCTTCTTTAGTTCTCTCTTTTCACTTTATAAATAGGTATTTATCATGAAAGATTATATCTCTTTAGGGTTCTTAATATTAATTTTGCCCATTGAAGTCATTGCAGTGGGCTTAGGTCTATCTGATGGGATAAGAAAGTTATTAGTTTAAAACTGCCCTTTGCTGAAGCGACTAGGACTTTTGCCATGGATTTCAGTGAGGTCAGAATGTTGTTCATTTAACATTTACATACAAATTCTGTGGGAAGTATACACCACATTTTAAAAAGTGTCATCTGTTTAGAAATGGGCTGTGCTAATCAAACATACCAGCTGATTTCTCTGGGCCTCCCTGAGTGCTTTTTGAAGTCCAGTTATGTGAGGATGGTACTCAAGGAAGATGTGTGGTCTTCATATGAGGGTGGCTTTCGAGGATGTTTTATACCTTTCAAGTGGAAAGATGGAAGCAAATATTTGACCTTCTGGCTTTCCCAAGATAGAATCACTAGAAAGAAAAGATGAGATTGTGCTAGAAGAGTTGTGGTAAGAGTGTTATGATGTCTAACAGGCCCTGACTATGAGTAGAGGGTAGTAGGGCTAGTGGGATGTAAGGAGACACGATGCTGAACAGGAATAGAAGGGATTTGAGGTCTGGTAGAAAGCAGACCATTGATAAGACACTGCAAACTGAATACAAGGGAAGGAAGAGGTAGAGGCTCAAGTGTCTGCCCCTGACCTACAGACCTCTTGTTGCTAGCTAAATGGGAACAGCAGCAATGAAGGACCCTTTACTTCTTCACTCTCAGGTTCTGAATATTAAGCTTCCAACTCTGTCATTGTTGCCTTGAAATTATGGTAGGCCTGCCAAAGGTATGTGATTGCTCTTTGGGGTTCTTCTGCAGGTCTGAACTTATCAGCTCTTTCTCCCCTCAACACCAATCTTCCAGGCTCATCCTCCTTACTGATTCTAAAGTCTCCCAGGCAGTTACCTTTGTCTATCTGGAAACCTCTAGTGGGCACCATTTTCTGTTTATTTTTAAAGAAAAAAAATAATTTTTGAAGAATAATGTCAGTTATTCATTATCTATTTCCTTCACCTAAAGAGCTCCTTGGGTCTAAAGTCTTAGCTATGTTTAGCTCATGTTTTTTGGTCTTGTTTCCTTTGGGGTTTTTTTAGTGTTGTAAACTTCTAAGTAATCTTTTAATTGGACTAAAAAGAATACACTAGCTGCATGGTTTAGCTACTGAAATTATACAGAAGATGAAACCACCGAACTGTTGAGAAAAGCAATTGGATCTGTTGCTCGTAAATTGACGTAATAAAAATGCTTTTGACAAGAACCATCTCCAGATGAAAAAAGAATCTCTGACTTGTTCAAGTTTATTATAATTATATCAGTAAGCTAACTAGTTAATTTAAAGGGAATTTAAAAGGATTTAGATAGGGTTTTTTAAAAGTAGGAAAGCTTTTGCTTTCTTTCTCTAGAGTTAGGCATAAGATGCTGAGATCAGAAAGTTTGAATGGTTGAAAACCGTGGCAATCAGAAGAAAGCAGTTCAGGTCATTAACATTAAACAATGTTTGCTTGGGTTGTGTTATGTTATTTTGTGTAAAGGATAATACAGTTTTTTAAAATGTTGGTTTTCTTAATTATTGAATATTACGTCTAACAGCTCTTCTGTAGATTTCATACTATATTATTCAATTATTATCCAATTTATTATTTCAATAATAGAATGCAAAAAATTTTAGGAATCTGCTATATACTTCCATTAAAACCTACATTGAATAAAGTTTACATAGATAATGATGCTGATTAACAAAAAGAAATACAAAATTCAACACAGTTATATTTATTTCCAAACCAGTCTATCTTAATATTCAAAATGGTGTATCAGCTTTCTTTAGGAGTCCAACTAAAAATGTGTGCACTTTATCTCTCCATGTTGGTATATTTAGCTGTAAAAGCAAAAGAAGTTAAAGAATTAATTTATTCTAATTAACTAATCTCAGTCATAGTTAAAATAATTTATTAATAGCACTTTTATTAGAGAAAAAAAAAAGGAAAATTTGCCCCAGAAGCATTGAAACCATGTAATAAGATGAAGCTAGGCACAAAAAATAATAAACACTATAATGTTTTCTTTATTTTATAACCACTGCTGTGACAGTTTGTGATTGGAAATAGACTTCTAGAAAGTTAGCTCTTCTAACTTTTAGAGTACGGCTCTTCAGATTTTTAATATAGTTTATTTAAACTTTATAAAAAAATCCATGCAAGGCTTAGCTGCACCACCATCTTCATGATCTGAAACTGAGTGTATGGAGGATGACAAAAGGGAGTCGTTGCTCTCAGTTGATCTTCAGCTACAGTGTGCTCTGTTACTGAGTTAAAATATCATTATGATTAGCACTCAGTAACCCTAAGTATTGTGCTGAATATCACTCTGGTGAATTAATGTTTTTTCAGAATTCTTATTCATAATATTATTTCAGTATTATCCCCTAAATTGAATCTGATACAGATTAAATAATAGGCATTTCATGTTTGGAGTAATTTTCAGAGGAAAAAAATTGAAAATAAACTGCCTTGGTGGAAATCTCCACCCAACCTTCATCCTGAAGCCCCTGCTAATGCCTCCAAAATATAATTATCATGACAGGGATTCTACTGTGATACAAAAGAAAAGTGGCATAGAAGGCAAAGCAAAAAATATAAATAGGATGCAAATTTTGAACTGTGATCAAGAAACTGAAAGATTGATTCATTCATTTAATGTTTAAATATGGAGTATTCACATATGTACTGTTAAATAACAATAGTTTTATGGAGTGTATCTCCAGCATAAGGTGAGGCAGGCTTTCGCTTACTACGCATGTTTATATGTTATCAAAAAGCAACTTGTACAAGAAGTTTTTAATTTAATCCATCTTCCACCCAAAAAGTTCAAATGGAGTAAACTTTAAACATGTTAGTCTACAACATGTTTTGAAAGCAATAGTTAAAACATTATTTCAAAAATATACTTGCGTCACTTGGATCTGAGGGAGGGTCACATGATGCTAATTTTTCTTTTAATGTTCTGTTCTGCACCTCATCATTGGACTACATGATTTGGAAAAACCTTGATGTCTTTTCAAACTGTCTTGTGTGGGTGGGCAAGAGGCAAATGTTTTTTCTGAATATTTAAACACACTGGATGTTTGATTCAAGCATTGCAATCAATAAAATACTTGCAGTACATCTTGAGCGTAACAAACCAGATTTGCAATTAACTATTGCGGTACATTTCCAGAGCAGCTCACCATACCATTTTGCCTTGTGGACACATTAATCTAGGAAAGGGATTTTGCAGGGTCATTGTATGGGCATTGATCTCCTGTTCTTTGGAGATTGGTTCAACCCTTGTGAAAAATAATGTATTGTTCTTGGGAATTTCCTATAAACTAAACTGTGATAAGAAGTGCAACTAGTGCTGCTTATATAAACACAAGTTCTAAAAAGCCCCTTTGAGAGATGCGGGACACAGGAGTTGGTAGCATGCAGGTTATGCATGGTTGTGTATAAATAGAGCCTGCAGAACTTACCTTTGGCCGTGCAAAGCTTCAAACTGATGTAGGCATTCCTTCTAACCAAAGAAAGGTGTACCAGCATTTGAAATATTTTCTTTTCTTTTCATGCAATCTGCCTAATTTATTTTCCAATGCCACAAGAAATCTGATCTAAAAAGCCTCATATTTCCCTAATTTGCTGACAAAGGATAATTTTCTACCACCACCCAGTTTAAGTGTTACGGTATGTCCTATTGTGGTCTGCTGAAGTTCAAGAATAATTATTAAGATCTGTTTTATAAAGATTGGCCAAATTTGAAGTGTTGTTAGGGGATATTTACCAATAGCTATTTCAGAAGTCCTTACTTTTGTGATTTTTTCTTTAGAAAAGAATGAAGAATAAATGAATGACAGAAGTGACCAAAAAAGATTCGTATTTTGTTGCATGACATGAATAACAAATGCTTCCTTCTGTGACTTCAGATAGCTGAAAACAGGATACAGTTAATGTAGTTTATATAAATTAAGTATGTTAGCTGAAGGATTAGGGTTTTTTAAAAATTAATTTTGAAGTATTCATTACTGTTCCAATGGCTTTTACTTTTTAATCTTTGGAACCTTTTGCCCTCGCATTTTTTTGTAGTTATGTATGACTGACTTTCATAAGCCTCTGTGTAAGTATTTCTGCTTTCCAGGTGTGCAGATGATTGTTGATACCTAGTTCATTTCCAAGTTGCCATGTTTTAGTATGGGATAGGATGTTTCTGAACAGTCTGCTTCTGAGTCTGTAATGTATTGCAGACAATATTTCTCTTAAATTTTCAGAGAAATACAATATTTCAAAAGACAATAGTTTTTTGGGGTGTTTTGCTATTTATTATAGCTTTTTGTCTTTTAATTATTTAATAATGGTTATTTTTTATGGCTTAACTGCCTTAATAATAGAGAGGAATTATATCCAGAAAAATTGAGGCTTTTTGCATGGTAGCACATGTGTAGATATGGACATCAGATATAATACATGAAAGCATTCATTCAGCTATTTATAGGGACAACTCATGGAAAAAGATGTATCCTGCTTTCAATGACAAATAATAAACTGCAGGCAGTACATATAATACGTGCATACTTCCCAAAATAATTTTTGCATCTTAGTTTCCTCAAAATTACTTAAAACCAAAAATAATTTACATTGAACGTTTTTCCTCCGAAAAGATGTAATTAACTCAAATATCACTTAACTACAGGTTTTATCTACAGTTCTGAATAAAAAAAAAAAAAAAGATTAAAAGGATGTAGGGGAAAACATGATAAATAATTACAGTTAATTGTAATTTCTCTTAGAGAGCAGATAGATTTCAGGATGACAGTATTCCTCATTATAGCACTTCTGGGTTTGCTATTTTATTGCTTTATAAGTCCTTTCATTTTTAGTCTCACCCCAACTTAAATGTATCATTGTTCCTTATGATCCTTTTGATTCAGGATGCAGAATAGAAAACTGCGACTCCTGCTTTAGCAGAGACTTTTGCACCAAATGCAAAACTGGCTTTTACTCGCACAGAGGCCGCTGCTTCCGAGGATGCCCCCCTGGATTTGCAGCCTTGGAAGATCTTATGGAATGTGTGGGTGAGTCTTCTAGCACAGCAATGCTGCTCAAGCAGGTCTTTGGCCATATGGCCAGGTTCAAATATGGCACTATTTTTAAGCTGATGCTTAACATTTCCTATCAAGAAATATTCACTAATGAATTGTGTCTGTATTTCTTTACCCCTAATAATAATTATTAATAATAATAGGTTTTTTCCAAACTGAAATATTGCATTATTGGGAATGCCACTCTGTTCTGCATCAGAAAGTTCTGTCCTCTTAACTGTTAATCACTTTGTATGAGGATTTATGATTCAGAATTTGTAAGACTTCAGGAAGGCCAGTTTTTGCATTAGAACTGCATTAGAACAGTGATGTACTTGTTGGATTCTTGCTCTCATTAAACTATCTGCTCATTTTGCCTTTTAGCAAGGCAAGAACCCAGGACAGGGCAGATTGAATTCCTGTAACATTTGGGCTTCAAATTCACTTTTAGTTTCTCTGCAGCTACTCCCTTTTCCATTAGCAAGTAATAAATATAAAGCACCAAATAAGTGGTTTTGGTAGAAATTTACTTTATAACTCTGAGCCAGCATTGACAATTCTCACAATATTTGTCGAATCTAACAATTTGGTGTTTTATCTTGAAGCCTGGGGATTATGTCAGGACAGATTTTCTTTCAAGAGTATTCCTTGCATTTCACGATGGAGAGGACTTGGAAATGTGAACTCTTGAGCTTTGCAAATCCAGGTGACAACCAAATAGGATTTATTTATTAAGAGAAAAATTTCAATCGATCTCATGATTTTAGGAGGGGTTTTGAGTATTTGGCACTGACATGATGTCTATACACACCGGTTGATAGTCTGATGGTTTTATGCTCAGTTTGTTGCCTGCCAAAAAGATTCTCTCAGGTTCTGTAAGAGATTTTTATTTTGTTTCTAAGTTTTTGCCTGTTAACAGTAAAGCTTTCAAGTGGTGCTTTCTAACAGTGTATTCTAATAAAAAAAAAAAAAAAAAAGGAAATAAAGAAAAACCCAGAAGAATTGCTCACTTATGTTTTCTTTTGCTTTATCAGAAGGCTGTGAAGTGGGTCAGTGGAGCGAGTGGGGAACTTGCAGCAGAAATAACAAAACATGTGGATTTAAGTGGGGCCTGGAAACAAGAACAAGACAAATTGTGAAGAAGCCAGCGAAAGACACAGTACCGTGCCCAACCATTGCAGAATCCAGGCGGTGTAAAATGGCCATGAGGCATTGTCCAGGAGGTAAGTGTAGTCCATGCCACAAAAATCTTTGAGCTTTCCTTCACTGAAATCCCATTTCTAACTTGAAAAAAAAGCGCTATTTCATCCCAGCTGAAAGGGAAATCCTGTCTCTGCTCTGCCAGCCAAGGCTGAAAGGCAGAAGTACTACGGCAGTCCTAATTTGTGCAGCAAGACTCCAGGGAAAGGCTCAGCATGGGAGTGATCAGTCTCTCAGTAGACTGTGAAACTGTGTTTTTCCTGGTGTGGTACTGAGGCTTTTTCAAAGATGTGCCTTGTGGAAGAACCATAACAGGTTGCAGTTTTAGCTACAACATGAAAACGATAGTGATGGTGGAATAACTAATTACTCTGTGCATGGCAGGAAAGATTGTGATTCTAAACCTTTCTGCAGGCGGTGCACCCAGTGCTGGTGTGGTGGGTATTTAAATTAAATGAAGTTAGTTACACATGGCAATGTTAGCTGGAAGTATTATCTGGAATGTGTTGCTTGTTCTGCATATTGTAGATCAGGGCCAAACTATGATAGATGAGATGCAAGTAGAACAGTGATAGATATCAAGCTTTTCAGCATGAGACCAGCTTATGGCAATTACCACAAGTAGATAAAAGAAATAGTCACACATCTTTATCATGGTGTTCTAAGACTTATGTAGTGATGCTGATTTGAAAAAGGAAATGGAGTTTCAATTCTGTGTTCAGTTTTGTAGACCCCAAAGTGGAGACATGTCACTGATAGAGAGGAGTTTTTGTTATCTTTTAAACTGAAATGATTAACCTCTTTCACTTGCGCAGACTGAACACTTAGAGTTTTCAGAATTTGTAGGAGAGGTGGGTGATCAACAAATGATAAAGATGCCATTCCTTTTGGAATCATAGGATTAAAGAAAGATTCAGACTTGAAGGGACTTCAAGAGTTCTCTAGTCCAACCTCCTGCTGCAACCTGAGTCAACTGTGAGATCCGACAAATAAAAAGGAATAAAGGGTTGCAGAGTCCTGAGAAAAGCCATAACCTGATAAATAATCTTAGAAAAGTTACATAAATAAGCTTGTGCTCTGGGATTGTTGATTATGTCTCTCTTGGCTTGAACATACTGCCCACCAGTACGTGTGAAAATTTTACATAAAGTTTTAGTTTACAGATTAAATCTGTGCAAGCTTCATTTTTGTCTCTAGGACCCTGGCACAATCTGGAAGAGAATATAAAGTTGATTCTCTGTTATCCAGGTTAACTGAGTCTGTTGTGCACTCTTCCTCCCTGTCCCACTCCCTATACTCATACACATGTGCATGCACATTGTCATAGCGGTCCTGGGGTGCATTGTACAGCACAGTTAATCTCCAACCTAAATAAAGTTCTCGAAGACATTGGAGAGTGGAACCTATGGAACTAGCATCTCCATAGGAAGGAAGAAGAAAAGGTAAAAATCAAGACTGATTTGGGCTGCCATGGTATGTGTGTCTTTGAATGCGAGTCAGCTGCATCTACATCAAGGTAGCTACACTTACTAGTGCTTGCAGCCTGCTGAGGAGGATGAGCTGTTCTTATTTACTTCTAACAAAGCCCAAATGGAGTTAGTGATCAGATCAACTGGGGAAATGATTTACAGCTAAAATGGAAGGAAGAAAAAAGAGCCTGTGTTAAATTCTACAAAATCTCATTAATATTTTCTTTTCTTTTTTCCGTTCAGATGCATAAAGTATAGCTTGTAGTGGAAAATTTGAGAAAATCGCAGAATATTTTCAATTGAACTCTATGTGGTACAGATTGTCATTATGTACCCAGTGTGTATAGAGGGAGGTATTTCATGGATGAAGTGTCCAGCTTCTATATAAGCTCCCAGCAAGTAGAAATTTACAGGTATGGGTTTAGTCTGGATAATTTAGTTAGGGTACAGATTATTCAAATTGTTGTAAATAGTTTGAGAAGTGTGCTTAAATGGACCACAATATTTATGAATGCTGTAGCATGCTCATGTAACTGTGGTAATCTCTAGCTATTGAACATTCATACCTTTTTGTAGCAGATTCTTTTAGATTGTTTCAAATTTTCTTGTCTAGCAGTTTAGGTAAATTAAAGATTTACCTTATCTTTTCAAAGGCACAGTGGTGGGCTTTCCTAAGATTTAGGAAATTTATTGCCTCGTCTAGTTCAAATTGCTGCATTTTTTTTCACTGTGTATCAGGAAAATTGCTGCAAATACAAATTCAGTAAAAAGGCTTGTGGTATTCTCTCATAACCATGGGCTCCAGTAAATCCTAAAGATTACAATCCTCTCCCATCCTCCCATGGTGTGGAATTCCCTGCCTGTGTTTTCAGAGATAAAAATAAACATATACAAAACTGCAGGTTTGAACTCTCCACACTGAACGCTGATGCTTAATACCACTTCTGTGCCATCATATAAAATACCTGCCAGAGTATAAACTCCTTTCTCTCTCCTCTAAGAAACTCCTGGGAAGGAGTGTGTCAGTGGGTTTCTAAGTGCCTAGGGTAAGTCTTCCCCAGGCCTGGTTATCTCTGCAGGTGAGGAAACCACAGAGATTGTCCTGTTTGAAACTCCTGCTTTGTAGTATGCTTTCATTATGATTATATACACATCTGGCCTAAGATCCCATTCCTTCGTCATATTTAATGTAGTTAGCAGGTTGCCCCATTAGACACTTGAAATGTTTCATTGCTTATTTAATCACTGTGAAGTAGTGGGAGGCAGAGACACTAGTTACAGGGAAGCTCAAATCAAGCAGGTCCTGGCTGCTAAGGAAGAGATTGTGTTTTTAAAAATATGGTGTTTTCCTAATGTTAGAAATTTTGTAATTGAACTTTTAAACTGAGGAAATAAGAGAGAAATGTAAGGTTAACACTACTGGGGGACCGAAGAACCATAATCCCTGTAAATGTCAATTGAGAGGCTGTTAATAAATCCTTTCTTTCTAGTGTTGTCAGTACATAAATGCACACAAATGTGTGGGATAAGTAATGGATTATATAGCTAAAATGGTGGTAGATTGTGATGGATTAAACTGAGCACAGGAAGTAAGGATATTTTTGGTAGAACAGGGTCAAATAAAGTGCTTTTGACACATGCTTTCTACTTCTGTACATTTTACAGTTACTATTTATGGTCACACTACAGAAGAATTTCCGAAACAGATTTTTACACATTTGCAGAAGAAGTGGAGTTAAATTCAGTTTGCCTACTGAATTCAGTTTACCTACCATTCAGTTTCATGTTTCTCAGGGTTTGAGATGTTACCCATCTGGCCATATGTCTGTGGTACAAATCTAGTTGATGAAGAATAATTCTTTATGACTTTCCCAGTATTTGTAGACTTGTATGGATACAAGCTGGAATGCAAGTGAAAGATGATTTCACTTCTTTCCTACTGAAGCCAGCCACATAAGAGGATATTCTACTTGATTTCAAGTATGTTACCCAGTGATATTTTCTTATTGTCAGTACTAATTGATTTAACTGTTATTACCAGATGGGAATGTCACATTTGTGTATCTGTTTATGTTATGTATGTTACCCTGTGGCTTGGGTTTAACATGACTCATACTATGGGAGGTTAGACTTAGAAAAAGATGACTTGAATCATTCAGGCCACCTCCTACCCATCTCTTCCTGATAAGGAATTTTCTCCTCTTTAGCTCAAAAAGAAAGAAAAAAAAGAATTTTTAAAAAAGAGTGACTGCAGTGGGGAAATTAGCAGGCAGAAACGTTTTATGGACTGATAAATATTGCTGTCTTGAAGTTTTCCCATATATTTATTATAAATATTTTTTTTACATCTTATTTTTACATGTTCCCTGTGTTCACCTCAGTAATTACTCCTCTTTTGTTTGTACCCTTGAGGAACTTGCAGGTTGCCCTCATGTTTCATATTAAGTATTACACAGGCAAGCAAAGTCACTCTGCTTCTTTTAGTCTTCCATCAGACTGCAGTTCTTCAAGCTGTTTGAATCATGAATATTACTCTATGCCAAACTCTATTATTTCTAGTACAAATCCCAATGCCATTTATGAATGCTTATTTCAGACATGGAGAAAGAGAGATGAAGATGGAATGTATGTCTGTATTAATTTCCTGATCTCAAAAAGGGAAAGGCAGCAGGACATGAGGCTACAGTGGTAGAGAGTTCTTGCCTGGACACAGGCATGTAACTGGATGGACTTCGTGCTGGTTGATTGGATTTTGGGGGGGGGTTATGCAGTAATCTTTCTTCTTTCTATTGCTGCAATAGAATTTAAGACTTCTGGAAGAGCAACAGTAAAATGACCCAATCAGACTTTCTGCCCTTATACTGCAGTTACATTTCATTATTAATATTCAGAAATTATGACTGAAAAAATAAAAGAATATATACTTAAATACAGAAAGCTAATAAATATACAAAGCTGCAAAATGCATGTTAACTAAGTAGTGTGAGGGTTTTTTTAGTCTGATAAGCTCTAGTGATATGGCAAACAAAGACTTAATGATCCTGGTTTGCAAAAAATATTTAAGGTAGGGTAGACAATATTTAGAGTAAAGCTGTACATAAACTTTGGTGAAGACACTACTTATACACTTAGAGTATTCTAAACTAGCATAATTTCTAATAGAAGCCATGTTACAGGTATAGTTATCTCTAGTAGGTAAGTATTTTTCCCTTCTTTAAAATGACATATTCATTTGAGAGTGAATGTTTTAAAATTTCTGGCTTTAACTTTATGACCTGCAGTAAAAAGGGTAAAAAATGCTCTTATGTTGTCCCCTCACTCCTCCCTGGAAGTTTGGTGTTACCTACATTTGTTTTCTTTTGAAACCTGTCAAAGGATATCTGGATTTCTCTCTGAATATAAACAAAGATTTATTTAGAAGAGGCTAACTTTCTCTAGGTGGGTCTCAGTAAACATAGCCACCATATTTTCTGTCTGCTATTGGTCATGTTATGTTGCCACAGGAACAGATAACCTAAGTGGCAAAGACTGGTTCAGGAGTAGCAAGAAATGTTGCCTTCTCCGTGAGAACAGTAGAGCGCTTGGCTAGATTGGTCCAGTAGACTGTGCAGTCACCATCCTTGGATGTTTCCAAGACCTGACTCAACAAAGCCGTGGACAATCTGGTCCAAATGGTCTTGATCCTACTGAGAGCAGGAAGTCAGACTGGGGACCAACCTGGATGATTCTGTGGCTGTGAATGGCAAAATGTGCTGTGGGTTTAGGCTGAAAGAACACTGTTCTTCCTGTTTGGGCTTTGCAACGTTTCTGGTATCGTTTACTCCTAATTAGAGAGAAGCTGAAATGACTGGTCATAGGGAAAAGAACCAAAACAAGTCTTTACCTTGTTTGTTCTAGTGCTGAGATCTCTTAATTTGGCCTGTTTTATTGATGTTGAAATAATATGCAGAGTATGTCTAATGATTTGAATATAATGCTAACTGTTGTTTCATGCATTTCCAAGTTTAGCTTTAATCAGGATGAAAGCTTAGTTGGAACTGCTGATTTCTTGATTGACTTTATTATTATTTGACCTTTTCACTTAATGGTCTTGGCTGAATGGTGCACACTTGTAATTTCAAAATCTTGCATAGGATCTAAAAGATACATAGCACAGTGTACATTTATTTTAAGTTAATGCACTATGGCAGTCTAAGAAAACATTGAAAGACCAGCAGAGGATCTATAGAGATGCAGAAATAGAACTTTATTTTAGTTTTAGAGTTGCTTTGACTTTTCAAATCTTAAAGTCCAGTCTAAGTTGTTGACGTTTTTAGTAACTTGAGGATTTCGTTCCATTGTTAGTTAAGTCATGACATAAATGTATGTTGCAAGTTATAGATAAAAGAAAATGATCCTACTTAGAAAAGATTATGTTATAAGTTGAGGCATGATCTGAAGAAGGATGGTAAGAAACAGAAAGCATTATGACTTGGGGAAAGGTGACAAGATTTACAAACAGTAAGATTTTACTGCTTTGGTTAGTATTGCATGAATCTTGAAGACATTGGAATACTATTTATCACTATAATACTAAAAACTAGGGTTTTCAAGTCTTAATCATCATTTTAAAGGAGACTGTAGTACATAGAATTTACAACAATATACTGTCATTGCCTACTGCAACTCTCTGTTAAATTTGCAGTAGCGTTGGACCAAATCTGCCCTTTATTGCCTTCAGCAGACAGGTAGAAGCTCCATTAAGTGTGGCGTCACTGAGTATTGACTCTGCTAGAATATTGGTATCACCAAGCAGGCTTGCCTCCTTGAAGTATTTTGTGAGCACCAATTACACTTTGACCAAGAAGGCTTGGCCTTAGCTTGTCTGAAAATATAACCCATAATTTTCAGTTACAAAGCATGACTCAAAGCTTCTGAAGGAAGAAAGGAAAAAGCACTTCAGCATCAACAGAGAGCTTACAAGAAGTAAACTCCACCAAAGACACTTATTTGCACAGTGCAGGTTGGAAAAGCAATAATAATGAGCAAATGTTTTTGCAAATATTTCAGTTGATGGCCATTCCGCACATTTTGTGAAGGAGCTAGCAAGTGGGAGCAAGAAGGGACAAGGTGAATGTAGTTTGGAGGCTTTCCAGAAAATAAGAACTGTTTTGTAGTGTGGCTTAACCTTCAGAGCCTGGCATGCTTGTTAGTATATTTGTTCAGGAAACAAGCTTTTGTCAGCTACAGAATCTGCTCATCTGGATTGTCAACATCTGCTTCATACAGAGAATGTTGTGCTGAGAGTGTTAAAATTTTTTTTTCCTACCCTTTAGCTGATCACATTCAGAAGGGATTGCTGCAGGTGAAAACAGTAAAGGAAATATAAACCCTAAGGAAAAATAAAACGCCTTATATTGCTCATTTCAGTGAGAGTGCCTGCAATGAGTCTTTAAGTATTTTAAACTAAGGCACATAGGCAAGAGGTATAGTTATATTATCAATAGTCAATAAGTTTGTGCTGGCTTCTAAAAAGAGTGCAAAGGTTGTAATCTCTGGTAATAATAAAAATAATCAAAATTTAATTATAAGTAGTTCAGGTTGGAAAGGACTGCAGCAGGTCATCTAGTCCAGCCTCCTTCTGAAATCAGGTCAACTGTGAGAAAACCAGGGTTAGCTATTACTCTGACAATTCTCAAAGATTAAGTATTTTCCCTTTATTGGTTGTAACTCTGCTCCTCTTCATATGCTTATTTGTGAGATGATGATTTATAAATGATAGGAAAAATGGTGTTGTTTTTATTTGTTCCAAAGTGAAAAATATAGAAACGCACAGCAAATTTGTAATTGTATTTTCATGACATTTGCATTCATTGACACTGAGATTTGCATGCATGTACATACCTGTATTGGAGCACTTCTTAGATTTGCAGATAGAAGTTAGGTAGTGTACCTTTCAGCCGATAGGATACTATAAATTAACTGAAATATATCAGGAAACTCTGATTTTTCTTTTCTGCATTAAAATATAGTATTTTATTATATTTTTTTTCTTAGAAACAAAAAACCTATACTGCTATTTCTTGTGTGTTTGTCTTCTTTTTCCCTCCTGCAGCAGGGATAGGAAAATTAGGAATCTGTTGATGGAGGAGTGTACTTCTCCATGCTTTCATATCAAAGCAGTAAAGAAAACTAAGGTGTGTTAATGATGAAACATGAACAGCTATGTTCTTTCCTTAAGGCTGATTTAATAAGAAATATGTTAGCTCCTGACAACCCAGTATGACATTTTGATGTTCACAGCTACAGGACAGAGATACAGAAAGATTAATATAAATATTACTTTTAATACAGTGTAATTTGTGTGTTATTTGGTCATATGAATGAAGAAATATGTGACTGAATGAATCTATGAAATCCTGCTGAAACTTCACTTGCACACAAAATGTTTCAGCTGAATTTGTTATGCAGCACTTGTTTTAACCCCTCACACCTGAGCAACAAAAACCCTGAACACATGCAGAAAAGAAAATGCTTACAAATGTGTGAGCTAAGAGATTGCGCCTGAATTGGATTCATATTCATTAAAATGAGTTCAAGAATAAACTTAGTATGACTTTTAAAAAATTGCTGGTTTATGTCTATTACATTGCTGGAAGCAATCCATTCCTTAGTTATCTTCTAGAGGGAAAATGCAATCCAATTAGACTTGTATCTAAAAAGTAGTTAGAAATAGTTTTTATAAGCTATATAAACTTGAATATCAGTTTGAATAGCAGTTTTGTTTAATTCTAAACCCAAGTACTCTCTGTCAAGGACCAACATGCAGGTTTCCTTTGAGATTTTACAGGAATGACTCCACTGCTATCATCCCATTGCTTGATGATCTAGATGGCTGTCAAAGCTCTGTGAAAAAGATACGGCTGTTGACTCCTCCTCTTCCATTTTCTATGTGTTTGAAATAAGGTCAGTTAAATTAAGTGGTTAAGCAATTAAGTGCTCTGAAAAATATCAACACTTATTGAAAATAACCCTTCCAAGATTTAGGTAATTTAGGTAACTGTCTAGTATTTGGGTTGGTATTTTCCTTGAAACTGGTATGGTGGATCTTGCATGGAAATTGAAGCAGCTTGGTGTTAACTCACAAAACTTTTTGGCTGCTTTAGTCCAGATAAATATTACTATGGGTTACAATTACAATTATTAAAATTTGTGGGCTTCTGTGAATATGGTGAAATAATACATTACTTATATTGAAACCTGTAACTTAGCTTAGATAGGTATAAGTAGCCTAAATTTCCTTGGAGTACTGTTGTAGTAAAGTGTGGTTTTGGTTTGTTTGCTTATTTAACTGATGGCTCAGGTTTTTAAAGGTTTTGAGAGGCTTAGTTCTTTTTGACTTAAGCAGAATTTAAAAATGCGTGGTTCTTTTTAAGAGCAGAAATAAAATCTGTCTAAAATGATCTTTAGAAGGTACCTTTCAAAACATTAACAAAACACTTGTGGAAAAGGGTTATTGTCATTTGATTTCTGTTCTGGTTTTCCTTCTTCAGTACCACTGCCCAAAGCATATCTTGTAATGGACTATATACACGTGAGAGCAAGGTTTTGGCTCTACAAGCCTTATCAGGACAATTCAGCCTGTGGAATTTTATGTATTGTTTTACCATATTGCAGCATGATACATTTTCAACTTATTTTCAGAAGATTATCAGGGAATTACTGGCAGTACAGAAGAGCCAACTCAAGCACATTTTTCCCTTTCTTCTGAATATAAATTATACTTCAGTCTTCCTTTTTAGTTAAATAGTCTTCTTGGGAAGACTTTCACATAGTTTTTCCAATCATTAAAAGGTTGTATGCAAATTTATTTATTGCCATGTCGTGGAATCTCTCAAATCAGACAAGGCAGGTACTTGAAGTGAGATTTATTCTAATCAAAATTGTTTAGCACTAGTAAACTAGTTTACATTAGTAAACTACAGGTTCAGATGTCTGTCAAACAGAACTAACACTACACAACCAATTTAAGCTTAAGTTTTAGGGATGATGACCCAAAATGCACAATCACTCACCCAACAAGGCGAGGGCTTGCAAACTTCAGGAGTTGCCTTGGGCAGCATTCTGATCCAAGGATAGAGTCCCTGACTGCAGACCCACTGCTCCAAGGAGGACTGGCTCAATTTGCCCTCCAGTGGGGCTCCATTTATACCCTAGTCGAATCTGAGATGTGGTCATATATGGTCAACAGTCTAGAAACTTCTCTCAACTGAGGCATTTCATTGGCTGAGGGTCTCGTCTGTTGACCGAAGGGCCTTGACTTTCCTTTCCCTCGACTAAGGTCTGTGCATGACCACAGTCACCATGGGGCTGGCAGCTTCTAGTTTAACTCTTTCCTTTCAGCAGTCAAGATGTTTTGGTCTTTATTGGGGCAGGTGCACCTGCCACACCATTATTATATCTTAGACCAAAGAAGTACTTTCAACATGTGTGTTTCCTTAAGTATACTGTATTTCAGAAGCAGCGTGAGTATTGTGTGACGCAGTATCTCCTGTGAGAGTAAGTACCAGAGTGTAAATCCTCATAAATGACCTGAGTGTGAGTTAGAACCATCCCATGGCAATTATACAGTTCAGAATTGTTTAAAAATGCTGAAGGAGAGCCAGCTGCTAATCCAAATGGAAATACAAATACTGAAAGAGATGTAGGTGATCCAAGGGCAGAGATTGAATTTGTCCATAAAAGGTACTTGACAAATTTTATTGTGCATGCCCTTATGAAGTAGCTCCTATTGGTTTTTGTCTTTTGCTCATTCTGAAACTACAATCCACCTGTAGGACAAAAAGCCATTCATTTACTCATTTCTGATTCTCAACCAGAGAGCTATTTTTATACATTAATAGTGTCAGCCATTTCAGTCACAGCAGAAGAAACCAGCAAACACTCACCTAGCTGAGATTATATTTTCCTCTCTGAGGATCAATCAGTAAGGCACAGTTCTATGCATATCCTCTCCCCAACCACAGGCCTGGGTATGGCAAGTCTGTAGAGCCATCTGCTTCAGGTGTGGCATGACTAGAGAGCAATCAGCCTCATTCACTTTTAAGGATTAAGTAAGGCTTTCCTTGCACAGAAATCTCTTCTTAAGTAATAAACCTGTTATGCTATACAGATATTATTTGTTTTTACAACATTGATACAAGGGCCACATCCTGATGTACTCCTGGCAGAATTTTTGGCTGGGTCTTTCTGATACTCCTCATCTTTTGTACAGTTCATCTCTCCAGCATAACAGGTACTAACAACGGCAGTGTTTGGATATTGGAAGTTATTCCATAAATAATGGCAACTGTGACGGAAGTAGAAAGACTTCACCATACTATAATATTTAGAAAATATGCAGTATTTCTATGCAATATTTAGATTATATCATCTGCCTCATCATCCTTAAGGATGCTGTAAGAAAATATGTGTATGACTGAATGTTGAGTCTTGCTTTGTAGGACTGGTTTGATGATCACTAACCAGCTGTGACAGAAATTAGATTCTTTGGATGCACATGTGATTACCAACAGTTAAATGATAGTTTAAGTAGATAAAGCTTTTCAGCTGAGACATAACTGAGTGCATACTCCTTGTGCAGTACCCATGCAAAGTATATTATCTAAGTATACATCACCGTCTGACTTGCAGTAAACTAGCAATGTACATGCAGCTAATTACAGCTGCTTGGCTGTTAAGCTAGGAACTCATTACACTGCTGTAACTTGATTGATTGTGATGGCCTGTCTGTACCCTTTATAACAGCTTTCTTCTTCTGGAGAATCATTCTGAATGCTCTGCTGCCTGCTTGCTTGATAGCTAGTGGCAACCTAAGGTAGCCTAAGACAGGAACTTCATGGGTTCAGGCTGAATTCAGCAGAAATTGTTTGCTCCTATCCCACAACCAGACAGGGTAAATCTGAAATGTAAAGCATCGAGCAAAGAGGAGAGAGGAAAGAATCTGAGAAATACAGTTATGGCTTCTTCCTGTTTCTTGTCTCTTTAGACAGGAAAAAAACATGTAGGGACATTTGAGTCCTCATTAATGGCTTTGTTAACGAAGTACAAAAGTTAAAGCCTATCCACATATGCTGCTTGACTGACTGGTTTCCAGTGCCTTTTAAAATCTGACACACAATGGTCACGTCTACAGTGATGTGTAGTTCGGAGGCTCCCAAGCTGGTGCTACGTAAGGTAGCTTGGGAAATAGAAACTGTTTAAAAGTATCAGCATAATGCTGTGAAAGAGTTAATTACCCCTGCTGAGAGACAGGATTTATTAGATCTGGCACAGTGCTGTGCAGATACAATGTTTTCAGATCATGGGGTACTATGTTTGTGATAAAGCACTGTGGTTTGCTTTATTGGTGCATAGCTCACAAGCGCTAACTTGGGGGACTTACTCTGTTGTGGGGTTTATTCCTGTCAAATAATTATCACAGAGGGGCTCACAAATGTTCTGGAAAGGGACACTGCTCAATTCATAAATGCAGCAGCTTCCATTACTCTCCTGTAGGCCAGATTTAATTTAATTAACTTGCACCAGCTGGCAACAGAAGTCAGGGGGGAATGCCAACAGGAATAAGTGGAGGAGCAATCTCCCCAGCTGCTCTCACTTGATCAAGTCACTGCCAGTGGTAGAACTAGGCTGGAGTCAACTGTACTGATTTTTAAGGATGTGCTGTGGAAATCTTTCATAGAGAGCTTCTAGATAAGTCTGCACCTTTACCTCTCATGAGCAGCACAGAAAGAGGGGAATGGAGGAAAAGATCTGCTTTTTGTTGTTGTTGCTTGTTTTTACTTGGGTTTTTTGTGTTGTCTTTTTTTTTTAGAGTTTTCTGAGATAATTTGAGATAATTTTACCTGATATTGGAAAGCTTGGACACCACTGATTCCCATAGTACTTTTTGCTTTGCACCTCAGAGGTGAATGATAAGAGCTTCCTCTTGAACAGTTTGAATTTCAGGTTCATTCTGAAGAACTAGAAAGATGACTGCAGATATTTAGAAAAGGAGTGAGAATGTGAGCAGAGAAAAAGAGCAATAGATAGCAAGAACTGCTCACGATGAACAGGTCATCCCTACTCTGCATTGATTTTACATGGTATTATAGTGTCACATTAAAAATGGGCAGATTTAAATAATTTTTCTGGGTACAGTCTTAAGAATCACTTAGACTAAAATGAGTAGTAACATGTATAGGAATGTTACTACAGTATAGCAATGCCATACCACAGAGGTAACTCAGTACTGTACCTGTGTCGGGATAACATTCTGTGCTAAATGATCAAGCATAGAAGCAGTATTAATTATGATGGACACAATACTGCACCAATATGTTTGGTTCCCAAGTTCCCATTTTATGCAAAATGTCCTCTCTCTTAAATGTATTTATTTTGTGTGTCTAAGCTGCCACATCTTAGATTCTGAAGGGGCTCCAAAAGTCTAATTTAAAGGATCCTCTATCAAATTAGAATCTTACATCATCTTTGCCATTTAATGAGAGAGATTTTCAGTTTATGTTTCTTTATACAGTGTGAATCAGGAAGAGGGCTATTGGAGTTCAAATGAAGGCTGAGTTTGTACAGCCTTACATATCACCTCCAAGTCTGACACTTTAATTTTGTTGTGCACATCTATTTATTGTGTATAAATATTGCAGACACAGATGAGCAAATTTAGCTCATCTTTTAAGACTATTTCTTTGAGATCTGTCTTCTTGTAGGACCTGATTAGCTTGGTGTTCATGTATTTGTCCATTTTAAGCCTTTCTACTCAAATTATAATTTATTGGTTTCCTATGAGTGTTCCTTGGTGTTCTTAGCTGATCAGACATATAAATCTGATGACTTCTGTGAACCTGGTACCAAGCCAGACTCTGCTGGAGAGCAGAGAAGCATGCAGGTATCTAGATGCAAAGAGCAGCAGCAGTAGGACACCAATAAGCGTAGGCGCTTTACAGCACGTCAGATTTATTAAGAACTTTAAGAATTTCAAACAAGGGGCATGACTTTCAAGCACCTATGTTTGAGTTGCACTATCATGTAGCATAAAGATCACAGGTATTTCCAGTGACATCAAGATCCCATGATAACTCCATAGCACTCATTATAGTGAACTCCTGATGAAAATGCCAGCCAGATTTTAAATTATTCTGCTTCTCTGTCAGATACAAATGTGAACATCTTGAATGGGTTTCCAACTGTACTTATACAAAGAGTTCAGCACAGTAGAAAGAGTGCTGTGAAAACTGTGAAACATTTTTGCTTAATTCATTGCTTTTAAAATTGCATAATGAAACCTCAGCTGTTGACTAGATGCAAGTGCCAAGCAACTTTGATCAGATCTAGCATAACTGTCTAGAAGCTAGAATGCATTTAGGTTTAATACTGTAGTAACTTCAGTACTGGCAAAAGTGCTACATTTATCTGCTACTTGAAATTACAAATGCCTAAAGATTACAAAATTTTCTAAAACAAAGCGAGTTAAAAACTACCACAAAAATGGTTAAATTCCATGCTCTGAATTTATGGACCAGATTATTTTGTACCTCCTGATTTACCACCTGTTCCTTATAACATCTAAACTACGAAGAAACAACTTTTCTGAGGCCTAGCAAAGAAAACCCACAATTTGGCCAAATATAGAGAATAAATTTTAAGCATTGCAAAAGATTGTGCAGAAGGGATGCACTAAAAATCAGTTCACAACTCTGCCTTATAGCACTAGGAGTGATATACAAGTAGGACTATTTGAGTGTATTTACAACAGAAGAAAAGAGATTGTCTTTCATAACTGAGGGCTGAAAAAATTTCTGAGCCATAAAAACTCCACAGATAAATATCTGTTGAGCAAGTCCTGTGCCAGGCTTCAAATCATTGCTCTGGTTAGGCAACTAGAATAGCTGGTGGAAGGTTTCTAGCTAGAAGAAAGTACTGTGGCAGATTACAAGGAGATAAGTCTTGAAGCAAAAGAAAGTTGATTTCAAGATCATTACAGACTGTGTCAGTTTTATAATAAAAATACTGACATTCTAATGTAATGGTCAGAATCAGTTTTTCATAATCATTGAAGGTGATTAAATATATATTCTCTGCAGGATTTATGAATACATGCTATCAGCTGTAATTTGCAGCACTCAGTGCATGATTATTCTGCCACCAGACTTTCTTAATCAGCTCTGCAGTCCAATGCCAGCTTGAGCATAGGCTGCAGTAATACCTCTTTTGATAGCAGGGGAAGCCAGTGGATCATGAGTCCTAGACATAAATGGAAAAATCCTGGGAGATAAGGTTCATTTTTTCTTGCAGCTGTGGCCAGGAAAAGGAGAAAAGGGATTCATCATTTCTGCAGAACTTGGTAATAGAGGTGGCCTGAAAAACAGCACAGTGTTTCGTAAGAAGTTTTATAACATGCTGAATATTTCTTTCAACTGGAGTTTTTTTATTAAATAAGTAACTGTCCTTAAAATTTCAAACTAAAAAAAGTTGATTCATATGTCTTTTCCAGAATAATGTTTTTTGGGTGGAGTGTGTTGTGAAAGAATAATATATTACTTTTCTCTTACTTTTTTCCAACCATCTGAATTATTTTTTTAGGGAGATAAAAGAAATTCCATTTCTTTTGGAGGGGAACATTCCCCCCTTTTATTACAGTGTCATAGGTTTACAGTATCTCAGACTGCAACTCATGTTTATAAAGTGTTCACATCTTTGTTCTGGGTGAGATAGTTATCTGGAATAGGTCAGTGTTGTTCTATAGATGAGTTCCTGTTGATCTCTGAGCATTGATGAGCGTGAGCTTCTTGATGGTTATTGCCAAAAATCAGAAGTTCCATCAAAGCCAGCAACGTTTCATTGCTTGATTGGTTTAAATGAGAAGCAAATCTGGCTGTTTTGTAGTCATTAGTTGTTCCACAGAGTAACAGGATCTCAGAACTTAAAAGTGAACTTAAAATAGAAGCCAGAATATAAGTACAGTCCTTCTCACTTCATTGAACGATTTTGGAACCTCTCTGTAATTCAGGGAATGCTGTCCTAGAAGAAATGATATTTAAAAAAAAAGAAAAAAAAAGATAGATATACTTTCCCCAACCAGTTGACTATAGAATAAGATCTTAAATAGCACTGCTGGAGTTGGAGTTATAACTAGCTGCATCAGTGCATGCACTTCAAAGCTGGGAGCAACGTGTTGCAAAAGAACCACTTAAAATTTTTATTTTTTTTTTAGACAGTTGTCCAAGTCAGCATCTCCATATCATCTTTCAGAGCTATTAAACAGGGTGTGGATCTATTGGTAGGGGTGTGTTTTATTTTTCTATGTGAACCAAAATTTCATCTAATTATACAGCTAACTGTGTAAACGCTCTAGAACTGTTCAGTATGTGGTAAAGACATCATGTCAGCTCACTAGCAATTGAATTGTTTTGTCTACCTTTTATACCACTTATACTAATTTTTCTAATGGTTTTGTTCTAAGACAATAATAAACAAGAGAACAGGGGAAGGCCTTTTTACTGAGAACAATGTGATGTGGGAACTTTGGGCTTCTCCCTCATCAAAAATGACTGATTTTGGAAAGACTTTTTTCAGGAAGTGAAACTGATACTATCAGCATAGCAATGCTTCAGCTACCAAAGGAAAGGTATAAATGCCCTGAAACCTGTAAGAGTGTTTGTCCCCTGTGGACACTTGGAGAAAGCTCAGGTATTTCCTTCAGCAGAGCTCTTTGAATTGTGGAAGTTACCATGCATCACGTGCAGGAATTGTTATAAAACGGCTTTACCTTATTACTTCTTAAGACGATTAAGTGAAGAGAATAAAGTAGTAATGAGGACATTAATGGGAGTTCCCTGTATTGCTTTCTTGTGTGATTTTTGTCAACAGTTTCCTAATTTCTTAAAGTTCAGCTGCTGGAACCACCACATAATAACAATTTTCATGTTTTAGCTATTTTTCCAGTCTTTGTAGCTGCGGGCAGAATTCTGAAAACACAGACACCCTGAATGTTTCAACACCAGAAATTAAATAAAAAGCACTGGAAATTAATTATTGCTTTAAAATCTAGTGGGTTTAAATTTTACTTGTGACTGGCTCATAATTTTTGACTCAATGTGTTTGTCAAACTTGTACCTTACATCCAACCCCAAAAGAAACGTATTTAAAGGTGCTAGTTTAGAGTTTTCAATGTTTGCTAAAATGCTGTATCTCATTTAGGTATTCATGTGAAAACTCCAATGTATTTCCATATGAAAACATTCGGCATATAATTTGTGAAGAAGTGAATGTTGTCATGTAGGACTACAGATTTGGTGTATTTCTAAAGAGCTTGCTTTCCTGGTATTTACGTAAATCCTAGTCAGCAGCAAAAAATCAAGTGTTATTAGTGAAGGCCCATTTCAATGCAATTGAACTAGCATGCTAATTTAAGGAGATTAGAAATTCATGTTCTAGTTTAGGCTCTGAAAAATGAGCTAATGCAATGCATTGTGACCGAGCGAAATAATAGCTGGTGATTTACTTCCTTCGTTCCTGTCAGCAGTTTCATTAGTGTTGAATAGGTGTAATTCTGTGTCCTCAAAGAGATTGCACTAAACCCAGTTATGATGTAGTCAGATTTTCCAAATCTTTTATTAAGCACAGCAATTTCCTGCTATTGATAAAAATACTTCATTCTTTAGTTATATTTACATTCTGCTAGTAAAAAGTAGCTTTCTTTTAAAAATGTGTTACTTGTGGTCTTCAAAGTTGAGTTGATTGAAGTTATCCTATTACGTTAGTGTTCATGTGAATATGATGTTCAGCTGATCCAAATTTAAAATTAAAAAAGCACATTTTAAAAGGCCGTTGAACGGTAGTGATGCCACCATGCTACCACACATATTCGATTTTGAAAACAAGCACTTTCTGATTGTTTGACGGTCCAGAGCAGTCGCAAGGCAAAAGTGTGGGAGGTTTCAAGCCTAAGCCATTTTACAGAAAATGAAGTGATAATAGTTACTGCTGTTAACCATATGACTCAGTAGTAACTCGAAGAAAAATTGTTTACGCTTGGCAGAAGTTAATACTAAACAAGCACCATAATCTTATTTTTTCTGGCAAACATATTTTCCTGTTAAAAAGGAGCTAAAATGTACTTATGGTGATCTTACGTTTATGAAGATAAGTGCGAGAGGTACTTTGTCTAGTTTGGAAGTTTTGGAGTGTTTTTCTGCCCAATTTAAAAAAGTAATAATCAGATTTAGATCTTCCTTGCTTGAAGCTTCATACAGTGTTTATTACAGTCTAGCTTTATTTTGATGGAAAAATAGCAGGAAATTGAGTATTTAATCATGTATATAATGTTAAAGTTTGGAAACATTTTTGTTTGAGTTACTGTAACTGAAGAGCCAACATTTATTATTCTGCTTTGATTTTTATAACTCTCAACACATTTAGCTAAGATATGGAAACTGAGATTTTGTTTGTGCTTAAATTTTTTCTAAATAGGTTTGACATCTCTCATGTTTTTCATTTATACCTAAAATTTACCATGTTATCCACAAAAGTTAATGCTCCACAGTAGAGAGATTGGGACAATAGTTTTTTTGTTTATATATGATACAATATTAACATATATGCATAGAAATAAAAGTGTTTGTATGCTTCCAGGCTTGATAGTGTTCCTTAATCCAGAAGATACTTGCAGCTAGAATAATTTGAATCTTTAGCTACTGGTACTTCTTTTAATACACAGCTGTTGCTGTTCAGGCTTTCAAAAATTTGTTCAATGACAATTTTGTTATTAGTAGGCTCTAAGTGCTGAGCACTTTTGGACATTTGCTACTGAAGAGTTGTTTCAGAAGGATGAGTGTGTTTTAAGAGATTCCTCCAGCTTTTTTCAAAATGCTTTACTGACTTCTAGTTGGACTTGCTGTTCTGAATCCCTCAGGGGTTTGTGAAAATGTCCATTGTAAAGTTAGTCTTTTTCTGCCCAAACTAATGGTATTGTAGAGTGTGCTGTGGGATTTTACAGTCTTGTATTTCTCCATACTAAAATTCAGGATTGTAAAATGTTAGATTACAAATAGTGCCATAGAATAATGTTTTCTTCCCCCCCCCCCCGCCCCGGAGTCAGTGACATCATTTATGAAATATTTCTGACTATGTTGCAGTTACACTTACTAGCCCAAATGGGACAAAATAATCTAGTGGCCACATGTGCTGAACACCTCTCAAGGAGCCTTCCATGACTTTGATTTAGAAATGGAATTTGAAACAGTTTGGCAACAAAACTTTTTTTGCACTATTACTGGAATTGTCTGGTATCAGTGAAAATATACTAAATTTATTTTCAAGTATAGAGCTAAATCACAGGGTGGAATAATGAAAGGAAGAGTGAGGGACAGAGATTTCTTGATTGTAGCTACCTGTGAATTACTTATTAGTTTGCGATAATGATAGTGCAGTATGTCATTGAATACAGTTCAAATAGTAACGCATGTCCCTAGGATCCTAACCAAAACCTCAAGAATATTTAGCTTTCTATATCATTGCAAAATTTCTTGACCATCATTTAATTTATCTTACCCTCAAAAAGGGATGTAAAATATCTCCTTGAAATCATGCCATAAGAACAATCTTTCTTCCAGTCTTCTGGAGCTTCCAGTACTGGCTAAAAGTAGGAATTACAGAAGCATATGAAAATATTTAAATTGTGGTTAACAGATTGTGTTTTATTTTGTACAATTATATTGTTATTGTACTGTGTATAATTGTGTTACTTGATATACAGCTATTTTTCTAAATGTCAAGATGTGGCTAGTAAATAACCTTAAAACTCTATTTCATGGTTACTACAATAAATGAGTTTCAATGGAATAATGCAGTTTGGAGAGGAGACATAGCTGTTGTGCACATGGTGCATTTTTGTTGGGGCATTTCTACTTCTTGGTTGGGTGGGGTTTTTTTTTGTTTTTTTTTTTTTTTTTTTTTACTTAGCTTTCTAACATAGCCACAAAAAAAGATGGTTTTTTGTCACTTGAGGAAAAAAAAAGTCTGATAGTATTTCATAATATTCTGTTCAAACCTTATGCATAATTTGTCAGTCCTATATTGAGACAAGGTTTGATATTGTTGTTTGCTGGAGCAACTCTACACTTAGGATGCTTGTACAAAGACAGATCTGCTTTTCATAGAATCATTCAGGTTGGAAAAGACCCTTGGGATCATCGAGTCCAACCATCAGCCCTACTCTACAAAGTTCTCCCCTACACCATATCCCCCAACATCTCATCTAAACGACCCTTAAACACATCCAGGGATGGTGACTCCACCACCTCCCTGGGCAGCCTATTCCACTGTCTGACCACTCTTTCTGTGAAAATTTTTTTCCTAATGTCCAGTCTAAACCTCCCCTGTTGGAGTTTAAAGCCGTTTCCTCTTGTTCTGTCACTAATCACCTGTGAGAAGAGACCAGCACCAACCTCTCTACAATGTCCTTTCAGGTAGGTGTAGAGAGTGATGAGGTCTCCCCTCAGCCTTCTTTTCCTCAAACTAAACAGTTCCAGCTCCTTCAATCGCTCCTCATAGGATTTGTTCCCCAGGCCCTTCACCAGCTTTGTTGCCCTCCTCTGCACTTGCTCCAGCACCTCGATATCCCTCTCGTATTGAGGTGCCCAAAACTGGACACAATACTCAAGGTATGGCCTCACCAGTGCAGAGTACAGGGGGACGATCACCTCCCTACTTCTGCTGGCCACACTATTTCTAATACAAGCCAGGATGCCATTGGCTTTCGTGGCCACCTGGTCACACTGCTGGCTCATGTTCAACTGCTTGTCAATTAGAACCCCCAGATCCTTCTCTTCCACACAGCTCTCCAGCCACACCTCCCCAAGCCTGTAGCGATACATGGGGTTGTTGTGGCCCAAGTGCAGGACCTGGCACTTGGCCTTGTTGAAGCTCATCCCGTTAACGTTGGCCCACCGATCCAATCTATCCAAGTCTCCCTGTAGTGCCTCCCTATCCTCATGCAGATCGACACTCCCACTTAACTTGGTGTCATCTGCGAATTTACTGATAATGCACTCTATGTCCTTATCAAGATCATCAATAAAGATGTTGAACAGAAATGGCCCCAACACCGAGCCCTGAGGAACACCACTTGTGACCAGCAGCCAGCTGGATTTAGTTCCATTGACCACCACTCTCTGGGACCGTCCATCCAGCCAGTGCTTGACACAGCAGACCGTTTGCTCATCCAGGCCATGGGCAGCCAGTTTTTCTGTGAGAATCCTATGGGGAACTGTGTCGAATGCTTTTCAAAATCCAGGTAGATAATATCAACAGCTTTTCCCTCGTCCAATAGTCAGGTCATTTTGTCATGGAAGGAGATCAGGTTTGTCAGGCAGGACCTGCCTTTCATAAACCCATGTTGATCCCCTGCTGATCAACCCAGACCTGATCCCCTGATTGTCCATTATATGACTTTTAATGGCACTCGAGATGACCTGCTCCATGACCTTCTCTGGACAGGTGCTTGCATAGTGTGTATTGAAAATCACAACTCCAGGCATACATCAAACTGTAGTAGCTTTACCAAAAACTGAATTTCTGAAGTTGCTGAGCTTAAGCAGACATGCATAACGCTATCAGTTTTCCACCTTCCCATAAAATATTTACAATAATTTATTTTAAAACTAATATATTAAACAAGTAATGACTTCATTTTGAGGGTGATTACAAAAAGCAGCACTTCACAAAAATTCACCAGAATGTCTACATGTCATTCCCTCTGTCTTTGGTTATGCCTAATGAGACAGAAAGTTCGTGGGTTTTTTATTAATTATGTGGTTCTTCATTAATAAGAAAAACAAGTGATGCAACACATGCCTTGGTGCTATGTAGTTTAGGGTACCTGATGTTTTAGTCCAGCTGGAGACATGACCATACAGCAGAAGAGCAATTTATATGACTAGATGAGTGATGGAAAGCTGTCACCTCACTGGAAGATTGAGGGCGATTGTGGAGAATATTTCTGAAACCTGTGGAGCACTATGGAGAAAAATTTTTAGTGAGAACTTACCTAAGCTATAGTAATGCCAGCAAAATATCTGCAGCTTATTTGATGTATCTGAAGGTAGAATACCATACTTTGTTAACCTGTGATGCTTTTTCCTTACAACTGAGACACTAGCACCATTTTTGTCTCTATTTTACAGTCACTCTATCAATATCTGTGTCTCTGCTATATTAATAATAATAAATATAATAAGTGACTTTGGAACCTAAAAAGATTCCTTCTGCCTTGAAATGTTCATACTAAAGCCTGAAATCCATTAGCCCCTTGTAGTTTGATTACCGTGTCGCCCTACATCTTAATCTTCTCAAAATAACATTTACAACTGAAAGCTTGCAGTTTTGGTGGTTGAGGTGGGGGCCGTTGACAGGAAGACACTGTGCCTAAAATTCTCTTTTAAAATGCTTATTGAACCCACTGTCATCTTCTGTGTGTAGTGTCTTACTGCAAAAAGCCCAGGTGATGTGGCTGCATTATATTCAACTGCAACAAACATCATTTGCATTAGCACAATAGTTGGCTGAATAAGCTTGCCTCGACAGTATTGACAGATGCCTTTCTCTTTTCTAACCCCATTTAAGCACAGGAAAAATAATTTTCTGTTTCCTTTCCCAAAGATGGTAGAGCTCTTACTTCAGAGTGTTGTCTGATGTAGTCAGCTTATAGGAAAATGATTGCTTAAGCAATCATTTTAGGAGAAATTAGTATCTCCACGTGCTTTCATCTCTTCTAACTACCATTTTGGGCCAGTCTTTCAAAACTGTGAGTAATTTGAAGCCATATGCAAAAATATGCAATCACCTTCTATAGTAGTAAACCTAGGATAACTGAAATGCAGGCATTATGTGCCTGATTTGTAAGGTATTTAAATTAGGGGTGGAGTGATGCATACATAATTGGATGATATGCTATGGAGCTACAAGTTTTTCAGTGGCAGCCTCTGTATGACTACGTGATGCTGTAGGTTGACATTGCAAAAGAAGTAGGTTCGTGTCCTACCATGTCAGGAATGGACCTGATGTGCGGGGCCATAAAATAACAAATATCCCAATTTTAGCATGAAAGCGCTGTTGTGATCAGTTGTAACTCCACTCTTTCTTCCACCCTCTGTTAGTCTCATCTCATACAGCAGTTCAGATTTTCCTTTATCATTTCTGGTCTCTCATGTCTCAGGCAGTACATGTGAGACTTGCAGGTTCAATGCACGTCTTACTCTTTTTCTCTTGATAAGCCTAGATTTTGTCCACTTTCAATGTCATGCAAATTCTGCTCTCCCTTCTGTGGAAAAGAAGTTTGGCCTGATCTATTATCTGCTGGAAAACTCTCTATTACCAGCTGAAAATGTCATAGTTGCATGATCCTAATTAACTTTGCAGGATTAGGATCATGAGGTAGCAAAGAAGTTACCGAGTGGCAGAAGGCCAGACAGTGGGGCTTTCAACTACAAGGGTTGTACCAGAAAATACATTCCCCAGCAAAAACCTGTTTGCAAGCCCTTCTGCAGTAAGTGCCTCTGTATGTCCATGTACCTGGCAGGCCTCATGCATGGTAGTGAAGTGTCTTGTGAAAGGGGGCATACATTTTTTGTCCTACTCTTATACTGTTACCAACATGTTAGTTTTGAGCTACTGTTACAGTAGTGGTTTTGGTGGATCCTTGGTTGACCCAGAGGAGCCACTTTCATGGTTTTGTATTCTGACGCTACCAGCTGACTCTCTCAGCCCGTAACATTACGCACATAGGCTTTTAAGGATTTGTGAAATTTGAGGGTCAGTGCATTGTTCAAGACTTATGGCCAGCATGGAATGAACAAAATTCTGCTAGCAATAGTAACTTATATCTGATCTGTTGTTTGAAAGCTCAGTTATACTCCCAAGAAGTAATTCTTGCATGTAAGAAGAGAATAAATCAATTCTTCAAAGATGACTGTATTTTCATTGCCAGATGAAATTTCAGAACAGAATCACTTATCAAAACAATGTTTTTGAGAAATGATGAGACCAGGCCAGTTAAGTTCTTCATTATGTAAATTATGGACTGAAATCAATCCCATCTATTATAATTTAGAAAAAAAAAAAAAAAAACGATCTTCCCACTTGGTAACATATTGTATTGTTCAGTGTTAGTTTTAGCTTCTGTTCTTGGCCTATTCGTAGATCTGCAGCCCATTACAGTGGCGCCTGTTAGAGCAAATACTGTGAAAGTTTTGCCAGTTTTTCTATGATAAACCATGTTTTCCAGGAATTCATACTTAATCATAAAAAATCCCTCACAGTTGAGACTTGGCATGGAAAGTCTTGATTCACAGGGATTTTACTTGTATATTTATCCAGATTTTCAAAATTAAAACAGTCATCTAATTTATTAAGTCAGAGGTAGTTCAAAATAATGTATTGTTTAAAGATCATAGAACTGTATTTGTTGGAAACAAATAATATTATGATCACTTAATCTAAATAGACACATTTCCTGACAATGAGTAATTGCTTTGTTGCTCTTACCTCACAAATCACTCTTAAATGTTTCTGTGTATTTTTTCTGTTGGGTAGATAGATCCATGCAGAAACTGATAAGTAATTGAAAATGATCAAATTATTTTCAATATTCTAGAAATAGTCAAATGGCTAAGGTATTTTCCTTTGAAAAGCTAACTGTATCAATGAAAATCTAACTGTAAATAACTCTTTAACTTATGATGTTGATATTACATCCTAATGTGCATTTTACAACTTATTTTTTCTATATAACGTGTTTATTTTATAGGTGGCAGGATTCTTCCATTTAGTTAATTACATGTAAATAACTGTTAATGCACATTGTGAATGTTTATCTTGGAGATAAGAGAGTCAGTCTGCTTTGTGACTCTTACCTAGGATGTTTCCATAGTTCTGATAGAGAGAAGCTATAACACTGACAATTTCTAACTAATAATCCATATAACTGTGCAGATTTTAATTGTCTGCATAGACAGGCAAACCAGGGAGAAATGCTTATTCTGTATTACAAACATTTCTTTTTGACTGCATATTAGTACTTTATGTTTCCTATTGAAATCAGGTCTGGAGAAAGAGCTATTATCTAAAGTTTATTTACACAGAAATTGACAACAGAAGTCACATGCTCAAAGCCTATATGTGTGGAAAGAAGTCTAATGAAGAATAATTGGATAGCATTTGGGAGTAAGTAGTTATTCGGCTACACAGAAGGAGACTGACAGATGTTAAGCATAACTGGAAGGAGAATTAAATTCAAACAGGATTTTGAAAGGAATCTCCTGAAGTCAGCAAATGACAAGAAGAAAATACAACATACCAGTCTGAGTACAGAGAAGAAAAGTGGCTATAATAGTAGATTAATTGTCTCAGTGGAGAAAATAAACAGTTGAGTGGATACTTGTAACTAGTTTGATAAGTATGTCATACCCTAAATGATCCAGTTGTCACCTGCTATTAATCTTACAGGACAGTTTAAATCAACACATGGAACAGATTGTGATGAAGGCACTGGCCAAGAAATGAGTATTTGCTAACATGATGAAATAATTATCATTTGGTAGAGATCAACTATACTTCATGTGAGAAGTTGATAATCACTTAGCTGAGCTTCGTTCAAATAAATACTTACTTACAGCATTCAAACCAGTATCAGTCAGCCCAAGTATATAGCCAAAGTTGTACCCTTACATGTCTGGTTTTTAGGTCCATGTGTTCCAGTCCAGGGGCTTATCATGTATGCATCTAAAATCAGAACTGTAAAAATTGTTCATCTTGAAAAACAGCTGCTGATTTGAAATTACTGAAGTCTAAAGGGTTTGGGTAAATGTTTCTTTCATCTCTTGATCTGCAAAGAAACTGCAGACAGGAATGTACCGTTCTTGGAAGAAGTACTGTTTGGCACAAGTCAGAAATGTGCCAGGAAATCTGCTAGTGTTTCATGACAGTGTTCAAACCTGTGCTCTGGCTCTTTTTATTTTATTTGTAAGATGTAGCCCTTGCAGCTGGCCACTAGTTTAGCAAGGACTGTGGTTTGTGCTACTGTACTGCTAGATGGGCTGTCTATGACTGCCAGCCTCAATATTTACTTTTGGAAATACCTCGTCCCGCAAAGAATTGTTAGTGTCAGGCACTTCTAAGCAAAAAATAAATAGATATATAAGAGTTTCAGTTATGCAATGTCTTTAAGCTAATACTGTCACAAAGTAATGAAGCCAAGATCTCCTGTCAGAAGCTCACTCAAACTAGCTATAAGAATGTGATGATGTGGAGCCAGAATAGCATATACATTTATATTTTTCGTATGGTTAATTAAACCCATAGAATCATTCTGTACATACTAAGGTTTTATTGGTATTAGAATAAAGAATTTATTTTTTGAAAAAAATAACTGATAATTACTTCTCTCTGTGCTTCTAATCAACAGTCTTTGATGTACATCTGTTTTTTAAGTACATCTGTAACTTAGTCAGGAAAAGCCTTTTATGGCAAGTAGCCTTTAAGCTACATGCTGTGTTTATTTCATATATTCTTTTCCTTTCTTAAGAAAGCATCCACACATTTTTCTTCAACTTTATCAGTGAATATATACTTTAAAACGTTTTATGCAGGAAAAAGCTTTAGTTTTCAATTTACTTTGGACTGGTTGTTTAAGCCAATGGTGGAGATTATAGTGCTGTCTTTCTCACAGATGTATATCAGAATAAGAAGAGAACCTAATTTGTTCACTGCACATGTATTATTAGACACCACGTTATACTGCTTCTTACATCATGTGATGCCAAGGCTGTATCCAGCTGCTGTGTATATGAGGGGGGAAGACAGCCCCCTCTGTTGCCAAGAGCATCTGCAGCAATAGTCTGGCATAACAGAAATGCTGTAGACCATTCATTCCGCTATCAAATCAATGCCTCTAACCTGTGGAAGGGGAAAAAAGTATTTTTCTTGTTCTTCTTCAGGTCAGTGCTAAATATAAAAAATACATGGTTTTAAATACAACGTGTTTAAACACTGATGCACTTAAGGTTGAAATACGTACTAAATATTCATCTGTTTAAGCTGTGAAACAGCTTATGTGGATGAACTTATTGTCAAGGACTTACTTCAGTTTAGTAAAGTAATTTTCAAATAAGCTTTTGTTCGGTTCTGCATGGTTGCTATACATGATGCCTGCGCTGCTCCACCGTAGCTGTTGCTGGAGTGAGCTCTTGTGGTGCTCAGCCAGCCCCGCACAGTGCCTGCCGGGTGGCCCTCAGCACTGGGACAGGCAGCCGGAGCCTTCCTGTGGGCACCATCCTGTGCTTCCGTGGAGTAGTGGTTGTTAATACAGCCTATTCTACCTGCAAAACTGCCACAGGTAATTGCCGGGTGGCGGGCACTGAGGAATAGCCAGGGCAAAAATGTCCTCAGCTTCTCCAGCTGGATCCAGAAAAGGGGCGTTCCCCATAACTGCAGTAATACTGAGGATAACGTAAACAATACACTAGAGCAGACCTAAAGAAAAGTCCAGGTTGCTTTGTAAAGTGGTCCCATTCAAACACAATTAATTTTCATTTAGTTAAACATAAAGTTATCCTGGAGGATCGGAGTTATAGAACTGGGAATGCATACCTGCAGGATGAGGAATGGCATTTAAAAAGTGGTGTTCCTCAGAAGAAATCACATGAGTCTGCTATAATGTAGAGAGAAAAATTTCAAATGAAATTCTTGGCTCTATAACTTTGGTAGTAAGGAAGAGCACACTAAGTCAATTATATCCTATGTACAAGCAGAACTCTGACATCCAGTCTGAGACTCATATTTTATAGAAGATATTGCAAAACTGAACAGATAATTCAGTAGGAAACTGCAGGTGAGTCAAAAACTTTATTTGAGGACTACAAAATAAGCTTTAAAGAAAGGTGCACAAAAACTGCCATATGTTTAACTTCTCAGAAAGATGATGAGCACAGATTTATGTACAACGTATAAAGAGAAAAGTCTGATCTAGGACAGAAAGGCATAATGAAAAATAATAGCTGGATATTAAAATTTACATTAGGAATTGGGCAGATATTTCAGCGGTGGAATGATTAACTACTGGGACAATTACCAGAGGAAGTGATGGATCCTCCATCTCCTTTTGTCTTCAGATCTAGACTGGATGCATTTCTTCAACAAGTTATTAACCTCAACAGCATATGAGAATAATGTTTGATTTGTTATGTTTATGTGAGAGATCTCACTAGAGGTTCTCTTGACCCCACTTCTCACTTGCAATCATTGCATCATCTTAAGTTTTAAGGAATAAAACATGTTTTCAATTATATTAATATAAAGTGTAAGCATTCCTAGAGACATGCATCATCTAATTTTCCTATCTAGGTATTTATTATTTAATCTACGGATTTGAAAAGGTATGCAGGTTTGAGACAATCTTCATGCAGTGAACTTCAGTTAAGAACTGGTTCAGCCGACTTCAAGGCAAACAAGACAAATTAAGTCTAATAATGAACTTTGAGAAATCACAGGTTATTTTGCTTGTGGTTTGTCCTTACTATGCTCCCATGTGCATCTGCAGTAAAATTTAATATAGGACACATTATATCTAATGCTGCTATTACATGCAGACTTGAATTTATTTGGAAAAGTTGTAGAGCATAATTTAAAGAAAGTACAGCATAAATTGTTTGTTTCTATGTGAATTTTGGTTTTAAATAACCATAACTTTGAAACCACCTCATTTATTTCCTTCAAATGTGACTCTCACTATGAAAATCTCCAAGCATATCAGACTGAATTTTCTGCTTTTGGCTGTTTTACACTATATTCCGATTAACATTAAAAAAAAGGGGAAAATGCCTATCAATAACTCAATATCTACAATATTTAAAAAATGTTAAATATTTTATAGTCCATTCACTGAAACCCGTTAACTATTACATTTTTAAAGGCTCATGATACCTTGAGCAAAATTATTTTTCCAGGGAAGAAGAAATTAATGGATGGTATACACCAGTTTAGTGCCTTGAAGGGGAAAAAAAGTTAGGTGGTCCCGTGGTCTGTTTATGCATTACTTTGGAAAAAGCCAAAAACAAATACTTTAAGCTCAGTTTATTTCAGGTCCTTAATGCTGATTTACTGATATTTCCTCCTGTTCTCAGCCAGCTCATGTTGAAGCCTCAAGCGCTGGTTGTTCAAAAAAGTTTAGTTAAGGCTTCACAGCAACACGGAAACATTTAAAGAGCTGCTTGTCTGGGGTTTTTGTGGGGATGGGGTACAAAGTTTTTACTGTGGCAAGAAATATGCAGAGAGTTGAATCAAACATTGCTTAAACACTCAGAAAAAAGTCCAGGAGGCAGTCTGAAGAAAATCCATTCAGTTTTAAATTCATGCTGAATGTTTTTACAGTTTCATGGTCCAGAGTTTGAGATAGCCCCCACAGACATTTTCTGTGTGCCAGAAACATGACCAGGCTAGGAGCCAGGGATACAGCAAAACTCTAGGTGCATGGTACGTGAAAATGAAAATAGGGTTAATAGTACTTCTTTATGAAATAAAATAGACAATGACACAAATAGCTGATGGTCGTACAACTTCTCCTTCTTTCACATTCCAGGCCAAGTCTGATATTTTAGTCTGAGTAAGTCTTCTTTAAAACCAGCTGTGTGCCCAGGTGACCAAGAATGCCAATGGTATCCTGGCTTGTATCAGCAATAGCGTGGCCAGCAGGGACAGGGAAGTGATCTTACCCCTGTACTCGGCACTGGTGAGGCCGCACCTCGATTCCTGTGTTCAGTTTTGGGCCCCTCACTCCAAAAAGGACATTGAATTACTCGAGCGTGTCCAGAGAAGGGCAACGAAGCTGGTGAAGGGTCTGGAGCACATGTCGTATGAGGAGCGGCTGAGGGAACTGGGGTTGTTTAGTCTGGAGAAGAGGAGGCTGAGGGGAGACCTCATTGCCCTCTACAACTACCTGAAAGGAGGTTGCAGAGAGTTGGGAATGAGTCTCTTTAACCAAGTAATAAGCGATAGGACAAAAGGTAATGGCCTCAAGTTGCACCAGGGAAGGTTTAGACTGGATATTAGGAAGTATTTCTTTCCAGAACGGGTTGTTAGGTGTTGGAATGGGCTGCCCAGGGAGGTGGTGGAGTCCCCATCCCTGGAGGTGTTTAAGAGTCGGGTTGACATAGTGCTGAGGGATATGGTGTAGTTGGGAACTGTCAGTACCTGTTTTAATATCAGTTTTGGGGTAGGAAGGGAACAGTGTTTTTCCCTGGAAACTCACCCTTTAGTCCAGCTATTCCTTTCCATGGCTCTCTCCATGGTGTGTTTGCAGTGGGAAAAAAGGTCGCATCAAATCCTGGGAGAGCTGTGCTGCCGGTTGCCACAGAGGCAGTGGAGGGGCTCAGGTGCAGCATGACCATGTCACAGAGGGACCGTCATCCTGATGCCTTTTTGCTTCCTTGCAGAACTCTTTATGCACGCCTTTTCCAAAGAGAATAGTAGAGCTGCAAAAGCTGGTCCAGATCATAATTAACAGAACCTAGTCAGGTGATTTTATGTTTCTAACTTCATTGTAAAGTAGACTTCAAATAAACAACAGACTTCCAAAAAAGTTCTGTGGGCCATAAAGCTCTTTCTAAAGTTGTGACAGTGGTTTGATGATACTAGTACACACACAAAAACTTTAGCAAGTTAAAGTGCCATATTGGATACTCTATGTATCCATTTTTTATAAATGGCTGTGCAGTATTTAATATCCATGAAAAACTGGTGTGTGACTATTGGGAAACAAGTAAGATTTAAGGTGAAGAGTGCCCTTTCTCCAACTTCTGGCAGTAAATAGATTTCCTGTAGCTGTATAATGTGGAATTACCTGGTTACAGAATAAATCAGCCTGGCATACATATGAGTATTAGTCCTCACAGGCAGTCTTGTGGAAGTGCTTCTCTTTAAGCCAGCAAAAAAGCTACTGTAATACATTTAGAGATAAAGCCATGTGACTCAGGACATCTTTTAAATCTCGACTGGCCACAGCTCAAAGATAGCAACTGTCTCTACAGTAGTTAACTAAACATGCTGGGGTGTTATCTGGCACTGCATTGAGTGGCACAGGTCAGTCCACATCTGTATTGCTCTGCTCAGAGCTCCCAAGCCAGGGACATGCCAGTGGGAGCAGCCCTGACCTATGCTGTTGCCCTGGGAAGGGCGGGAGCTGCCCCAGGTTAAAACATGACAGACAGTTGAGGTACAGTATTTGGGGATATTCTCTAATGCTGTTTAATTTATTAATGCAGGTGTAGCATTAGTATAGACAAGTCTGTGGACGTAGTGTGGGGGAAGGCAAAGGGAAACCCTGAAAGCTAAATTTAGGTCATTACTGCATCAGCAGTGACTCCATCCTGACCATAGTACGGATAGTAAAAGCTATAATGGGTGGAGTGAAGTTCTGATTGTGGGTTTGGTGAAGGAAATAAATGCCTGAGAAGGGAAAAGCATACACAGTATACACCGATGTAGTTACGGATAAAGAGAGACTAACCTGACCAAATTTAGGTAGGTAGTATGAATACCTTCTGTTTCAGCACCTTCTCAAGTATAAACCAAATGAGTATCAGCGAGCAATGCGGGTGCAGCAGTTAATCTGGTACACCATTCCCGATGAGCAGACTGAGATAATAATTTTTCATCATGTTATTAGAAATAATACATTCGTCTTCACTTTTAGTTGTTATTCAGTAGGAATCTTCCTGCTGGGTCATACTTTATTCCATCATCAGGTGTTTAATTTAGCCTCTTTTCTTACTGAACTTCAATAGGGTTACCTGTGCATTACTTGAAGAGAGGCGGAACTGATAATTAGAACTATTTTTTGAGCTGTTTCAGTTAAAAAAAAGAAAAAATAAAAAAGGTCCCGGAACAAAATTGTTCCTCAGTTCTTGACCAGAATCCCTAAGGGGAATTAAAAAAGATAAACACTTCACAACTAAATAGTATTTCACAGAAGAAAAAAATCTCTAAAAAAAATCAACTTCCCTGTATAATCTCTCTCTTTGTAAGAAACCCTTAATTGATGAAAAAGCAATTTCCAGTATGAAATTAAACTTTGCAGGTGCCACAAATAAATGTTGTCTCAGTAGAATTTATTTTCTATTCCTTATGTGATGAGATAAAAATAAAATTAATTAAATTCTCTAGAAAAAGGAGAAATGAAAGAAAAGTAAAGAGTCTGTTTTGAAATACAGGACAAAGGGAATTTTAAGTCAGTTATACTGGATGGTGAAAGGAAAGAAAATAAACAAACCCAAACCTTTCATTGGAAATATTTTGCTTGGCTCTGCTTGCAAAGCAACTGATCTGACATGGTGTTGACTAAGATAAGAATAGTGAGTACCCTGCATGCAACCAATATTCGTATCATTTGAACTCTGAGCTAAATCTACATTAGATAAACATTTGGCTGTAATGGAGACCCACCTGCTTTCACACAACTGTGACTGAAAGGACAACAGGACCCAACATTTAAACATCTACACTATTCAGTTAAGCATAGGTCTTCTATCAGAGTTTTCTGAGAGTTTTCTTGTCACCTAGAGTTTGCTAGTTTTCCTCTTTCCCTAGTGTGCCTTCTTTTGCTTTCTTCTCTGAGTCCGTATCTGTTAATTTTTCTTTTTTGCACTTTTTATATTCATTAATGAATAGAATGCCTTATGTTCTAGGCAGAGTAATGGGTACTTCTGCAAAGCAAAAATAATTTATTTGAAATGATGGAAGTGGAAACCAGTTTTCAGTTAATATCTCACTGCCATCTACTGTATATGCTGGAAAACTACACTGTGGGAAATGCATTGAATTTCAGCAATGTAAGATGACTCTTTTCCCAGTTAATTTGCCCTAAAGTTGAGGAAAAAATCCACTGAACTCTCAGTAGGCTGTGACACGTAAATTCCATTCTTTGTGGAGGAATCAGTATTTCTTAAACAGATGACAGTTTCTGATGATACTCAATATTGTCCAGAAGGAAAGAACATCAAATTTTAGTATTGCTTAGTTAGCTTATATTCAGGCCAGATGAAAAGGAGATGTGTACTTTGGGAGAAAAAGAGTACCTCACTTTGCTTATTCTTGCCCTAAAGAGTAAAACCTTTAATTTCTTAGTGAATGTGTCAAAACAAAAAGAGATAGTGAGATTAAGATACATAAACTTGGGATAATTTGTTATTTCCTTTAGTTGAGAAATTATTCTTTGGTTCTTTTAAATTATCTTTCATCTCAGTAGCTGATGTTTGGTGTGTACAAACACCAAGTATATGCTGTGTTAAGTGTTGGTTGGGATATAATAATTTACCCAAAGTTGTGAAATTATTAAATTGAAAATAAAATGTTAGGCTACTGGCTGCAGGAACTGAATAAGATATCACTCAGGTTAGCTTTGCACTACGAGTGCTTTTGTAATGATTTGTGTAGAAATTACAAGGTTTACTCAAGAGAGAAATTTCCCTGATTTTCATCAGGAAAGCTGACATCAAATAGAGAAGAATGTGTAAAAACCATCAAACTGTGCATTTGCATGAAGGAACTAATTTTCTTAGTCTATTAGTAATTTCACTAGGCTGGGAATACATATAATTTATACCATTTGCTATTAGTATTGCACCAAAAAGTACAAAAGAAGACCAGTAAGCTTGCAAGCTCAAGTACTTCAAAGCCAAAGAAGTGCCTTCATTGCTCCTTCTTTCTGTCAGTTGTGATATAGTCTATAATTATGGTATTTTTTTTCTATTTTTATTTAGTAATTGTTCTAAGACCTCATTTGCTCAACATTCTTCAACCCTTGCCAAAGAAGAAAGAATGATAAAATAATTCATGACTTTTCTATGTGTCCATTGTTACCGTTTTTCAGTGCTTTGCAAACATTAATTAACCTGCCTTTACTGATTCTGGTGTTTTGGGATTTGAAATGGCATTGTAGGCAGCTGATGTATTCTGTGTGATCATACCATCCCTTCTGTTGTCTTCAGAGGCAAATATGTGTTTGCAGGACTTCTTCAAATGACATCAGAAATTCACCCAGGAAAATGAGGAACTGGTTTCTAACACCCTTTCTTTCTTGACCCTTTCTTTCCCATCTCCTCAATCTTCTTTTCCAGTGTCACCATCTAAGCCCCAGTGTCTTTCACTCCCTGTCCAAAAAAGGCTATTTTACTTTGGCTGATTTTCCCCAGGTCATGTTCCTGCTGTAGCACACATTGAGCATAGCCAATTTCAGCCTAAATTTGATGGTGTTAAAAAAAACCAACTGCAAACCAGTTTAGGAAAGCTGTCATGAGTTCAATAACAGGTGACATTGGTAGAGATGCCTGCGGTGTGCAGTTTGCTAAGTTATTTGAGTTCTTTGTGTCCTCTTCCTGTGGGCCACTTGTCAGTGTGGGTTTGTAAGTCATGCTTTAGGAAGAGGTTGACTTTGTAGCAGTGAGGAATTTTTTTCTTTCATTGAGTGTGTGTTTATAAGTTTTCTTAAGAATTTGTGCATTTCTCTGGCAGTTTCAGTATCAAAAATTTTTAACCCAGCTGAAAGCCCCAGGGAATAAATTACCTCTGGTGAATCATTTCTAGGCTGAATCATTTGTTTGCTTGGTTGTTGGATTTTTGCAGTCACCGTTCATGTGTAGTTTGATGTGCAGTGCAAATGGGGAGTAAATGATGAGGCACCCATGGCTCTGTGCAGGACAGAAGTTGTCCTGCCAGAGAGGGCTCCTCCAGAAGCTTACATCTGCCATCTTTCTCTTGAGTTGGTCTGACTGGTTAATCATTGAGTATCTCTATCATCTTTCTACTGCTGTCACTAGTTCCCTGCTGCCTGCCATTCTTCAGTGATATGACTTGAATGTAATAACTTTTCTAGCTTACCACACAGATGAGATGCTGCCATACATGGGGGTCTATGGTAGAACTGCAGCCATAGGAAAATGATGTACCACTGTGCAACATTCAGCTCCTAAAAGGACAAATGAAGGAGAAGAAAAGATTAAAAGATGTATTTAGCAAGGTCTGCTGTTATCCCAGGACACCATTGTGCCTTTACTGCTAGCAGTGAAAGTCCTTCATATGAAAATCCAGGGAAGGGAAGCAGATACCTCTAAGTCCCATTCTTCAGAATCAATAGAAGAAAAACTGTTTTAAATAAAGAAGGGAGTATTAAACATTCTGATATCTCTAAAATAATGATTTGTATGTGAGAATGCTGAAAATTTGTGAGGGAATTACACTATGAAATAAAGCTGCAGATAGTTGTTTTTTTTCCTTAGTAAATGTTTTAAATTTAAATCCTTGCTGCCCTCATGTGGATGTATGCTGTCTTTTCTCCATCTGCTGAAACTAGCAATGGACAGATTTTGTTAGAAGACCACTACATACGACCGTATTTATACAGCAGATGAAGGACCATTCAGATACTGAACTGATGCTATCTGTCTGAGCCAAGGATCTTGAGTAAGGTGGCTGGGAGTCCTTGTGATACATTTGCTGCATTTTAGTACTGGAGAACCAGGAGCGCCCTGAGTGTTAGGAATCTGCTGCCCAAACTCTGTCTGGAGAAAGCTGCCTTTGCAGCTGACAGAAGGTGATGAAGACTCCTTCTGAACCAGGTAATGTGTATCCCGAATTGACCAGGTGGGTCCATCCACAGAGGAACATACAGTATTTCCAAATACCTTTCAGCTCAGGGTATGAGACAAGCCAGAGAACTGAGCACAAGTCTCTTAGTATAACAGCATGCAGCAGCTGTAAGAGCAACACTGATAAAATGGTAGAAAAACAGCAAAGAAAGAAAAATAATCCAGTAAGAGCCAAGTTAAATAACTATTTTCGTAGCTGTTACTCTCTGATATACGGACAATTGCTGTGTATATTAGCATAAATAAAGTTTTTTTGGGAATTCGTGTTGGAATTGCATTATTACCTATAGGTTACTGTATCATTACCTATATTTTATCATACTATTAGAAGCTGTGGTACATTGTTAGCTAATGGTAATGTTTCATTGCATAGCATATTAGTTGCCCACCTACCTACCAGAACCAAGTGGTCCAGACAGAAATTTAATGAATAACACTGTAAAGATGTCAAACATTGGGAAAAGTTACTTAGAAAATGAGGACTTATTGGTAATTTATAAAGCAAATAGCAAAACTGAATTGTATAACATTGCAATAAAGGGTTTGAATGAATGGCTTTGCCAATCTTGCTTCTGTAAAATAACCTGTGCAGATATGTGAGATAGAGAATGATAGATAAACTTTTAAGGCTTTTATTTACTAGATAATTGCACACCAAATCCAGCTAAGTTTCAGATCTTTCTTAGGCCCTATACATTTCAGTGTATACACATGACTTTACAGAGTGTTAAACAAATTCCGTAAATTATGTTCAGAGCTGACTCTGGTAATAAAATTTGAGGAGCCCTTTTTTAGACAGTCAGATAAAAAGTGGTTTTCAAGGAAAAGTTAGTTAACTAGTTAGTATGCAAGGGAAAATGCAATCAAAATAAAAATAGGTATACAGTAACCTGAACAGTGCTCAGATATCCTGCTTTTTGCATGAATTATTTGTATTTGCTCCCATTGCTGTTAACACCAAAGGCTTTCAAAAATAGATTGTCTTCAGTCATAAAGATTGAAAATGAGACCTGATGTGGAGGTCTGTCACTTGGAAAGGAGAAGCAAGGTACGTGGCTATCTGACAGATGACAAGGAGGTGAGTTATCACTAGGAAGGATGTAATGTTGTTTAAAGAGTGGTGCAGGCTGCAGATCCCAAGTGGCTGCGCTGGACAATTTGCTCGCTTGGATGCTGTTTCTGATCAGGAGAGGTTTGTAGGCTAGGTGAATCAGACTTAATATCTCAGATATTGTCACTCTTTGTCCTGTGCAGTAACACTACAACCTGTTATTGATAGTGGTAAAATCCCTCTAGAGACAGAGTGCTTTTGCTCTGCCTTGTTTGCTTCAGCCAGGAATTGCCTTCTGTGTGCAACAGCAAGTTCTGGACTGTAATACACCGCTGCTAAAATCCGCTCCTTTTCAACTGCCCCAGCAAAGCCAAGCGTGGCAGAGCCCGACTGCTTCCTGTAGAGAGAGGGGCCTGGGACAGGACTCTTGCTCTCAGGAGCAGTGAGCATGGCAGGCGTGGGGGAGGCCATGCAAGGCTCCCTGCAGACGAGGTTCTCCACACCTGACCCACGGCACAGAGCGGAGGGAGCTGCTGCCATCCCGGCCCCAGGGGAGCGCCTCCTTCATTGGCTGTCACCCCGCTGCCCTCCAGTTGGGCAACTGGTAGAGTTGGACTCCTGGATCTTCCTTGAGGGTCTATTTTCTGTATCATAAACATCATGTTCTTTGAAAGACATCGATAGCAAGATATTCAGAAGTTACTTCTGTTCACTGTGCTTCTACTGATGGACTAAGCACTGTAATTGAAATCTGAATTTAATAAAAGTTCTCATGTATGGGGACTTTAGCAGCAGACTTCATTTGGACTGTTTAGTCTTTATAGTCACTTTTTTCTTGCTAATCTCTAATCTCTGTTGCATTTTAGTAACATATGGGAACTGATGGTTAGCCAAGTACCTTTTATATTCAGTTTTCTGATTAAAATGACAGTTGGAATTTGGGACTCTCAGCATCGCCAGCCATTTCTCCATGTGATTTAATATTGTCCTTAAAATAATGAAACTAATTCTGACAATATGGCGCTTGGAAATATAGCAAGCCACCAGAGAGCTCACTAACAGGGGAACAAATTATCAGGTATCAACGTCTCAGTGGAATTGCCTCTGCAGGGGTTGCTACTCCTTGACACATGTAAAAGAAGGTAATTTGCCTTTGGTGTGCCTTGGGGCAAAGGCAGGTATGGGGACAATTGCTGCAGAGCAGCAGAAGCACTGTAGTGTGTTTGTTGCAAAATGACATGTCAAATTACTGACGTCTAGTCCATTTTATTTTTATTTTAAGGGTATTGTATAGGGAGTGTACTGGCAAATTGTTTTGATGCTTTTGTTACAGGAGCTACTTTGTAAGCTTAGACAAAGATACCAAGTGAGGTGTGTGTCATTTTACCTGTGCATCTCAAAGTTTTCAGAGGAAAAATAATAGGATCTTTCACTGCCTTAAACTTACAGTAAGCATTTCCTTTAGTTCTCTGGAGGAGGTTGTAGAGAAAACTAGATGAGGCGCTGACTGGAATTTATATTTCCTTTACTAATTGGTCCATACAGCGAAAAACCTCGGACAGTAAGATCACTGAGCAAACAGGATAGCAAAACTCCAGTAAAGCTCTGGTTGATTCTGCTGGTCTTCTGAGAATCAATTGACCAGCAGCGTTAGTCACTTGTTTCAAATTGTTTCCCCTCATCTACTCCTTCCTTAGTAAATATTTCAAAGATTCGGGTTAAAATTTAGAATATTTAAAGTGCAAGTTAGAATACAGTGTTGAACTATACATTCATCCCAGTTCTGATGCCTTACAATATACCAACTAGCAGAGTAATGAAATGTTGATACGGAAATTTCTATAATTCAAACCATCTTGTTGCAATGCCACTTTGTGTCAAGTATTCCTTCCCTCTGACCTCATTAGGTGTGTGTAGTCATTAGATCCAGTGTTACTAAAGAGTTTTAACTTAAATGCTGCTTTGATTAATGTTTGGTTGGACTGAGGTTTTACTGTGTAGGATTAACTAGATTTAAAAATGGCAAAATGCCATAGTAGCATTAATGTCAGACTTTAATGAGAAGCAGAAGTAAACTCCAAGGAGCCTTATGATTTTAATATGGACTTAACGCGTGCTCATTACCTTAATGTCCTGTCCTATTTTATATACAAGTATTACAATAATTCCTGGAGAATAGTAGCCTACACAGCATATTACAAATATGTCATCTGAAGTATATAACCCTATTTTTTTAATAAATCATAAATTTTGACACTTTTAGAATCAGATTTATTCACTGTTATTATCAAATAGAGAAAAATGCTTTATACTGGCTTGTGCCTTTTTAATTAAGAAACAATATGGAAGTAACACAAAGCCAGACTGGCAAACATTTCTCCCAACTAATAAGGTACTGACAATGTAGATGAAAATTACATTTTCACATTTTTATGTCATCTGCTACTTGAATTTCCTTTTACTGTCTTCTTAAGTTCATTTAGTTCTCCTGAAAGTTAACAGAGTTGGCACCTCTAGAGATTAATAACCTTATTTTTTTTTACCATCGATCACATATTTCGGTATATGGTACTGCCAAGAAAACCCAGACTGTTCTTACTCCAGACAGCATTCAGTCATCTCCTTAAATCCTAGTAAACTTTGATAGGATTTAAGCATATAGTTACAGGGTAATGCATTGCTGAATTAGGGCCTTTGTATCTAGCATTTTTTCAGTCCGTGGTATCTTTGCTGAGATAATCAAAGGGCACAGATTTATTATTAGAGCTGAACAGAAAAAAACTTTCCCATCCTAGGAGCCTGAGAAATTTTTTTCCTGCATTGATCCTGATTTCCCAAGTTTGGTTATTTTTCAGTGAGGTTCCAATAGTAAGAAGCACGTAATGAAATTTTTGTTTCTGCACAGTAATGTGCTGAGACTTAGGCACCGTGTACTGATAAGCAATAACAACAGTTCTTCACAGAGGTGACGCTGTTTCTACCAAAGCATGTAGGATGACATCCAGCCAAATACTTGGGCTGTAATGCCTAATTTCTCACTGAAATCATGGATATATTGGATGTGACTTAAATAGGATTACTCACTCAAGCAAATTTACACAAGGGTCTAAGGCACACATCCAACTTTCAGTGGGTTAGGATTCTACATACTTGTTTGGCTCTGGGCCCCAGGCACTTGCATAATGTTGCTTGTGTGAGTTACCCTCCCAAAAGTGAGACCTGCATCAGTATGGTTACTCATACCAGGAAAGTTGTGTCTGTGGACAAGTGATGACAGTCAGGGATCCTGCTTCCTCTTGTATCACATTGAAAATTTCTGTTTTCACTGATGATCGAAGCTCATTAGCCAGCATTACCTTTGCAGTTCCCATCGATAATTTCTGTGCCACTGAGTTTTTCGACTGCAGTCTAGTATCACTTTTTTGTATTCTTTACTTGGTTGACTTGTTGATATTTGGTTTTCTTTTTTTTTTTTAGGGAGAAGGCCAACAAAAACAAAGGACAAGAAAAAGAAGAAAAAGAATTTGATGGAAAGGGCTCAGAAGCAGCACAGCATCTTTTTAGCAACAGATAAAACAAGCCAGTAAAGACCTGATTTTCTTTAATATATTTTTTGCAAAGTGCACAAAAGCTGCTATATGCTCCTGCCCATGGATGCACTATGATTCAGCTGCTTTGACAGTAATATGGCAAATAACTTGTGAAAAAAAAGCCCACAAGCTTGTTTGTTTTATTTATATATTTTTTATTTTATTTTTTTCTCTCATTTTTGACCTGAAGACTTCAAGGTCAGGAGCACACTGAGGTGAATCAGTGGAAGTGGTGCTGAAGTCCATCACAGATTTTGTCCTGAGTGCCTGGTCAATATGTTGACACAGGGGGAAAGCAGGAATGAAACCTATGTATCACCATTAGGCGGACTTGTGCATATTTAAATAAACAAAAAAAAAGGAAGTCTTGGAGGTGTAGGTACTATTGCATTTATGGCCTTTGTTTCCTATATTTGTACATTTCAAGAGTAAATGGGTATGACTTACTTAGTGTTAATGTACATTGTTCTCATCACCTGCTACATTGAAACAGTTGTATAATAAAACTGCTTTAAGACAGTATACCACAGGAATTACTGCTTAGACTTACAGAAGCACAACAGACTCTATGTGTACATATTACTCTGTCTACATATAAATGAACATATTTACTGTACATCTATGCATTTTTATGTATAATACTTTATACATGTTTAAAGTTATGTCCTGTTGGTTCTAGTAATATACTTTAAAATAATCCAGTAAATGTTTACTTTTTACTATGTTTTAAGTATCTTCTCATATTTCTCAGTAGTTACAAACTGGATTTTTTTTCTCATTTGTAAAGCACGTTCAGATGGCTAAACTACCTTGTACTGACCCTTGCAATGGAGTGTCAGCTCTGAAGTATGCTTGCCAGACTAGTAAACTGCAAATCTTTTCTGCTGTTCTGTACTCCTATCTCAGCCCCAGTGTATTTTGTCTCAGAAAAACAAGTGTACCATTTTTTAAGATGAGGCACAATGATGATAGATGTTTTGAGTGTCAGGAGAGAAATTATATGGAAAGTTCTTGGTATCTAAGATTGTATGTGTAGTTTTTTTTCAAATATAATGCACAGCAGTTTATTTCTGTTAGTCCTGATCCAGTCAGATACAGCAAATAAATACCTGAACATGGGAGAAACGAAAGAAAAAGCTATGTGAGTTCAGTCATTCAAAAGTATAGCGAACACCAGTGTCCCAGTATTGCCAGTTATTTGTAGAAGTTCAGCAAGTTTATTCTGGATCTGGTGTTTGGGGTTTTTTGGGGGGGAGGGGTGGAGAGAATTTTCTGTGTAGGAAGTTAAAATGGCTCAGGATGTGTAATTTGGTAAGCTAGCATTATTTGGCTTGCATTCAAGGAGATTTTTTAATATCTGCTGGGAAAAGCCCACACTAAAACAGCTGCCATTTATGCTGCCACTTAGAGAAGCTATTCCAGTTCTAGGACTAAAACTTGCATACGACCTACACAAAGCAAGGATAAGGACCCCTACAAAACTCTTTTTGACATATACCTTAGAAAAATCCCACAAATCTCAGTTTTAGTTTTATGGCTTATATACTTTACAAATAAACTAGGGAAATAAAGCATCTATAAGCACAAATATATCTATATTTAGCTAGGACAAGTGTTGCTACAGAAATGTGCAGTAGTTAGGCACATATGAATGTTCCATGAAACTGCTTGTGGACTTCCACTTAGCCATGAGGCTTTCACCATCCTTCATTTAGAATATGTTCATATTTACCTAGAGAACATAATAATGGTAAGGACAGTAAGATTGCTCTGATCCTGGGCTGCTGTTTTGGACATTAAATGCTCACTTCAAAAAAAAAAAAAAAAAGACGACAGTAAGAACTGTAGCTGCCTGTTTGCTTATTGGTTATCAAATTTGGCTGTAAGTGCAGTGAATGCCCTCATACAATCCTTTTAGTAGTGGTCACAAATATTGTATTAGGCATGTCATGGAAAGAATGCTACAACATACAATAAAATTATGTCACAAGCTTCTGAGTAAAATATTTTTGGTCCTTTTTAATTCAAAGATTCCTTTGGAATAGCATACACATAGAAGAATTGGAGAAGGTGTGTGGATGCAGATTTTCTCCCACTGGAGTGGAAAATTTGAGGGTTTTCCAAACAGCTATTTTGTTGATACTTATAACATGTTTGAAAAGGCACTGTATGTTAGATATACTTGTCCCAGTCACTTTCCTATTCAGAATTTCCTTGAGAGTGTAGATAAAAGAAAGTCATCTCTAAGCAGCAAGTGTCCTTGTGTGTAATTTCTTTGTCCTAGACATCTGTTTTTATCCTGCCTTTGCATGGTGCATTCATAGCATTGGGGTTTTTGTAGGATCATACTTCTTCTGAGGTTAGAAAGGGCTGTTCCTTGGACATTAGGAAAAGGTTCTTCACCGAGAGGGTGGTCGGTCACCCAGGGAAGTGATCATGGCACCAAGCCTGTCAGAGTTCAAGGAGTGTCTGGGTGATGCTCCTAGTCATATGGTTGAGTTTTAGGTAGTCCTGCAAGGAGCAGGGAGTTGGACTGGATGATCCTTATGGGTCCTTTTGAACTTGAGATATTCTATGATTCTTTGATTCTATGATCTTGAGAGATCATCTAGTCCCAATCTCTGCTTAAAACAGAGCTAATCTCAAAGTTAAATCAAATCTGCCTGAGATGGAGGATTTCACAGCCTCTCTAGTCTGTGTTGCCATGTTTGACCATCTACACAGGGTTTTTTTTTTTCTGCTGTTGCAATTTGTGTACATTGCCCCTTGTCCTTTTGCTTTACACTTCTGAGAAGACTTGAGCTGAGTCTTCTCTGTAAGCTTTGATCAGGTAGTTGAAGACTGCTGCTACATTTCCCTTTAGCCTCCAATTCTCCAGGTGGAACACCACAGTGTCTTTGGCCTCTCTTTGGATGTTTTGTGCTCCAGCCTCCTAGCTATTTTAGTGACCCTCCAGTGGACTTACTCCATTCCTCTCTCATACTGAGTACTCCAAACCAGGTGCAGTACCTCAGTGGTGGCCTCCTGAGTGCTGAGTAGAGGAGGTTCAACCTCTCTGAGCATACTCCCTTCCGGGATTCCAGAGACGATCCTCACAACAGTGGTTTTCATACTTCTGCTGGGATGCTTGGAGAACTGAGGACAGATCTGGGAGAGGACTGTTTTATGCTACTTCTTCAGGATCTTCAAACAGATACTGTTTGTTGGTAAATTAAGATCAGGTTTTCAAAGCTGGATATCATGAAAACAGCCTGTGCCTACTCTGTCTCTTATTTCCTTAAAATATGATCAGAAGCAGGCTTGTAAAGGTCTTGCTTCTTTTCTGGTAAGCAATTGACCAGGTACAGACGCTACCAACTTTTTTCCCTTTCAGAGTTGCCATTACTTTTTGAATCTGTTTCTCTCAAAACAGTGGAAACATTCAGAGGGGTGGTGCACAAGGTTTTTATGCCCTTAGTTTAATGATTAACCATTGGAAATTTGTTTAAAACTAGAAAAGTATCAAGTTAGTAAGATATAGAACTTTCCATGCTGTAATCATCAGTTAAAACAAGTGTTACATTGCTATGATGTGCAAGAAGTTCTTTTTTGAAACATACATTCCTTTATATCTTATTCACCTGTCCCAGAAGAGACAATTGCATAGCCCCACTCTGCATTGAGGACCTCTCTGTCCTCAGTATGCCTTACCTTATCCTGACCTCCTAGCATCTGTCTCTTGAAATTAAAAAACCAACCAACCAAACTAAAACCAAAACACCCAGGTTCAAGTTTAAAGCAATTCTTTTGTGACTGACTGGTCTTCACTGCATCTCTGCTGTGCTTGCTAGTGAGGAATTAGTGTTACATGTCTCTTTTCTTATTCCTGGGGGAAAAAAAATGTTGCGTTCCACATTATGGCAATGCAAATATTACAAATATCAGTATTAGGAAATTGTTCTCTTACACCTATATGCTTGACATAAAGGTGTATATGAAAGAAAAGTGAATACTTGTAGAACTTATATGATGTATCTCCCTTTATCAGTATGAGTTTTTATTACAGAAAACTGAAAAGCAGAAAAAAAATAGGAAGTAGATTTTCATTTGAGTTAGCTAAAAATAAAGCAAAAATCAATTAAATGCCATGTTAACTTTATTTTTTTTCTTTTTTTTTTTTTTTATGGAAATAAAAGATAATGGTAAAATCTTGATTAAAAGCTTATAAATTGTGAAGACTTTTCCAGACAGATTAAGAGCAAAGTCAGTGCTTCAACTTTATAATGCTGATGAAATAGAATATAGAATAAAAATAAGTGGATACTACCGGGACAAGTGCCACGCTTTTTTAAGTGGGTGATGTTACTGAAGACTGATGCTATCACTTACCAGACCATATGAGAGATTTCTGATTTCAGATTGCACATCTCTTTCCCTTCACCAACAAAAATATACTTGTCTCTTGACACTAGTTCACTTCCCCTTCCAATGGTGTAAACCAGCATAAATTCCAGTAAAGTTTAGACTGATGTTGTTTTGGACTGACACCAACAAGAACAAAATGTACCCTTCTGAAAGTGTAACCCACAAACCACTGTCAGCTTTTTTAGTTCTTTACCAAAAGCTCTGTGTTTCCTGAGAAGCCTCTGTCCAAGAGTGAGGAAAGGACATTAACTTTAGGAAGTATTAGAGCAGCCTGTTCTACAGGACACCTGAGAGAAAGGCAGGCCAGTGTCTGAAGTGCAGCTCCTCTCAGGAGTGAAAAATGCTATAAGTATGATTAGAAAGAGCACCCTAATTGAGACCAGCCTTTGGCTCATTGTCCAATTCTTCTAAACTTCAACTTCTTTTTTAATGCAAACTAGCTCTGTTTATGTCTAATGAACATACATCCTCAACCCCAGTGAAATTGGATCCTTACTTACACTGGCCAGTAGTGTATCTGTAGTCATGCCCGCTGTGAAAGAACTGCCCAGCCTCCTTGTTTTCAAACTGTGTCTTCAGTGACACTCATGTAATCTTGTTGATTTTAATTGGGCAATACCAATGAAACTAACTAACTAATAATTCATAGACCACAAATAAATAAACACTGAAAATGAGGCTGTTATGTTTTTCCCCAGTCACTTTTCAAAATAGACATTCAGCTCAAGAGAGAAAACTGGCAGTTAGAGATTATGTCTTCACTTGCAACTATGTCTTAGCTTCATTGTCAGACTTTAAGGGGGTTTTATGGGAAAGATAAGAGTTGTGGGTTTTTTTCCCTTGAAGTCTTCTTTTTAGCAGAAACTTTGGTGAGAGTTTATGTTTGCTTTCTCTTTCTGAGTGGACTTGGAGGTATTGGTTGCCATCTACAGAGGCTAAGGCCCTCAACTGCAGGGGGGCTCCTGATCTTTGCTCCAGAATTGTTTCAGTCTTTTATTTAGTTGCTGTCTAGTGATACATACACAGAAAATCTCAGGGACGTGGAGTTCAGCCACAGGATTTCTCTGTCACAGTTTGGTACTCTCCTTTTGGCCTCATGTTCCTTGTTACACTGTGGCCTGGCTTTGGCAGGAACAATGAAGAACCCCTCTACCACAAAGGTCTTCTAGTCTGTTTATTCTCTTGGCTAGGGCATGTGTATTCAGACTCTAAGTCTGATCTCAGTAATTTATTTTGTGATCATATATTTTCTCTCTAGAAAGAATATTCATGGACTAAAGGTCTATAAGCAAATGATGAGAAGAATAGGCAAGTGTGTATCCTCTCACACCTATAATCTAAACCAGGAATAAGTAAGTATATAGGGAAGTATAATCACCATCCCTGATCCAATGATTGCAGATGCTGAGGGAGTACGAGATGAATGGACTGTAGATAATGGCTCATGTGCTCACCTTGCACACTATTGCCCATTGCCATTATTGGAGGCAGAATATTGAATTATTGGTTTGACCTGTTAGAGCCTCTTTTTAGGTTTTTATATAAAAGTATATAGTGTTTGTTGCTCTACTAAGATAGTTTAGATAACAATTTTTCTGCTTTTTTTTTCATCATGAATTCATCATGAATTTGTAAATTCAAATCAATTCAATCCCAGTTCAATGGGATTGTTCAAAATCAGTCTTTGATCATTTCTGGTGGGACAGTTGATAAAGACAGTCGGTGACTTTGGCAGGGAAGGTACAAGGTTCTTATCACCTAAAGGTATATTTGACTTTGAACTAAAACCATGAAGAATTTTTCAGTTTATGACAAGGTGGTAGTTCATAGAATATTGGCAACAGTAAGAATGAATGTGGAAGAAAAACTTTCATTCTGAATTTTTTATGCTCTTATGATAATTATGCGTGAATGCTGAATGATAGCATTTTAAAAATCTGTACTGAGATAACCAAAAATGTATTTCTTCTGATTATAAATGAGCTGCAGCTCTGCAATGCTGATTAGTTGAATGAGGCAATCATTCTTCATTCTTACTGTCATTTTAAAATTATTTTTCCTTCATGCAAACAGTGCAGCACAAGGATTTGTGGGCTTTACCTACTCTTTCTTCCCCTTCCCTCCTGCTCCCTGGTGCTCCCTATAACATAATTCAAGGAATTCCCATACACTCTAAGCTTTGCAATAGATGGCTGACTTGCAGATGTTTTGGCATGTATTTCCAAGTTACACAGCCAGCCACTCTGAAGAAAATCCAGATGTTATTCAGAGAGAGAAAGTAGGTAGCACATGCATTCTGGAGAAATACATTAATTCTTATGATTTCTCTGGTCAGCTTCACTTTTTTGAGTTGTGATGTAAAAAGAAAGGGCAGCTGTATTATCTGTGAAGCCTCCAAATGCACTTCTTCGAAAAGAGAGATCTTTGACTATATTGGAACTGAAGAATATTGGCATGTTTTTAAGCAGAACGCTAGCATTACTGTGCTGAATACACAGAGATAGAGAGCTTGACTGTACAACAGAACTTCCTGCCACAAATAACCTTATCATAAACCCTAATTATCTTTTCCCTATTAAAATGTCTAATTAACAGACATAAATGTAGATGAAGGCTTCCTGAGCAAATACAAGTCATTTAAGGCTGATAGACCCTTTGCTAACAATGAAGTGTGCATTTCAACCTGGACTATTGTATCACCAAGGCATTATTCAAGACCAGTCTTGAAAGCCAACATATATTTCTTAAGATCTGGACTAGGACTTGAAACCTAGAACAGGACAATTTTGATTCCTAAACAGAATGTCTTCTGTGGATTATATCAGATTATAAAACACAATTCCTGAAATGTGTCTTTTCCTCCATCTGAGTTAGTCTTATAAAGAGCAAGCCATTCATTCTCTCCACATCAAGCTTCTGGTAGGATTGATTGCCTTCCTTCAGCCTACTTTCACCTGCCTACTTATTCCAGCAGCAAATTTGTCCACCAGCTGCAGCCCATTTTGAATGTTACATTTGCCAAGCAGAAGTCGCTTTCCTTTCCTGTAGAAAATTTTATGCCACCCCTGTCCTCTATAAATGATTTAAAGGTTTTGAGAGTAGATCATGATCCAGAGTGCAACAGTCCTGAGGCTGATTGACAGCAATGAGGTCTTTTGTGTACATAGTACTCTGTGTATGTTCTGCCTTCTTGGGAACTCAGCAATGGTGGGTAAATTAGGCAGAATGAAATGTCCGGAGAAACCTGGAGTGACTGAGATTCTAAATTTGACTGTGGTGGTGTTAGTTTTAGTGCACTCCTCACTTACAAGATATATTCAATGCTAAGCACATGTATCTTCTGCTCTGTTGGTTATGTGCTATTCTAGTTCTCTTCTGCCACACTAATATAAAAGTCTTCTTACGCTGATTTTTGCTATCTGTTTTTTGTAAAAATGCCTTTGCTAAGCATTCACTGAAGAAAAGAGTTGCATTGGAAGTTTTGTTGATGAAAGATCTCACACAGGACCAAAATGTTTTAAACATGACACCCAAATATTTTCCATGTGGCATCTCCATGCAAAGTGCACCTGGATCAAGAAATCATAGTTTAAAAACTCAAAATTATCCAGTTGGTTCTGTATGAAATGAAGAATATGTATCCAAGTGAGACTTAATAGAAAATCCACCTCAGTATATATACAATCCTGACTTGTTAGAGCTTTGCTTAGCCTGGCCTAGCTTATTAACAACACTTTTGCCATCTGTTGGACATAGAAACCCAACCAAGTGTGAGCTAAGCCATTTGTAAGGGAGAATAACTACCTGAAAGGAATACATGATAGCTCCGCATTTATTTATTGTTCTGAAGGACAAGATATGCATGTGGCCAGAGATAAGGGCAGTGCACAGCCAGTAACTAATTTTTAATTATTGTATAAATGTGTCTGTACAGTTGAGGTGGTACTGCTGAGGACTGATTCACAAGCCTTCTTTACCTTAGCTGTGGCAGCCAGGCACTTTGGAGTTCCCACGCATCTTCTCCACAGACTGCCAGGAGTCACCATCACCTGCCTTTCTCCTCAGCTGTGCTTGTTGAGAGCTATCTTATTCATCTACATTGAAATAGATGGAAATGTATCTGCATTTAGGAGTTTATAAATTACAGCAGCCCAGAAACAAGCATTGTACCATGTAACATACTGCTATGTTGCATTAATCTTCAGAGTGGAGCTGAGACGTCTGGTGGAGGAGCTTTGCTAGATCTTGCACCTGAATCTGTAGATCTTGCTGCAGTGAAGTTATCAAACACCACTGTGTTCATCTTGTTTGTGAGCTCCCAGAAGGCCCATAAAGATTTCAGTGAATCACTATGAGTTTGAGCAGGCACAAATCTGTAAAAATACAGACTCAGTTGGTGTCTAAAATATCCCATTTTTTTGAGAAAATTCATATTGGTATTCAGTCAGATGCAGATAAAGATAAAAAAAAAATGCATTCCAAACATTTTGTGCCCAAGCTGAAGAATGATATAATCTTAAGCTAACAAGAATCCTACCCTTAAACTTTTTGGAAGTTAACACCAGACGTAATCAGAAACACAGGCTCACAAATGCTCTCTGTCAGTGAAGTCTCTTCATGGGTAGATACTATTCAACTTCAGATCTTCAAAACAAAGTACTTCTAAAATGTGTGTTGTACTTACATCTTTAATAACTGTTTAATTGTAGCAGAAATAAAGACAGACATGCTGTTGTGTATATATTGAACTAAAAATTGCAGTTGCACAGGGCAGTGATATCTTAAGAGGAAAGGAGGCCATGACACAGGCTATGACCAGATGTATCTCTACAGTTGCTCAAAACTATATGCCATATGGGGTAGCATATGACACGTTTAGATAAATAGCTGATCTGATACATGGATGAATCTGGACAGTATTTTCTTTGTAAATGGGAACATAGAAATACTATTTAATTTTTAAAAGCTGGTCTTGTAGATGAGAACTTTAGCTCTTCCCATTCTGTGTGTGTAGGTAAACCTTTTGCCTTCTTGTGGAACAAACCCTTTTTCTGGTCTTCATGAAAAAGTACAATTGTAAAGGCAGTTTTTCTTCAGTGGGGGACAGCAACAACTAAAAAAAATAGTATAAGCTTAATAAGCCCTCAAAATTCCGAAAATGCCCTCATTTCTTCCAAGAGTATTATTTTAACCAACCCTGGTATCTCTGGATCATGGCAGAGATAGAAAACATGTGCGCAAATATGTACATCTCAACAGCATGGGAAGCCTTTAGTTTGGACTCAATGTCTTGCATATTCAAGGCAAGTTCAATGCCCATTATGCAAATTGCTATTTAGAAGACTGTGAGCTTCATAATTATTACTTGGCTTTTTAGAGAAGATACCAGGCCTTTAATTTTTGCTCTTTTGTTTGAAAAAAAAAAAAAAGAAAATATTATTTCTACAGCAAGTTGTTTATTTCAGTAAATAATTCAAAGAGGGATGATTGCAAATTGCTAACCAGAATTGGGGTATGATTTGTATCTGTAAATTGGCAAAACTACTTTTTAAATTAAAAAAGATCAAACTTAAATATCTACTTTATATACAAATTACAAGTTCAAAGGATTCTTTCAATGAGAAATATTTGGTAGTGTGAGGCATAAGAGTACGACATAAATATCTGAGGTATTAGAAATTCAGTGCTATTTTCACAATACCTTGTCACAGAATCACAGAATCATCAAGGTTGGAAAAGACCTTGAAGATCATCCAGTCCAACCATCAACCCAACATTGACAGTTTCCAACTACACCATATCCCTCGGCACTATGTCGACCCTACTCTTAAACACCTCCAGGGATGGGGACTCCACCACCTCCCTGGGCAGCCCATTCCAACACCTAACAACCCATTCTGGAAAGAAATACTTCCTAATATCTAGTCTAAACCTTCCCTGGTGCAACTTGAGGCCATTACCTCTTGTCCTATCACTTATTACTTGGTTAAAGAGACTCATCCCCAACTCTCTGCACCCTCCTTTCAGGTAGTTGTAGAGGGCGATGAGGTCTCCCCTCAGCCTCCTCTTCTCCAGACTAAACACCTCCAGTTCCCTCAGCCGCTCCTCGTACGACATGTGCTCCAGACCCTTCACCAGCTTCATTGCCCTTCTTTGGACACACTCCAGTAATTCAATGTCCTTTTTGTGGTGAGGGGCCCAAAACTGAACACAGTAATCGAGGTGCGGCCTCACCAGTGCCGAGTACAGGGGTAAGATCACTTCCCTGTCCCTGCTGGCCACGCTGTTTCTGATACAAGCCAGGATGCCATTGGCCTTCTTGGCCACCTGGGCACACTGCTGGCTCATGTTCAGCCAGCTGTCAATCAACACCCCCAGGTCCCTCTCTGACTGGCAGCTCTCCAGCCACTCCTCCCCAAGCCTGTAGCGCTGCTGGGGGTTGTTGTGGCCCAAGTGCAGCACCCGGCATTTGGCCTTATTGAACCTCCTACAGTTGGCCTTAGCCCATCGCTCCAACCTGTCCAGGTCTCTCTGCAGAGCCTCCCTACCCTCGAGCAGATCAACACTCCCACCCAACTTGGGGTCATCTGCAAACTTACTGAGGGTGCACTCGATACCCTCATCTAGATCATCAATAAAGACGTTAAACAGGAGTGGCCCCAAAACCGAGCCCTGGGGGACACCACTCGTGACCGGCCGCCAACTGGATTTAACTCCGTTCACCACAACTCTTTGGGCCCGGCCATCCAGCCAGTTTTTTACCCAGCAAAGCGTGTGCCCATCCAAGCCTCGAGCAGCCAGTATTTCCAGGAGAATGTTGTGGGAAACGGCATCAAAGGCCTTACTGAAGTCAAGGTAGACAACATCCACAGCCTTTTCCTCATCCAATGAGCAGGTCACCCTGTCGTAGAAGGAGATCAGGTTTGTCAAGCAGGACCTGCCTTTCATAAACCCATGCTGACTGGGCCTGATCATCTGGTTGTCCCGCATGTGTTGTGTGATGGTACTCAGGATGAGCTGCTCCATCAGCTTCCCAGGCACCGACGTCAAGCTGTAGGCCTGTAATTTCCCAGATCATCCTTCTGACCCTTCTTATAGATGGGCGTCACATTGGACAATTTCCAATCTGTCAGGACCTCCCCGGTCAGCCAGGACTGCTGGTAAATGCTGGAAAGCGGCTTGGCGAGCACCCCAGCCAGCTCCTTCAGCACCCTCGGGTGTATCCCATCCGGTCCCATAGACTTGTGTGAGTATATGTGATGCAGTAGGTCACTGTCCATCTCCTCCTGGAATATGGGGGGGTCGTTCTCAACACTCCAACCCAACATGGTGTCATCTCCAAATGTGACCATTTTATTTTTCAGCACACATTAATTTTTTCCAAATGTATATTTGTCATATAGGCTTAAGTGGGCATAAGTTACAGGTTTTAAGTTGGAGGGGGAGGCAGTGGTGACCAGTGGGAGGAGGCCATGAACTACCCTGTGAAGGTTGCAGCTGCTTCCATCTGGCTCTGAAACAAGTGTTGTCAACAGCAAGAAAACCCATCCCAGATCCAAACTTTAGCCAAATCCAGAAGCTCCCAATGCTGCTCTCAAAAATATTTCAGAAGGACAACGGCAACTGCTGGGCTCTGAAGATGCACTCTTGGAGCAGGAGAGGCTCCATGTTGCAGGGGGTACGAATACCCTGATGGGCCTGTGAGTGAGCCACACTGGCACAGGTACACCTCTGAGGGACTGCAGCTGTGGGTCACCGATGCTGGGGCAGGGACACGCCTGAGGGGCTGCAGCTCACCATCTCACTGGATGGGTTTTGATGGATTAGTGTAATCCATGACAGAAAGAAGGAAAATAGAGACTGGAGAGGGAGGAGAACAGGGATATATGTAAAGTGGGTTTTTTGTGTGTGCGTGTTCTTTTTCTCAATACCAAACTTGGCAGGCAGAGGTTTGTGTTGGCACTCCAGCAAAATCCCCCCAATCTAGACTGCTTTGCCCACAACAGTGCAGGTTGAAGTAGATTGGTAGAGCTGATAGTGCTGAGTTCTCAATTTCATATGCAAAATTCTTCTTTATGTGTGTATTTATTTTGCAATATTCTTGAAAACTATTTTTCAAATTTGCTGAGTCCTTGTGGGAAATGCTGAAGGCAGGCTATTTAGAAAAATTAGTGCCTATCAGATGAAAAGTGATTCATAAGCCTCTGGCTTGTGGTATTGTGTCAGCCTGGGAGAGCTTTCAGGATTGTTCCTCTGGTGCATGGTCTCTCGCTTAGGATCAAAGAAACAGAAATATATAGCAAAAAGGCTGTAGCAGGAGAAGTCAGGTTGGACTAAAACTGTGATGCTATAGAGAGAATCATGGCAGAATTTTTAGTCATATTTCAGATGAAATGAACACCACTGCAGTTTTAATTTTAGAAATTTCTATACCCTCAGATGTTTAGCATGAGAAATAGTTCCAAGATGAGGGAACTGCTAACAATATTCAGGTTAGAAAAGTAATAAAAATGTCCTGAATAAATCAGAATTTCAGACAAGAAATCTTCCCCCCCCAATCTGAAAAAAACCCATAAAGCTACCTTTATAAGGAGGCAGTAAAGGAAATGAACTGTGTTGGGTCTGTTGGCAGCTTAACATTTATTTCGGTTCTTTGCTTCCTTGAAATTGTATCAGAAGTTGTGTGCAAATACTTCCAGGTATTTTACTGTCTAAAATGATGCATTTGGCAAGAGTGCTGCAGAAACCAATTAGTTTCAAATTCTAATTGGAAATATAACAGGAGTACTTAAAAAAAATTAACATTAAAGTGCTTTTAAAAGAAAATAATTTAGTGGCTTAATTTCATTGTTTCACAATTTGTGTCAAGTGGTAGCTAGCAATATTTTTTGCAGACAGTAATGGATACCTAGAATAGAAACAGAATTGGTGTTCTCAAATCTCCTGTGTTACAGGATCTCTGATGTTACCCTTCTGCCTCTTAGGCAAGAGTCTATTAAAATCCGTTTAACCTATAAGCCTGAGTTTTTAAGGGGGCCTTGGCTGAACATTCTGTACTTGAGGCAAATGCAGCAGCAGAGCCAGTCCAAATCAGTGCTTCTGCAGTCAGCAGTCACTTGAAGAGACGAGCTGATACTTCAGGTTTTGCTGGCTCAACATGTAGGAATTACTGTAACTTGTCACAGCTGTGGGATATTGCAGTGTTAATCCTCTTCTCAAGAATAAGTCACTTGGGTTAGCACTGAGGCCACAGTGTTCTGCAGGGAAACTCGTTTGCACAGAGCTGGCATTTTATTTAACAGTCTACATTAGGAAGAAGTTAGAGAGAGGTGTGTTGTTAGAGGGAAACATACAAAGGAAAGTTTTTTTCAATCAAGAAGATTTTCACAATTGGCTTTCTTGCTCAGCTCTGTGGGTGAGATTTTGCAAAAAAATGGGGCTCAAAAATTCATGTGGCTGTGTCCTAAGCATTACTGTCTAACACTCTTCCAATTGCTCACTTGATCTTTGTGCATGGATCCCTTTGACTAGATGCCATCATTATGATTAAAAACTAGTGAAAAGACAGGAGTTTCTCTTCTTGATGCTAAGAAATAGTAACATCACACAGCCAGTGGTGCCGCCATTCTCTTGCCTTCTGCTACTTCTGCTGAAAACCCTTCAGAGATCCTGAGCCTAGTGCCTTTGAGGGAGAGATACATGTTCAACTCTAGCTGGAGAACTGTCAGAGAACGCCCCTATCTACATGACACTTTCTTGTCATGCACTTGCAAAGAGCAAGGCAGAGACAAACTTGTCTCCAGTGCTACAACAAATGAAAGCAGCACTGGCAGAAATACTTACAGAAGAAAAATCCAAAGCAAGACCTCTCATCATGCCACTGTCTGCCCACACAATGATAAACCAAAGCGCATCCTTGCCTGTCTGTGAAAAAGAAGTGGATGGTCATCAAAATGTCCCAGACAGTACTTTTCATAACTGAATCTCCACCTCTCTCCTCCACGAGATCTGGAGATCGGACAGGATGAGTGTTATCAGAAGCAACCAGGTATGTTTGAGCAGACTGCTGCTTGGGCACCAGTGCTGTGCACACTGTAAAGGAGGAGTTTAGCCACCCTGGAAGTGCTGCAGAGGAAATCCTCTGTTCCGTTCACTTCTGCACAGCAAACACCAAAATTACCCTCTTCTGGATATCAGCTGCTGCTACAATACTTAGTAAAGCTGGGATTCTTCCTTAGGATTAATGCTACATATTCAAGCAGCTGCCAAGTCTGAAGAATTTTAAATTTTCAAAATCTTCAGTTTCTTCATGAAATCCTCAATCACAGCTCATGTTTGTTGCCTTCATGCATTTTCCCTCACTTGCTGTCTGCTCATAAAATCTTCCTACTTCATGCTGTCCTTTAATTCAGGCTTTCCGTACAAAACAAGTAGAAGTATTCAGGCATTGCACAACAAAAATGTTTATAAAAGTGGAAGATACCAAGAATGTAACTAAAACAATAGGAAAGATGTATTAGCTTAAAGATGCATTAATAAAGTTAAATAAAGCTGAACCTTCAAGAGGTAAATATTTAAATCAAGCCACAGAGATGGTTCAAATTGTATGAATATGTGATAAAATATGGAATGTTTTGTTGAACACAGTTCTGCAATATGAATGCTAAAATTTGCTTTAAACTTTCAGCAGATTTCTGTGTATCATAAAGCTGAATCGAAGCCAAAGATGTTTTGCTTTGTTGTGTAATTAGAAGTCAAAGCAGCACTTAGAGGGCTAGACTGACTGTGTTTGTCCTCCATGCCTGTAATAAATGTTGCCAAGTGAATAGCAGCACTTCATTTCTTTCTAGTTTGTCCAGGTCTTTCTGGACAAGACCTTTGAAAGAAAAGCCACCCCAGAAGAGAAGGAGGGCAACAGCATTCCAAAACTTCATAAACATTTTCATCCTTGTTAGCATGAAAACCAAGAGCATCCCAACACATTCTTGGGCTTTTTATCATCTCCCTTAGCAACTGCAGAACTACAGCCCATATGAAGAAGGGAACTGTCACCCAGAGCAAGTCTGTCAAGTCTTCAAAGAAAACTGAAAAGGGAACAGAGGATTCAGCTCCATCCCTGCAGAAGGCCACAGACTGTCCAGGGACTTTGTTGGAGCATCTGACTGGAGAGGGGCATGATGCAGATGGTGCAGCAGCAAAGAACTCTGCTGGAGCCCCTTCTGTTACAAATGTCAAATATTGCCTCAAAGAAATGTGGAAAATGATTAATTTTTAATAACAGTCCTTGACACAACATTCACCTCTATTGCCTTCAGAGAGATGAATGACTGCTTTGAGCACATCACCTCTAGGATCTTCTGAACACCCCTTTGTCAGACTGTGCCTCAGTTCCTCTGATCTTAATTTTTACCATATATTTGTTTAATTATCACTCTTTTGTTTCAAGAGTATTATGTTGCTTGGTGCTTTTGTATTAATACAACAGTATTCCATTGCTGAAAGAGTTGTTTGAGAAGTGTAATATTTTACTATTATTTCTCAGTTTGAACAAGCAGATTTCCATACAGTGTGTTCCTTATGCATAGCCATCTCTCCCTAGGTAGGAATAAAAAACACTCAGTTATTCTGATTGCCTGGAATTTCTTCTTCCTTGATCTCAGACACTATGAAAAATACTGCTGTATCTATCTGTCATACAAGGCTCTTAATTAGAAACATATTATCTTTTAATAAGCTATTATCATACCCATTAATAGCTCCATTGTTTTTCTGGTCATTGCACAAAAGGAGAAAACGTTCCACCACCTTGCTTAAATTTCCAGTGGAAAACTTCATAAACAGGGTATTTCAGAGCAGGAACTGTTCCATTCTAGTATTTATGGTTATCATAACAGTAAACTTAGATTTTGCCAATATTGTACATTGGTCAAGGGGACAAAATAATGCTGGGCAATTTTCTGGCCCACACCTAACTGTGAAGATCATCAGGATCTAGGACACTGTGTACGTTAGCATATATGACGAGGTAACTTGGTTGCTCTTACATCCTAGTGAGGGACATTGTGGACAGGGCCCCTCCTCTTGTCTACCTGCTGCACGATTTTATTCAAGCATAGATGGAAGATACAGTGATAAAATGTCTTCTGCACACTGTGATTCATGCACTCATGGGTGGTTGCCAAGGGGCAAAGCTTACCAGCCTTTCTTTTCCTGGAATATCATCAAGGTTGCCTAAAGCTTCAGGTCTGTCGCTTGTGTTCATGCCATGTAGACTAGACTCAAATGCCAGCTCTGAGTTGCTCTTGAAATACCATGTTATTAGATATAGTCCTGTCCTGTTCATTACCAGTTAACTGCCCTGCTTTTCTAAATACCCTTTCATCATACACTTTTCTGGATCAACTGTCCCTCAGTCCCACTGCACTGATTTGGTCTTCCACAGGAATAAATCAGGACTATCACCACTGTGGAGGAAGACTGCTACTAGTCTTTCAGGCTTAGTCAAGAGGAGTCAATGACTTCATCATCTTCATCCCATCTGTAATCTATAAACAGTCTGTCACTGTTCATCAGGATATTATAGAACATTATTATCTAACAACTATTATGTTCATGTATGACTTCTTGCTAACAGTTTAAGAGTTTTGCATCAGAAGAAGATTAACAGATTAGATTTCACAAAGAACCCACATCACACAAATCTTCAAAAGATCTTCTCAAAGGAACAAAAACCAAAATAAACACTTTCTGAAAACAAGACAGTTGATCAAAATTGACCACTGCTTCCTTTGGAAGTAATCAAATGAGGATTTGTGGGTAAAAGACATCCTCTGGAGGCAGTGAGATTGTTTGATAATTTTTATGAAAATCTATCTATTAATAAAGAATTTTAAGTACTTCATTCTGTCTAAATTGAGATCAGAAAAGGCCCTTCATATGCAAGTAATAATGATAATAAATAATTTCTTTCCTTGCTCTTCACATTATAAAAGATACTGTAGAGACAGCAGCTACATATGACAAGGGTGATTTAGACTTTAGATATTTTGCTAATTCAGATTCAGTTTATGCACAAAATAAAGGACAGTTGCTACTTCCCTTGTATTAAACATTACCTGGCTAATCAGATACCATTTAGCTGAAAAAAATGGTGTGCAGCTTGAATAGAGATGGGGGATATTGCTGTCATAGCTTTTAGCAACAAAACAGTGTCTCAGTTCCAAAACCACTTTGATGCAGAACTACGAAGGAAAAGTCAGATTCACTAAAACTAGAAAAGTTCTCAAAGAAATCATAACAGGTTTTGGTTTATTGCCTGAATAGCATTTTTATTTAAAAAAAAAAAAAAAAAGACAAAAAATATCCAAGAAATCTTTTCTAAGGAATTTTATCAAAGAAAGTGTCCAAGAAACCAAAATGCATATTCGTGTGTTATACATATTTTCCTGCGGATTAGAGTAAGAGCATTTTTAATAAAAAGGAGCCTGACCCTTCAGGTTTATCTCCGAACAAAATCAGAAGAGTAATATGTGTGTGTGTGAGAGTATGTTTATTTTAATATTCTCACGCGGAATTAGAAATGCTGAGTTACTATGGGAAGCCATCCTCTTGGCACTGCCCTTTTGGCCAGAGCCAAGCTAAGAGTTATTGCATAGACACTGCACAGCTCTTTTGTTTCCCTTTAGTTTTCTAGGGATAGATCTAAGAAACATGCAGAGTTGAAACCAGGATTAGTTTCTGACGGGCAACGGCCCTGCAGGGTGGGAATAAACGAGCTGCAAATCGCGGGAGCTCTCTGCCCCCCCGCGGCGCGTCCGGCGGCGGAGCGCCAGTGCCGCCCCGAGGCCGCGCAGAGAGCCGGGACCCGCACCGGCACCGGCCCCCGCACCGGCACCGGCACCGTCACCGGCACCGGCACCGACACCGACACCGGCACCGACACCGACACCAACACCGGCACCGGCACCGCCCCCCGCACTGACACCGACACCGACACCGACACCGGCACCGGCACCGACACTGACACAGGCACCGACACAGGCACCGACACTGACACGGGGCCCCGCACCGACACCGCCCCCCGCACCGGCACTGACACCGACACCGCCCCCCGCATCGACCCCGCGGACGCGGAGGCCGCTCTACCCCGCTGACGCGGGTTCCCAGGATATAGCAGATTTCTGGCGGCCTTTTCATCCCTGCCGATCCCGGTGTTTGCTTTACACCGGGGCTGAGAAAAGGCCGTGGCAATGCAACTTTTCTCGTATCTCCACCTTAGCAGGCAGTGGAAGAAAACAGTGCTGCAATTCGTACAGCAGCATTTCTGCAGCGTGGGGAGAAGGACACTGTACAGAAACTTAAGGCAACATATGAAGCCACAACATTTTTCATTAAATGTGAAATACTTCACATCAGAAGAAGAAAAAAAGTATCTTTCATAAACTGTGGCTTCCAGATTTCTAAACTGTTGATTTCCAAATTTAGCAGCACAGCGGAAACATCAAACTAACAAACAAAACATCTGCTGCAGGTTCCTCACTGTCCACATTTACAAGTATATCTCTGCACTTCACCTAAATTAATCAAGACTTAATACGTTAGATGTTGAACCCTGTCCTGGCTTGTATCAGAAATAGCGTGGCCAGCAGGGACGGGGAAGTGATCTTACCCCTGTACTCGGCACTGGTGAGGCCGCACCTCGATTCCTGTGTTCAGTTTTGGGCCCCTCACTACAAAAAAGACATTGAATTACTCGAGCGTGTCCAGAGAAGGGCAACGAAGCTGGTGAAGGGTCTGGAGCACATGTCGTATGAGGAGCGGCTGAGGGAACTGGGGTTGTTTAGTCTGGAGAAGAGGAGGCTGAGGGGAGACCTCATCGCCCTCTACAACTACCTGAAAGGAGGTTGCAGAGAGATGAGGATGAGTCTCTTTAACCAAGTAATAAGCGATAGGACAAGAGGTAATGGCCTCAAGTTGTGCCAGGGAAGGTTTAAACTAGATATTAGGAAGCATTTCTTTCCAGAACAGGTTGTTAGGCATTGGAATGGGCTGCCGAGGGCAGTGGTGGAGTCCCCATCCCTGGAGGTGTTTAAGAGTCAGGTCGACATAGTGCTGAGGGATATGGTGTAGTTGGAAACTGTCAATGTTAGGTTAATGGTTGGACTGGATGATCTTCAAGGTCCTTTCCAACCTAGATGATTCTGTGATTCTGTGATTCTGTAAATGATATTTCCTTTCTTAGCTGAACAATGTAAAAATGTGCACGTAAATAATTCTACAAAACTGTGATGATAAATAGCTGACAATAGACAGATATAAGAAAACATGAATGATAGAATCATTTGGGTTGGAAAAGCCCTTCAAGATCATCAAGTCCAACCATAAACCTCACACTGCCAAGTCCACCACTAAACCATCTCCCTAAGCGCCACGTCTACACATGATGCTTTCTAAAGAAAGAATGCGATCCCAAAATGAGGCAATATTTCACATGAGGATATTTTTCTATAGTCTGTGTGATTTATTTTTTTAGAGCCCTGCAGAAAACACTAGGAAATTTTCAGTGGGCAATATGGCACAGCTGAAATATTTTTTTTTATTTCTGCCTCTGGATGGGAGTTGGTTTTTTTCCTATATATCCTACACTGATAATACCTATTTCGTGGAGACTGTGACATGAATTTTTCCCTGATGCGTATTCTCTTAATTGAAAAAATGATCAAAACAGTACATAGATTTATGTTTCAAAAATCATAGGCAGTTGGACTAGATGATCATTGTAGGTCCCTTCCAACTGAAATATTCTATTCTATTCTATTCTATTCTATTCTATTCTATTCTATTCTATTCTATTCTATTCTATTCTATTCTATTCTATTCTATTCTATTCTATAAAGAAAATCTGTCTGAAAGGCTGAACAAAGCTGAATGTTGTTTGGAAAGTAAGCTGTTTTACTCTTAAGGAATACAGTATTTAATATGACATTTTTTAATCTCAGTTCAGATTAGATTCAGGGAGGAGATCCAGTCTCAGTTCTAATTTTGACTTTTCTTCCACTTAATATTAAAGCCAAATGAGAGTTGGGGTGATAAGATTCATCTTATATAGTATGCTCACATCTTCTTTGGATGTACTGATGTTGCTTGTCCTATACACTCAAGGCTTAAAAAAGCCTGAGAACCTTTTCTGTCCTGTGGTTTTCCATGCACAGATATTGTGGGTGCAATAGTTAAAAGACATGAGTATCAGGATTTTGAAGGGAAAATAATTTTTTTGTGGACCAAAGTAGTCTAATGAAAAATATAAACTTTCTCTAAAAATCTTGCCCATCTAATCCATAATTACATATAGGCCCATGATGAGACATTTCATTATCAAGAGATAGAGGGAGTGTTTCTGTCATGCCTCAAAGTACTGCAGTTAATTTTTTTTCTGCTCTACACTGTGGGGAAAAAAACCCTACAGCTAAAATCAGCATGTTTACAAAAATCAAGTATAAATTAAGTATAGCATAGTTTCTTTTCTTTAACTGCTTTCAGTTCAGCTATGTGGCTTTAACACAAGTTACCATCATGTGTTTCTGAAGAAGTATTGTTTAGACTGTTTCCAGGGTATCCAGGACTTGGCACTTGCAAGATATATATGTTTTATTTAAAAAAGAAAAGTGTAATATCCCAGTTAGAAGTGCTGGTGAGAGTGTTTTCTTTGTAGTTGTACCTTGTTTCTCACTTGTTACTCTCAACTGGCCGTGCATTTTTGGTATTACGTGAATATTAGAAATCTTAAATTTCCAGTGAATTCCGAAGATGTAAATGGACTGAAAGATATAAGCTTTTCATTTGCAAAAGGAGGGAGGTAGATTTGGAAACAGAATCACAGAACCATGAAATAGTTGAGGTTGGAAGGGGTCTCTGGAGATCATCTACTACAACCACCTGCTTAAAGCAGGGTCAGCTAGAGCCGAGTGCTCAAGGCTGTGTCCAGCCAGGTTTTGAATATCTCCAGGCATCAAGAATCCACAACCTCTCTGTTGGAACAGGTTGTTCAAAGTATTCAATCACCTTTACAGTAAAAAACTTTTTCTAAGTTTAAATGAATTTTCTTTATTTCAGTTTGTTTCCATTGCTTCTTGCCTTTTCAGGGCACAACACTCAAGAGTTTAGCTCTGTCATCTTTATTCCCTCTCACTGAGTATTTATTTACATTTGTAAGATTCTCCTGAGCCTTCTCTTCTCCAGGCTAAACAGACCAAGCTCTCTCAGCCTCTCCTTGTACGGCAGATGCTCCGGTCCCTCAGTCATATTCATGGCCTTTCACTGGACTTACACCAGTATGTTCATTTGTTCTTTTGCTGGGGACACCATGCTCTGGATGTGTCTTACAAGTGGGTAGAGGGACAAGATCATCTCCTTCAACCTGCTTTTGGTTCTTTTCCTGAGGTAGATCAAGATGCTGTTGGCCTCCTTTGCTGCAAAGGCACATTGCCAGCTCATGTTCAGCAAGTTGGCCACCCTTACTAAAGTCGAGATAAACAACATCCACTGGTCTCCCCTCATTCCTAGAATCACTCATTGTAGAAAGTTATCAAGTTGGTCAAGCATGATTTCCACTTCATAAATCGATGCTGACTTTTTCCCATTATCTTTATGTCCTTAATATGTTTGTCAGCCGTTTTCAGGATTATTCGCTCCATCTCCTTCCCAGTAATTGAGGTGAGGCTGAACAGCCTGTAATTTCCCAGATACTCTTTCTTGCTCTTCTTAAAGATAGGAGTGACATTACTTTCTTCCAGGAGTGACATGTACTTTCTTCTGGTCCTCAGGAGCCTCCCCCAATTTAATCCATTCATGCATCCCATCAGGTCCCATGGACATGCATATGTCCCATCTGTTTAAATGTTGCCTAACCCAGTCCTCCTCCATGGGTATTTACCCATATTGCTCCAGACTTTCCCACAGGCCTCAGGGACCTGGGATTCCTGAAGGCTGGGCTTATCAGTGAAGACCAAGACAAAGACAGCATTGAGCACCTTGACCTTCCCCATGTCCTTTGTCACCAGGACCCCTATTCCATTTAGGAGTTGGCTTACATTTCTCCTAGCCATATCTTTGTTTTGCTACTGAAAAATTTGTAGAAGCCTTTCTCATTGACCTTCACATACCCCACCAGATTTAACTCCATATGGATTTGTCTTTCCTGTTCCTTCATGCTCAGAGTGTTTTTATATTCCTCCTAGGTCACCTGTTCTTATTTTCACCTCCTATATGATTTCCTTTTATGTTTGAGTTTTGTCAAGATCCCTCCAAACTGCCTTTGCTTGATTTCCTGCATGTGAGGATCCATTCTTGAGCTTAGAAGAGGTCATCCTTGAAAATCAACCAGCTCTCCTGAATTGCTCTTCTCTCCAGGACAGTATCACATGGGATTCCTTCAAGCAGATGCCTGAAGAGTCCAAAGTCTGCTTTCCTGAAGTTCAAGGTTGTGATCACACTATTATTACATTGTGTGATCCTGCTTTGTACCTTGATCTCTCCTCTGCAGAAACAAAACAAACTTGAAACAGAGAGTAGATGGATCTCATGCTGGTTACTGGAAAAGTACATGATACCAAACTAATAATATTACCCTTTTTTTGGTCAGATCTGTTTGTCTTAAGATCTTTGATTCATCTACAGTCCAACTACTTTAGTTCTGGCTAATGAGACTACTACACTTTTTTTTTTTTTCATTAAAAAAAAAATTACATCCATTATAAATGATGGATGAAGGAAACACCTTTTATATAATTTTACATCCTCATTTACTTAAATCTCAATTCCATTTAAAAAGTCAAAACCTCAACACAGAGGTAAAAGAAAAGATTGCCTTTCTCTTTAAAGTGCTGAATTTATTCTTGGCAGCCTGACACTGAGAACTCTCTACAGAAGGCTGAAATTGATGCTTTTTCCTCACTTTCTGCCCTCTTGGCTTTTGCCAAAACATGCAATTTGTTCATACTAATAACTCAGGGTGAGTCCAGATATTATATATACTAGATAAAATTGTTCTCTCGACTTAGGCCAGAGCAGGGGGATTTGCCTGCTCTAAATAACTGACAATAAGTATGATATGCAATGATGCACCAGTAGATAACAGGGAAGATGAAGTTTTATTTCACACTGATCAGGTTTGTTTCCCTCTTACTTGGACAGGCATGTATAAATGTACTTAAGAAGTAGAAAAGAGCCAGAACAAAGTTAAAAAATTCCTTTCTTTCCTCTCTCTTTTTCAATGTCAAGGATATAAGAAAGTCAACAGGGAAAAAAAAGTCTGGCTTCAGACAATGAACAAACCTTTGTTTAAGGATGCTTCTTTCATATTTTCCTTTTTAAAATCTTATACAAAGCTGAGGAGAGAATGTCATTCCTCCCATCCGATGCCAGAGACAGAAATAATCAAAAGCCAGAACCTAGGGAGACTGGGAGTCTCAGAGCAGCTGGACAAGGAGACAGTCACAGAAAAACAAGACATTTTCCAGAGCTATGGAAATTTGCTACAGTGTGTGGAAGAGCCAAAGAGTTGGAGAGCAGGAGGCCAGTAACTATGAGAGAAGAGGGAGACAACCTGTTTCTAAACAAGTGAAAGACCCTGGCAGCCATCAAGAGAAGGAGGGCACACTTAAATGTTAAGATTCAGGATCAAAATCAGGATTTCTTAGAGGTCAGGACAAAACAGATGTTCCAAATACACTGTCTACTTCAGAGAAAAGCTTAGATATGACCTGGGTGAGAGGATACTGGTCAAATTTGGAAATTCTTGCAGCCACATGGTTCATGGAATGTGATGTTTCCAGAGAGAAGCAATTGGCTGATGAATGACACCAAAATGTAAAATCAAAGGACATTGCAAATCCCTCTTTTCAGCACCGGAAGAAACATTTTGAAAGACAGAAGGTGTATATCCTGCACATTTTTGTCTATGTCTCACACCAAGCAAATAGATGTCTGTAGATATACTTACTAGCTTCATCATCTCAAGGAACTGGACTAAGTCACAATAGAGCCTTTAAACCATCTCCCCATTAGAAAATACAGCCATGACCATTCCTTCCTCTTTTTATTATTATTACAGATTGTCAAAGGAAATGCTTCCTAGCTCTGCTGGAAGGGTGGCTGGGACAAATGAGAGACAGGTTGGACTCTGAAGGTTTTTTTAAAAAAGCGCTTTTTAAAATTTATTTTAAATAAGCTTTCCGTTAGCTTCTGGCAGGTGAGACTCTCAGAGCACTGAACCTGCAGGGAGACATGCGTTAGAAGTCAGACAGGGTCTCTGTCTCCCTGATGCTGTTGGGAATACAGGGGACAAACTTCGTAAAATAGCAATGGGAAATGCAACCTGATTCTGTAACTGGTGAAGGCAGAGCAGAAGAGGAGGCAGGTGTCCTGCAGACTCTTTGCACTAAGGTCAAAAGCTTGTCCTAGGTCATCAGAGAAAGGAAACAAAGATCCCCAGTTCCTGATACTCACTGGAATTATAGCATGCTCCTACAATTTGGGAAGTGAACTGACTCTTTCCTGCAAACTGGCCATAAAATCACTGAGAGGTTTTTAGATCATTGAGTGTTGTGTTTATTTCATCTCTCTTGTGCAGATAGTTCTCTGAAATATCCCAGAAACTGAAGAGACCACCTCCAGGGAGCACTGCAGACCGGTGGCTCAGGAGCACTCCACTGCATACCCCTTAGTCAGCAGCGGAGAGTCAGGTTCCGCAGGGCAAGGGAAGCTCTTTTTCTGCATCAGGCAGAAGCCCCACTGCCTGACTTCACCAGAGCTCTTCTATGGCAGCTGTATGCTGTCACACTGCCACTTAGAGAAAGTGTCATATCTGCTAAGTACAAAATAATCCACTGCTGGAAGTTACCAGGAGAAAGACAAGTTACATGGTGAGAGTAGGATTGTTTGGGGTCACTGCAGTAGGTACGTGTGAAAACTTTTGAGTTTAGCTGGCTAAAGAGCCTTTATAAAGCCAAGTAAGGAAGGCACTGATGTATGCATGGCCTCGTTGACAAAGTGAAGATAAGTGTTTTGAAAAGATTACCTCATTGCCAGCATGCAGCAAGGATTTGTGTGTATTCTGCTATTATTACCAGATTTTACTTGCAAATATTTATTCAATGATGTAACTACATGCAGAGGCAGCATCCTAGCCAAAGGAAACTGAAACAAACTGCATTGGTTTTGTCTAATTTTGTTTTAATTGACTTCAGTGAGCTTTGCATTCTACTGTGATGTCACAAAACATTACTAAACTGGGCTTTTCTTGAGGGAAAAATCAAGACAAGAAAGAAAATCTCAGAATAATCAGTAAGAATAGTAGAATTGTATTTTAAACACAAGATGAAGAAAAATGTATAATTCCCAATAATAATGAAGTATATTTAAATTGTTTTAGGTTGTGTTATATTACTGGATTTGATATAAGCTTTAGAGACAAAGCAATACTTAAATACATGTGCTGGTTTGGGGTGGGATAATTAGTATCAGCCAGAATTAGCTGTATGAAAAATGAAACAATATATACTGCATATTTGCTGTAGTTGCATTAAATGATTTTGGTTTATGCATTTGTAATAAATCTTCTACAAACTCTTCAAGGCATAACTTGCTGCCTCTCTCTTTCTTTAAAAAGTAATCTTGTTTCAATTGTAACAGTAAAGTAATATTCATCCTTTTAATTTCAAGTAAATTGACAGCTGACTCCAATTTTTGTGTTTATAGGAGTAAATGAAGAGAACACAAAATGTACTCTTCAACAGCTCTTCATGGTATAAAGTGCTACTCACATCAGAACACTTCTTAGAAAAACTAATTCTACATAAACAATATAGTACACAATTGTGGGATCAGTGATATTAGAGCAGAGACCAAATGAACAAAGGAATAAAGTGACATTTCTATGTCAGCCACAGCGTTGACTTAATATGGCTCTTGCACAAGTGATGTAAGACCCATTTCCAATGGTGTGCTCTGACTGCTCCACATGAGGGTTTTTGTCAGTCCTTGTTGATGTGTTGACTTTCAGAGCTGAAATCTCTTGCTGGTCTGCTGGGCTCTGGCTCTTCCATCTTGGGATTGTGTTTGGCTCTGGTAATTTGCTTATTCTTTTTTCTTTCTTTGTTTGCTCATTTATAAAAGTCAGCAGAACTTCTCAAGGACATCTCAATTTAATGAGATGTTACTCATAGGAAATCTTTTTTCCTTAGGTAATTTGTTTAACAGTGGAAAAAGCTGGAAATGTCACATGCTAAATGAAAAGCATTTGAAATTTTTTCACAGTGGTTAAAGGAACAGTTACACATTTTTTTTCTCCTATTTCTTCTTGCTAGTTTTAGGAGAAAATATAAAAATATGTAATTATTTTGCTACAAGAGGTTTCTTTCCTGAGTTTGGTAAATGACTTAACACCCAAATGGGAAAAGTCAAATTTTTCAGACTGTTTTTCAGACTCTGCAAATGTTGGCAGATATAGCATTCAAAACAGGAGTGTGATGTAAAACATGCAATGATCTTTCCCATTACATGGGTAAAAATTTATTTTTTTAAAAAATAAAACCATTGTTCTTCTGGAGCGTAACATGGGGCACTGGGAAAGAGTATATTGTTCCAAAACTTCTTATCCTACAATTCAAACTCATTGTCAGAATTTCAGATCAGACAACAGAATAAGTTAAAACAAGCTTCTGTCACTTCTCATCCTAGTTTACCATGAAGTTAGAGCTTAGCTAGCTTTTTTATACTTCTATTATAGATTTCTGTCAAAAAATCCATCCATCCATCCATCCATCCTGGGATGAAGTCTAACAACTTGGAGGAGGAAGCCTGCTGATGAAGGCTGGCTGAAATGTCTGTTGTTTCCCTTTTATCCTCAAATTGATATTGCAAGAAAACATGTTCAAGTCTCTGTCACACCCTGGTCTCTCCTTCACATGCAGGTCCCTCTGTCTTTCTTTTTCTTGTTGGGTCTTGGGAAATAGACTAGTAGCATATCATGCTGATGTTCAGGGGTAGGAAATAGCAAAAATTCTGTGAGATTTGTTTGGGCAGTTTCCTTGCTCCCCATGCACTAGCTAATACTTGGACAAATTGTTCCAGGTTCAGATTTACTATTAAATTGAATGTAAACTTTTAATGAGGAAATGAAATTCTCTCTCTTCTGTCTTAGATTACAGTGTTAAACTCTGTAGGGAAAATATGAAGACAAATTGTTATGCAAATGAAGAATTAAAGGGATTAGAATATCCAGCACATTTTAAAACTGCTTTAATCGTAGATTGTTGATTACCAGCTGCATGTCTGACATAATTCTTTGAGCAGTATTAATCTTACAAAAAGTAGAGACTTGGGGGACAACGGGGAATATAACACTTATATGTAACACTGACAGCCATCAATAGCAAGAATTGTTAAAGCCCAACTAACCAGCCCAAACAGTTAACTACAATATCCCTAGACTCTTCTTATTCCCTCATGAAGCAAACATAATGCATTCTCTTTAATGCAAAGTTGTACGAACAAGGCTATAATTTCTCCACATGTTCTAATAAGAAAATAACTAATTAAAGAGATCTCAGATGTACAGATCAGACTGGAACATGCAAATATACTTGACTCATTTAAAACACATACAGAGCTGTTAGAAAAATGCATTTTAGAGGGTAGCTAGCCCCCAAAAGGGAAAGAATACAATTTAGAATAAATTTTAGACTGACATGGGGGAAGATCTCTATTAGTGGTGCTTTCCATCCATGTATATTTTTTAAATATACATTAAAAAAAAAAGTGGAATTAAAGAAGTAAAACACAATGACAATTTTATGATAACTCATAAAATTACCAAAAGTATTTCAGCATTTCATTTTCCAAGGTTAAGGCTTTCAGCAGTTGCCTTGGGACCCCTCAGTGTACAGTTTTGTCCAATGTACTTTATAGATCTTGAAAGAGTTAAGTCAACTCTTCTTAAACCTGTATTGGTGCACACTTAAAACTTACACTATAACATCACGGAACAATATAGCATCTAAGTACATTCTGGTCTTCTTATATTCCTCCATAATGTCCATGAACTTTCAGACACACATGAATGTAGCCAGCCATTTGGGTTTCTAGACATTTTTTCCAGATTAGTGTATTCTAAACTCAGAACAGTTTCATGAGCATGAAATGCACTTACAGATTTTTTTCCCTCTCACAACCTCCCAACTGTTGAATAATTAGTTGGTTTTGTAGGTGTCTGCCTAAATAAGATTAGGTTTCTACAGCTATGTGAACTTTTCCGCAAATATAGATCTTCAGGCTTTTCTGTATTCCTATTTATTTAACTAGCTATTGACAGGTATTAATATTGTGACCTCAACTGACTTACCAGTAAGTCATTAAATGTTTTGTGCTCTTTCATGTGTTTACAGAGCAGCAGGCCAAGATTTTGATTTATCATCTCTTTTCAGGCCCCAGGACTTCTGCTTGACAAAAAGAATGCAAATGCAAAATACTCTGGTAATTTTGCAGCACAAATTGCTCCCCACAATTCCAGGAGCAATACATGGACCTGTTCAATACAATTCAGACATTTTATGAAAAATACTGTAAAGAGTGCCCACAAAAAGGTTATAAAAATGCTTAAGTAATTCTTTAAAGATATGGCTAAGCTGTTTTACGTTGCTGATGAAAACAGATATTTGCTCAGTCATCTGTATTTTTCTCTTTTACAAATTAAGGGAACTGGGGATGGAGAAGTCTTTAGATTTTACTAATTTGGGTAAATGGTGTATTTATTACATAATTGACTGCACCTGTTCAACTCAGACCTTGTTAACCAGAGGTCTGTGAATAAGTGTCATATTTGGGGACAAAATATGACCATTCTGAGAAACAATAAGCCCAACCCTAAGTTAACATAGAAGTTTAATTCTAAGAATTGGTCAGCATTTTGAAAAAAACTCACTGGGGTTTTTAGCAGTTAAAGCCCTTTTGAACTGAAAAAAAAATCAAAACATTTATTTAAAAAACTAAGAATAAATTACCTTTTTGAAAAATTTTTCCTTTACTTCCTGTGTGAGAGAAATGATTGTTCTTGTTGGCATCAGGGACTCTATGCTGTTAAAAACTCATCTAGTTCTAGTGCTAACTGCTATTGCATATTAGGGTTCACCAACAGGGGAATGATCAAGGAGAATGAATTTGTTTCAGGAGCTATAACCATGCCCAGAGTGAATGGTGCAGCACGTTACAGAGATACCTGTTTCATTTCAGAAAACTTGTCCTACTGCTTCTGGACTCAGAAGTGTCTGGAGGAGACTGGCTCCCCACATTTACTAAACCACTGAAAATTTCAGTTGATTGTCCAGGAAATACCCCTTGTTAATGCATGACCTGCTGATGATTTCTAAGACAATTCTTTGTGTAATGTAGATCTATCAAGTTCAGTTAGAGGTATCTAGAGTAATCACATTACATTGTTTAGTGTAAGCTTAGTGTAAAGTAGGTGTAAGAGGTGCAAGAGCCTTAATTCCAATGATGTCATAAAATTCCAGTCACCAGGCTTTGCAACAGATAGCAAGTGTGAAATTGCCTACAGTTTTTTTTCTGATATGCACCCTGCCAATGTGTGCTTTGTGAATTACAAGTCCTAAGGGAGTTTCCTTTGTTTATGGATTTTTTTCAGTTTGTTCTGACATGAGAGGAGTTAAGCTGTCACATTACAAGTATAGAAACCCCCCCTCACATGATTTACAAAAAAATCCAAATAAAACAGTATGCCTATAAATCACAGCTCTTAGAAAATGTTATTCTTCTCTTAGAAATGTACTTCAAAGACTTGAAACACCAAAGGAACTTTATAAAATAATTTTTTTGGTTTTGTGGCAAATTGTTGGGGGACATCTGTTGCAACATCTTCTAATAATAATACTTTACGTTTCTTCAGTAGTTCCTCCAAACATTTAAACATGCTTTACAAATAGCATCTTAAGAAGTTAATCAAGTGAGTGATCAGTGTATATTGTTGATGTTTCTGTCACTGCGCCAAAGTTATTTATTTATGTTATTTTACTATCTAGACACAATATTTTTAAAGTTGAGGTGTGTATAGCTCCAGAATTGGAACATAGGTAAGAATTTAATTAAAGCAGCACAAAGTATAAAAAAAAACCAGAGAGAATACTTTGTTGTAATAGTGACTATCACTGTAATATCTGAGGATCATTTTGTGAATAAATTCAACATTAGCTTTATTTCTTTTTTTTTTGATAGCTTGGCAGTCTAGCTTTTTTATTTTCTTTTTCTTTTAATCATTGATATAGAGGTATAGAAGAGAGAATGAGTTATTCTATGATTATGGATAAGTTCAAATAAAAAAATTAGCAGTGAATTTAGCAGCACTCCTGGAAGTAATTCGCCTATCAGTTGTTGCATATTTTTCTCTGGGAAAAATTTTCATAGTTTTACCTGATTCTTCAGAAGATTCTTTGTCCTATCATAGGTTCCTGCTTTCCTTTGCTCCATAGGAAGCATAAAGTAGTCTGAGAAGAGATGGTCCATCCAATATCCAGCATGAAATTCAAAATCATGAAAGAGCCCTCTTTCAGAGGGAAACAGAGCTGGGCACCGAATTTTGCTATTGGTAGCTGGCATTTGTTTCTGCTTCCATTTACATGAGCAAACAATGATTGAAAACCTGGTTGCAAAGCACATTAGTGGTTTCACAGTAAGCAAACCTATATATGCTTCAAAACTGTCTCATTTCACTAAATGTTTGCTCTTGCAAACAAGACAATTAATGTTGTATTTTACTGGTTTATTCCTGAGTAAGCATAAATAATGCATGTCTGTGTCTCCTATAATTTTGTTAGATGCCTAGATTTTGTTTCTTTCCTTGTAATTTAAAAAAAAAAAAATCCATCACTTTTAAAAAATATTCAGCTTCCCTTTGTTCAGCATGGGATGATTTAAGAGCCCCAGCCTTCATCTGTAAATGAAAAGAAGAGGTTTTTTCATTTTAAGGTAGTAGAATACATGAGATTTAAGGCTATAACTTTTATTAATTTCATTATTTTTTGTGTCTCAATAACTATGTACTTACTGAATACTTTTGAGCTGGCATTTTTCCAGGTCAGTTTAATGTATTTTCTCATAGAGAAAGAACATTTCTAGTGTTTGTTTTCCATGTACTTCTTACTACACTAATCTGAAATTTCAAAATAACTTTATTGTCACTCAACACAACAGAATGGGCAACTCTGGTCAACTGAAAGCAATGAAAGAGGGGAAAAAAAAATCAGACACTTCAGCCTGTCCCAGTAAAACTATCTTCCAGGTGAGGATTTCATCCTACTTATGCCTTCTCAGTTGATTCCCATCACCTGAACCTCTTTATCTTGACAATTGCCCTTAAGTATCATATTTGCATGCTACTAATTAGAGGAGTACACTTCCATGAAGTGGGCTGTTTCTCTAGGTCTTTCAGCTAAATGGGCTTTCTTTTATTATAAAGGGGGGAAAAAAAAATTAAATTTAGGCTTGGGCTTACTTCTTGTCTACAAAGCACCTTTAAGGTATATGCTCCTATGTATATTCATTTGTCCTGAGGAGCTTGTGACTCTCCTTCTCTGGGGTTAAATTTAGTAGTTAGAGATGTAATTTAGACAAGCTCCTAGAAGGTCCATAAGATAAGTAGATAGAACTACTTAACTGAGAAGACTGACTGTGTAATATTGTATTTTTTTTCTCTGTGTATATATGTGAAGTCTTTTTTATATTCCTACATAATACATGAATGAGATGAAAAATATGAAATGAAAAGTAGCATTACAGATCTGACATGATATAAGATTTCACAGACTTGGTGATCACAATATTACAAGTCTTTCATCCTTGATCCATCCCTAGTTTAATTAGTGAAGGACTAGAATATTCTTCAAGCTGACAAGATTTTTTTTTTTTGGTAGCCTAGTATTCAAAAATGCCAAAAGAAAGGTACTGTTTGAATGTCTCTGCTTACGTTTAGATTGCCTTTTTAACCTGGATATCTATAAAAATACATAGTGCAAGTTTTAGTATCAAAATCTTTAGTGATTATCTGTGAACGGATGTTGCTGGGAGACAGTTGAGTGGAACTGGTAGAAGTCATGCTCTGCGGAAGTTCTGCATAAAAGCAAAACTATAGCAAACTGGAAGATGCATAAGTAGTGTTTTTTGGTCTTTTTTTTTTCCTGCATTTGGAAATTTCTTAGGAGTTTGTAGTGAAGGGAAGCTGCTACAAGTATACTTGAAATTGCTAATGTACAGGGACCTGTAAAATAAGACATTTAGTTTTAATGTTAGACATCACTTATATTTTACTAGCTTTTATTTTTTCCTGTATTTTACTGCAATGTATGTAATTTCATTTATACTTTTTCCTAACTACCCTCTGTAGTCGTTACCCAGTTACCCACTTGTAAGATGTTTTGAAACATTTAACTCCTTGCCTAGTAAAGATAAGACAGACCTTGGACAGTCTGAAAAAAACTCCCTGAGTACAACCCTAATAGCAGGAACCTAAAGAAAACAAATGCCTAAGAAGATGCCAGTTTCAAGATAAGTCACTGAAAGCTGATCTAAACTAACCTCCTTGGAACAAACAGGAGCTGAAGGACAGATGAAGTAACTCTATAACCATATATGGACACAAGAAACCTAAAGTTCACTAAGGGACAATGTGAGAAAGGCTCTGTGGACCCCTAAGGAGGGGAGAAGACCCTCACTCTATTTTTACTATGCATGCTCAGACTATGTAAATGAATTCTAAGAAGCCATTAGCATAAGACTGCCTTTTCTAAGAAATCTAATGCATATGTATGCTTTTTGTGTATATTAGTCAGAGAGTTAGTAAGCACAGCACTTGTGGTGAAGCGATCTCTAGTGCTGCCCAGCGCTGCGAATAAAGAATACCTTCTTAACAGTTATACTCAATCCTGACTGCTGACTGAACCTCTTTGTTTCAGTAGCACTAAAGCCTGCCTCCATGAGAAATCAGTTTAATTTAGAGCTGAGTGACCTGAACCTAAAGCAAAAGAAACCATTCTTAAACCAAAAATGATAGTGCTAAAGTTGCCTTTAAGATCCTATTTCATTAAACCAATGCAACTTGCCTGTAAGAACTTGCCTGTCTTCGTTAAGTTAATTTACTCCCTGGTATTACTGGTTTACAGAGTTCCTTAATAATTATAATTCCTTATAGCTACTTAAGTATTTTTAAATATTAAGAACTTTTCCAGACATAGCTACATTTTTATCTGCAAAATGAAAGCCAAATCTTTTGTTGACAAGTAGAACTCTTTCCTACTCCATAACATAATTTTTCATGTCTCTGTGTCCAAATGTCCCATAGCAGGCCCTTGTTTGGAGGACCAGATGGAATGTTGAGGTCATCCAGCAGTTTATAAATGGACATTTAGTGCATAATAGTGCTTACTTTTATCTTGAGTTTGTGGAATTTCCTATGCTTCCAATTGGGAACACTTCAGTTCCCTAGTGAACTTAACTGATACAGTTTGTAAATACAGAAAGATGATCACCATCTATATACGGTGAGGGATATGTTGCTGAGTGTTAAGTCAGGTTGAAAATCAACCTGTGCATGGGCAACTTCTTGTATCTATCTGTAGCATTCCACACTTTCACAGTAAAGGAACTGATAAAATACATAGCAATACTGTGCTTGGGGATTCTCAGCTGTTTCTCAATATAGACAATTTTATTATCAGCTCTGAAACAGAAAAAGACTTTAAGTATCCCCCTGAAAGAAACAGCTTTTTTATGCCTCTGACCTGTTGTACATCATTTTATTACAGCAGTCATTGTTGCCTGTAATAACTTTTTGTTCTGAATGATTCTATCCTCCTGCAAGAGCAGTATCTGCACTCCTCAGATGAAGTACATAGCCTGTGTCAATTCATCTTTCAACACTCATCTTATTTTTGTGTAGATGCCTTGAACTTGTCATCATTAGTGAAATAAATCCACATTCTTTGGCTCTCAGCTAAAGTTGTGTTGAGGAATTTCTACTCCTGTGCCTTTGACAAGCTTCCTAGTTAGCAGCATGCCTCTAGTATTATCACTGTTTTCTTTATTCATGAATTATATTTATTGAATTCCATGTATATATTAGTTTGTATCTTTCACTTTTTTGAACTTAATCCAGTGTCTAGCAATGTCAGTAGGAGTCTTTTTGCTATCTGTAGTGGGCATTGCACTGGGACCTTTCTTATGTTTGTATGGTATAACTGGACTGCCATGGCATTTTGTCTTGCTATAGTATTCTCAGGGAGTTGGACTAGTTTCTTCTAAGTCCTGCTTTCCAAATTAAAGGATAGGGATGGATAAACTCTCAGGCTTTATCTAGGTAGAGTTCAAAAGGTATTCAATTATGTTTTACTCCTTTTTGTATGGGTAAGCAATTTGGATGACTACAAGCTATATCCAAGAAAGGAGCTAAGACCCTAAGGGTTAGAATCTTTGTCTGCATCTGTGCATGTAATTAAAACGGGCTGTCAGGGATTGTGTCATGACACAATTTACGTCCATATAACTAAATGTTCTTTCTCCTATACCCCTATGCTATCCCAAAACCGTTCTCAGATGTTGTCTGCGAGAGTGCACTTTGGCATGAAAAAGACATGCCAGGAAGCTTGCTAGTAATTAAACAAGACGAACTGTCCGTAATAGCAGCTCTTAGACAAAGAAAGCAAATTGTGGTAAATGAAATCCAGAATCAACATGCATCCTCATGCAAGGCACTGAAGAGTTCTAAAGGATGGCCAAGAAATCTTGAGTTTTGAGGAACCACTGATTTGTAGAACTTGCATAGATATTTATAAGGGCTATGGACAAGCATTTTTGTCCATTTAGGAGCCAGAATGTGAAGCTCTCTTCTGAGATTATATATCCATTCCTTGAATGAACAGAGTAGTGCTTAACTTATTGTAGAACAGACAGTAAAGGTTGTGTTTCCTGACTTTTGTGTAGTACTAAAGCAGTTAGAGCTCTTGCCAGAAAGTGAGAGTCTTACAATCAATATATTTTTCCAGTCTGTTAGGATTCAAATCCACGGGAATATGCCCATGTTCTCGGACGATGATGACGCGAGTGGGTGAATAACATCACCACTGAATCACAGGATCATACAACAATTTATGTTGGAAGGGACCTCCAGAGGTCATCCAGTCTGACCCTTTGCTCAAAGAGGGTCCACATAGACCAGGTTGCTCAGGGCTATATCTGGAACATCTCCAAGAATGAAAATTCTGCAAACTCACTCGGCAACCTATTCCAATGTTTAACAGAAAAGTAAGTTTTCTATATCTAACCAGATTTTCCTATGTTCCTAACTTGTGTCTCTTGCCTCTCTTCTTATGACTGCATTTGCAAGAGTCTGGCTCTGTCTTCAATGTATCTATCCTCTAATCAGATAGTTGTACACAGCAGTAAGGTCTTCCCTTAATGTTCTCTTAAGGCTGAACAGAAGCAGTTTCCTCAGTCTCTCCTCACACGTCATTTTCTCTGCCCTATTGGGTATCTTAGTGGCCCTCATGGGACTTGCTCCTGTGTGTCAGTATCCTTCTTGCACTGAGGAGCCCCAAACCAGACACGGTACTCCAGATGTGGTCTCACAACTGTTGGACAGATGATAAGGACATGCACTTCAGTCTGCATTTAGGTATGTAAGCACCATTTCAGAAGTCCTAATATTTAGAAACTTCACAAATTAATGGGATTTTCTCTCCTATGAAGCTTGAACTTCCACAAACTTATCTTTGAGAATTGCCATTGACATGAGTTTTGTTGTATTTCCTGAGAATCAGAAACGTAATATAGTTAGATGGCTATCATCTGTTTTTTAATATCTCTAAGGCACATTTAGAAGCTGATTTCCTCAGTCCTCATCTTGGAAGATGGAGAAGTGCCTGTTTTCCCATTTGTAAAATGATTGAAAATACAGAGAATGAGTTGTAATAATGACTAACGTTTCAAGGATTCTGGTGTGGCAGAAATAGATGCACTTTTAAGTATTCAAGAAATAGTCTCTGAACTGCCTTATAGCATAGAAAATATGACTGCATCTACTTTGAACTGTTATAAAGAAGTACATAGAGTGGTTGTGAAGGGTCAGGCCCTGCATCATACTTTAGTCTTGCTACTGATTTCTATGCTGTCAGTTTTGGGGAAATTGTCTAAATTCACTGTTTTCTTATCTACTTGACAGGTTTAAAGAATATTTGCAGAATATTTGAGAGGTCTGAATCAGTTGGTCTATAAATAATATTAAAGAAACCACTTATCTACACCTTTTTCTTCAGATTTTCTAATAGTCTTAATAAAAATAGGAGATACTGTCACTTCCAATGAATAAGAACTACTCTATATTCAAAGATCTGTCTGTGTTTCATCTTTTTGTAAGTGACGGGGACACTTTGGACAGATTAAACCATGTTGGAATCTTATTGTGTTAGACTAGCATGTAAATGGAAAGAAACATTCACTTTTGCACTGTGTCTCACTTAAATAATCATTGTGTATGCCAGTAGTTATTTACTCCCCTGAGTTTGCAATGATATAGAACTGAGCTGTGTGTTGAGGAGTTCTGGATCCCAGTGTCACAAATGTCAGCTCTTTTACGTTTGCTTTTTAAATAAATCAAACAATAAAATAAAAAGAGCTTCCACATGCCCTTCTTGTTCAGTATGTCAGCAAATAAGGATGTGTGAACTTCTCTTTTCAGAAAGGCAGCCCTTTGAAGATGTTTAGAAAAGAAATGGGGAGGCTAAGATCAAAGGACCCCAGAACCTGTTCTGTGTAGTCAGTGAGTATTGTTCTTGCACATCTGGGTCTGTTCAGAGTGTTTTCTCAGAGGCAGAACATCTTCTCCCTAAGGGTAATGAGAACTCTTTATACACTACATTCTCTTGAATTTATTACCTGAATTCAATGTTATATTGAAGTTAATTGGTGATTACCCTAAATATACACAAACCTAGACAAAAACTATGCTAAACTCAAGTTAAGGTCACAAGATGTGGCTATAATTTGGAGTAATAAAGATATCCAAAGGGCATGTAGAACAAATACAAGAAACATAGAGCCATGTAAGAAACCTAAATGAGTCTGATGAAGAAAATGCACAAGAGAGAAATTCAAGCTTCCTCCCACCCCCCGCCATACTCCATAGTGATGCCATGTGGCAATAATTTGATTTTTTAATAACAGCCCAAATATGATGAAACTCTTTTAAAGAAACATATTTCCTTTAGTGGTCCTACCCAGCAGATCTGAATCACCCAAAATCACCCACAGGTTTTTCCCACTAGTCCTCCACTGCCAATGAACATTAGACCCTCTCTTGTTACCTTTTCTCTAAATAAAAACTTTGACAGTTTTATATTTCCATGAAGGAAAGAAATCAACAATATAATCAACAAATCATATAAAGCACTTAAAGCATAGAGCACTGCATTTTCCCATGAGCATTACTGAACAAGAAACCTCCTGTATTTGGGACATTCTTTACCTTGCCAGAAGGAAGACACTGTAGGACTTTCTGAAGGTCCACAGTCACTATTCTGGGCCAACAATTGGGTCTACCCCATGCCTGACAGCTGCTGCCAACCAACGAACCCACCCACCCTTCCGCTCCAGTTAAATCAAGCACATCAGGGTCTCTCCTTCATTCTGCCCCAAATAAATTTGATCTGCCCTTGTCTGCAAAGTTAAAGATCAGTTGACTGATCAGCCAAGCAGAAAATCTCTGTGGAGCTCTTTTGGGCTGTTATTACCCACCTACTTTCTCAAAGTCATACTAGAGTCTGGGTATTTACTGTAATGCTACAGCTGGCTTTTCTACCCACTGTTTTAAGAGAGGCTAGTGAAGAAAAACCTACATAAGGGATAAATATGATCATTTTGATAGGAAAGAGGTGATTTGTTGAAGATAGAGGGCCTCTTCCCAGTGCAGTAAATATTTCCCTTGATTTCTGGAAATGTTTGTCATTCCAGGGCCACACTTCAAGAACTTTAGCACTGAACTTTGCTGAGGTTCAAGCACCTTGTTTCAGTTTAGTTCAACTATTTGGGTAACACAGCCACTGGGTTTTGCAAATTGATATATATGATACCAAATAATAGCACATCTATAAAGTAGATGTAAAAGAAGAGAAGTTGGTTTTTCTTGCTACATTCCCAGGTCAAATTCTCCAAACCAGGAATTTCAGCTGAGTGTTCAAACTTCTAAGAATTAGATTTGTGGCATTGACTTGAATGGAAAATTGTGTTACAACTGCACGATTTGTTCCTTTGGCTGGTGATTCTCCAGGAAAAGTAAGTTTTGCAATCTCTTAGAAATCGTTGCATTTCTGAACTTTCTACATTAGTTCCATCATTAGCTTCCCTTCAGAGTTTCTACTGATCTGATGTAACCTTTTAAAATTAATGGATTTTTTTTATAAAGACACAAATCCTCTGTGCAAGCCTTTATTTTCCTGTTCTAGTCCCAGAACCACCCTCCACCCTGAAACTTTGCTTTTTACAGCTCTGTAAAACATGCCTTGTCTTTCTAACCTCAAACAGTAGAGGGCAACCTGAGAATGACTATCCTAACTGTTCCTACAGCCTGAGATACTGTAAATCTGGTGGTTTAAAAGTTATTAACAGTTATTGGTACGTTAAATACACGTTAAATAATTACAGTATTCAATATTGAATATGAATGTGCTATACTTGTTATATTTCTTAGTGAAAACTGATCTTTTCATTCTAGGTTAATTGACTATGACACCTCAATAAAAGAGTCACAGCGTACTCAGCATTCTCATGCTCAGCATCATCTGTCATTTGTAAAATAAATTTTGCAAATAGGTGGAAGAAATGTGTAAATATGGATGGGGAGATGGCACCATGTAAAGAATAAACTCTTATGGAAATATCCTAGAATTAAACAAGGAAAAAACTAGTATAATTTATGGAAATATTATAGATTTTTATAGACTTTTCTTGACCATGGCATATAATTCTCTGTTTACCTGAACAGGCTTGAGTAAAAATTCTGTATTATTTTTTATTGTAAAGTTCTTACAACAACATACCCTGTTTGGGGGAATTGTACAGTCCTTGTCTAAATTTAGCTGAAAGTGTTATTATGTTACATTAAATTTGGTGGAAGTAAGAACATACTTAAGTGGCATTGAGACACCAGATGATATGAAATGAGAGCCTGAGAGAAAAGAACCTGTATAATATTAAATATCATGAGTGCTTGGCAGCAGTGATTGCCTTGTTATTCATGGCCTGATCCAAATATTGCAGCAAATTTATTTGTTAAAAGCCATCCTTTAGATCTTTGGAAATCATCTTCCTGTCACTGTATAACAGCTTATTTATATTCAGTTGTGTTTCACTGAATTTCTTTAAACAAAATTTTGGATTTTCAAACGCAAGTTACAACCATATGTGCAAAGAACATTTGCTGCTACTGTTTCCCTGGGGAGCCTGCATGCCTTTCTCCCAAGTTTCTCTGAGGTTTCACGGGACTCATCCCTTAATCCTACCTCTATTTTCCCCTCCTGTGGATCTTCTTTACAAACACAACTTCCAGCTATCATCTGTATGCCAATGACTCACAGATTTAGTCCTCCACTCCAAGTTAAATTCAAATTCTTTTCCAGTCTTCTCAGTGCTACTCGATACCAGGGCAAGCTCAGAATGCCTGAAACAGTTCTTAATCATGCCCTTTGGTTTTCTTTGTTATCTTTACACAATATCACCAACTGTCCTTCCTGAGCCTGATGCCTGTAAAATGGGGATTGTGTTAAGCTCAACCCTCTTTCCAGAGCCCCAAAATTAAGGCATTATACCCAGGTAATCTGTTCTGAGCGAGGTGTTTGTAGAACATGGACAAGAGTTGGATGAACAGCTTCCATTCCTCTGCCTTGCTTCAGAGGCTGAACTTTTGGGATTTCAAGGGATCTGTATCTCCCAAGCATTGCCATTCAGCCTGTCTTACAGACCAAGCCCCATTTTTTTTAATGGAGAAACTGAAATTCTGGGATTTGCTCTGTGTCAGAATTATGCCACATTTTCATTCTTTGTTGATTTGCATTGCCTCTGTGTGTATTTCTGAGAACACTGTTTCTGAGAACACTATATTTATGTGTAACTGTCCCTGTTTCTCTGAAAAAGCAGTTAACATACTAATTTTCAACCAGTTCTAAATTAGAACACAGTTATGCAAGCTACAAGACAGTAAAGGGAAGGGGAAAAAAGTGGTGAACTCACTAGACATATTTACTGACCTGGGTAGTCTTGTGAGCTCAGTATCATCATCCATTTTTTTCTTCCTTTACTTCTTTTCTGTATGTTCATGTATCTTAGTTGTTGTCTTGTAGGATATAGACTGCTAGGGCTTCATGATAAGGACAGTGTGAGATTATGTGAGTATATTTGTGTAACTGAAAGCAAATAAGGATAATATATATCCATTATTTCACAAGACAAAGAGTGAGTCTCTTTGTCATATGAAATATGAACGTATTCCAGAGGTCTAGTTCTTAGTTTGTTTTCTTTTTTATCCAGTGGTATGAGATACTGGACAGACATCACTTTTCATAAAAGTCTACTAAATGTTTGCATTTCTTAGATGTCCTTCTTAATATAATATTGGCAAAACCTATCAACATTCTGTGAAAATATTGGCAAGGCTTCCATTGGCACAAGTGTTAAAACAATATTACTTAGACAGAAAGCAAAACTGAGTGAGGGATTAACATGAGAGATTAAAATAACTTTTTGCTTTCATTTGTTGAAGGTGCAGTCATTACGACCACCAAGAATTTTTCCACCCACTTTAAAATTGTGTTAAAAATGAACTATTCCAGGGCTTTTCGGCATAAAGCTACAAAGCATCATGGATTTCAGGTTGCTGTAAACTAGCAAAGCTGGTCTGACCACAGCTAATCTGTTTTTGTGCCACTGTGTTTATTCTGTCTGAGGTTCTGGCACTCTTGTCTATACTGTGTATTACTGCCACCAAACAATTTTCTGATGGGAAATTACTAACTGGTACATCCAGTTGACTTTGCTACAATTTATCTAACTTCAGTCTGCCTTACCTGCTGTCAGCTGCAGATACAAGACTCGGTTTTACACGTGTAAACCTTTTTGTGCTCTATTTCTGAGTCATATATCTTGGTAGTGACTGCCTTGAACTTCCTTCCACTGCAGTAGGAAGAAACACCACACTATATAATAACTGTTTACAAGATCAGTTTCTGCTCCTTACCACTACCCCAAAAAACAGTGTCAACAGGGATCTGACAGGCTGCCCCTTTCCCCAGGAAACACAGTTGCTCCTTCTACCTTGCCTTGAATATTCAGGGGAGCTACACCAGCTGTAGTCCTGAGAACCATGACCGATGGTGGCAGTGCCTAGCTAGTCTGTGATCCAACCTGGAGCCTGGGGCTTCTCAAACTCCACGGGTCTGCTCGCACTGAAGTTATGCCCTTACCTTCTAAAACTCCTGTCTTCAGGCTTAATATTTGTAACCCCGCTGTTATTAAACAACAATTTTGAAATTAAGTCTGATTATTCTTTAAGATGTGCTTTGGAAGAAGCAACCAAAGTATTTTCAGAACATCTTTTTAGTTTTACAGGCATTTAAGAGTGGAAATTTTCAAAAAGCAATGAATGTAGCCTTATGTCAGAGAGACAAAGAGTATTGTTAAAGAGTGACTTGGATGGATGATGAATTGTACTCTTATTCAGAATGACCACGTTTTGGCCAGTTGAAGAAAAGATTATTTATTTTTATAGGACAGGAAAAACACAAAGATTTTTAATGAAATTCTATGTGGAGTCTTAATTCACTGGCACCTTCTTATAAATATTTAGTTTTCTAAGAATATTACAATATAAAAATTTAATAAAATACAATAATAGAAACAGACTAATGCCAAAACTGAGGTTGAATAATTTCTTTCTGAAATTCTAGTAGTTTAGAATATCTTAAAAGATACTGTTTCCTTCTATATTTATACATTCAAACAGTAAAATGCTCAAAACATTTTTTCTTAATATATAAATATATTCAGGGTCCAGATACAATGTGGGTGGGCATAATGTGGTCACTGATTTATTACTTGCTACTTGCATAGGTGCCTTGCTCACAGCTTGGGAGGTTAGACTTCTATGGGCTTAAAGAACAATCCAGTTTTTGTGTTTATTTAGGTCTACATCTTTTATTAGCAACTGTATATCACAGTGTGTTGTGCATTCACTTGTTCAATAAAAGCTGAGCTAACAGCATTCATTTGTGACCTTGGTTCGAACCTGGTTCCAGAGACAGGGGTGAGTGGTCAGTATAGAGCAATCAATACCAACCATCCAGTTGAACACAAGACAGCAAGCGTGGAAGTGAACCCTAAAGTAACCCCTTGTACCATCAGCTTACAGTGTCAGAAAAGAAGGTGTTATGTTGTAGCACAGATTTATGGTGATCAAAAGAAAGAATGTAAATGTATTTGTGCTTACCATGTCTTCTGTTTTGTAGCTTTTCTGGAATTAAAGATTTCAGTTTTTGTACAGGCTCTGGACTATGGGCTGTGAAAGTGTTACAGATACATTAGGTTTTCTTTGCCTGATGTTTCACAAAACTTTCTCGGATAGTTAACAAGTGAAAAGCCCTTGCAAATGGGAGAGACAATCATATATCACTTGACCTAAGCCTCAGGGTCTTGGAGCAATTCCACACACCACATTCCTGTCAGACCTAGGTGTGTGCTGTACACCTCGTCTGTACACCTTTATTTCCACAGCAGGAAGTCCAGGTTGCTCATTGGAAAGAAGATGCAATTTGCTCTGACCAGATACCTGGTATGGATGTTTAAGGGCCCACAGCCCTTGTGTGACTGACATCTAGTCTGGGCATACCTTTCATAACTTTAACTAGTCACAGTCCACATGTAAGCAACAGCCTATCTTTACTACCTACTGGAGGATCAGTGGTGAGGGGGACCACAACATTCACAAGAAATTTCAGACAGTCCTTCACAAAGAACTCATATTCATGGTATAGCAGTATGTCAACAGAAAATAGTCCAATGTGGCATATCTATTCTGATATGAATTACTATTTATTATATCCAATATCCACTCCTGGGATCTCTGGTTATATTTAATGGAATGTGTTTGGAACTGAAAAATTTATTATATCAATGCATTAACCATCAATTGCTTAACCTTTCATTTTCAGGTCCTCGGAGTTCTAAAGGCTTCATTACTTCTGAGACGTTTGCTGTAAATGACTAGGAATAATGAGTCTATCGTAGGATGATTCTCTAGTTAAGTCTACACACCTCCACAGAAAATTTTTCATGTGGTGTCCCAAATAAATGAAAAAAAAGGTTAAATGCCATCAGACTAGCTAAAAGTGTATGCTCTGCAGTCTTTTCTCTTACTGCCACATAGCAGAGTGGCATCAACACTCTGCTGTTGATTAGGCAAAAGCCCAATTTGTGCATGTGCATTGTCTGCTTTCGTCTATGTTATAGTCATTCCTCCAACATAAGAAATCAGCTGTCTAAATCATCTCTTCTCTGTTTCATTACTGTAGAACAAAACATTGCAGATCTAACACTAGACTGCCTCGGTGGCACTAAGAGGTCTTCACACTGATTGGTATCAATGTACCCACTTGCAAGAAAATGTGAATGTTGAACAAGAGCTAACCTTACCCACACCAATGGAACCATCTCCCGCTTCCCCACTTGCCTGAAGCAGCAGGTGGCCTTTCTGATGACTTCAAAGGGTATGGAAACAGAACTGCAGTAGCTTATAATCTTCAGTTTAGTAAAACAGGTTTAACTGGAAGCCAACTCTGAGGTCTCTGTATATGAAACACAGTAAAACAATGACATGCTTGAGTCAGAGTGTCATCAAAGTCTATTAGAAAGAAAATTATATTTATTTCATTGTCTGTGGATAAGGTCTTTCTACTCAATCATTTTCATAGTTTCTTAACATGAAATCTTGGCAGAATAGAAACAATTATTTTAAGTAGCAGTGATCATGTCCAGATGATGGTGATGATGATGATTACTACTACTATTATTATTATTATTTACATTGATTTGTTATTTTTAGCTAACTGAATTTCTTGCATTGCATTTTGAGATAAAAGCTGTAAACCTCCTGCTGTACATAATAAGGACATAATTTCAGGTCAAAGTGGCACAGTGGGCTTCTGCACTTGTCTTTGATGTCTGGAGAGTTGAACTTACATTTTGGCTTTGATCTCAAGTGAAAATAAGTTTGGTGGGTCTTGTTTTAGCCTCTGTTCTCCACAGTATAAGTGCTCCCACAGTTCAGTACAATTGGCATTCTCTGTGTAAGAGAGGCCCTAGGCACGGGGTGTTGTGGGGTCAGTGCTGAGATTTGCTGGCAAAGCTGAATGGAGATGCTTGCATAACAGCTTGTGTGATGCCTGGTTTATATTTAGTGCTGAAGTACAAAATACAGTTATTAATATAAAACTATACAGTTCCAAAGCAGTTGATGGATAGACATGTCTTGGTTCATTCATATAAAATATCTTATTATATTATCTATTTTTAAAGACTTTTTTCTCTTCACTTGATATACATGTTTTTAAATGCACATTTGAAATCTCTCCATCATATGCTCCATCTAACAGTAAGTCTCTGGTAAGCCCATCAGAGCCTACCAAGAAAACACACACTGAACAGTTCTACCTAAAGACAAATGCAGTGAATCATGATTGTCTCTGAATGTTCAGTCCTTTTTTAGCTTTGCATTTATCTACTTTTTTTCAATCAATTCTTCACAAGTCCTGCTCTGTCATAGCCCAGATTCTGAAACTAGATTTTCTTCAGTTGGTCACTGAAGATGTGATACATGGCCAAGCATCAGCTCCCCAGGTTTAGCAACAGAGAATCTTTTTTTGTTGTACATCTATATAACAACACCTAGTATAATTTGACCCTCTTGTTAGGTGCTATTGTGGTACATAGTATAAACCCAATGACAAATATAATATATAAGTGCAATACGCTACTTTTAAAAAGTAGAGATGCCTTGAAACCTCTCATTGTAGAGTTTACTCAGCAATACAGAGACTTAAATACAGAGCGGAATTTTGTGTGTGTATGTTTCACAGTCCATTTTGATATTTGCTGTGATTCAAAGGAATTTAACAAAATGGAAGTAAAGACAAGTAATAATTAAGATCTATATCCCCTTATTTATTTTTTAATAGACCAAAATCAAGCCTCACTCCAAGCTGTAGTTGATCTGTATAACTTTCCTCGCAAAAAGAAAGTCTGCCTGTCACTGTTACCCTTGTAATCATTTTATTGTTTAAAAACTGTGGAATATTTCATCGTGTGATATGAAATTAAGGCATTAACCCCAACTCCAAACTGTGCCTCTTCCAACGTACTGCAGAGATTCTTGTGATACCATTTCCTTTTTTTTTTTTTTTAATTGAGTAAGTAGATAAAACTGATTAACTTCCAGAATAAATCTGAAGTCCATCTTTCCCAGTTTCCTATTTTTGATAGTTACCTGGTACTGGATGCTTACACAGGATATGACATAGAGGCTAAGGTATAGAGTGAATACGTTCAGGCAATCAGCAAGTGGAGACTTCTTGAGCTAGAGGTTGTATAGGAATGGTCATGTTAATGGCTACTTAAAGACCTATCTTGAGTTCTTCCTGAAGTCATGCCCCACAACAGCATGCTGTTGACTGAGCCACTTTGGAGGAGAAAATACTGAGGGCTTTTTGTAACTTTGATGGCATTGTTTCTGTTATGGAGTCAGCAGGATTCCAAGAAAAGGGAGTAGGTGTTTTGCTAACCTCACAAGGTGAGGAAGCAGGTCCCAGTTAGCTTTTCTCAGGACCATGATACCAGTACACTGGTGTCTGATACCTTTCTCTCCCACCCTCACTGCGGACTTGCCTTACTTTTGTAGACACACAAATCTTCACAAAAGAACATCCAGTGATACTTCCAAACTCACCCATTCCACATGTTACTTGTGCTTTGTCCCATGAGCTTTTCTTTTGGTGGGGTGTCACCTATTTTTTTCAGGTCTCTAATTCCAGGTGGCACCACATTTGCTTCCCCCATGGATAGATGAAATGCAAATGAAAATCAGTGATTTTATTAGTGTTATTCAATGAATTTTAACCCAAACCAGTAGTATTGTGAACAGCCTATTTGTCACTTGTTATGGTTAATAAATAATTTGTTTGCACATAATAAAGCAGTGACCTGTCAGAAGGCAGTGAAATAAACAGCCATGCCTCATCCCTTCATCTTTAACACACAAGCAACAGGTTAAATGAAGATAGAAATCTGAGGTATTAACTCAGTAACATTTTCTGTAAAACTCTTGCCAGGCAGGAACTTTTCCATTCATTGTAAACATCTGCTAAGGAAACCACACTAATTAACTAAGGAATAATATGTGCAAGCATTCACTTTTTACACTTATAATTAATACATAGCTTTCAACCAAAGAGCTATTTATATTCATAAAAGAATTTTTCATGTTAATCATAAAAACAGGTAGCATGCTCATTTCCTAACTCTTGATTAGAGCAATGTAAATGTTTAAGTAGTTTAATTAAATCTATTAAACCTTTTCAAATCATGTAGCTACCTATTAGCAGTTAATTATAAAACACCGTGTGCTTTTATAATGTCATTAGAACTAATTTCAAAGAGTTATTCTTGTAGAACAGGGAAAGCATCCATGCAGGTTTAAAGGGTAATCAGCTGTTTGGGATATTTTGTGACAGAATTGATAACCCTTTTAGAAAAACAGGAAGTGTCTTTCTGTGAATATCTGGGATCAGGAAATGTATCAACACATAGTCACTAAATCAACACTTGGACTCCAAATAACTGTTTATGCTTCAAAATGTTTTGAGATCAAACATTTCTTACCTTAGCTGTAGACATGTAGACATGCCTGAAGTCTCTATTTATTTATTGGTATTTATTTATTTATAAACAACTAAATCTTTACTTTGCCACTTAGAGGAGTGAGAGACAGTTTGATAGATCCTTTGTCTCTCTCACAGGCTGCTGGCTTCATAAATCCCAGTGTGAGCAGCAGGAAGCATGGCTGAACCTTCTCTTCAGTTTTTGTGAAGTGCAACTGGTCTGTCAGACCTGAACTCTTGCATTCCTGCAGATCTGCAGGATACCAGCTGGTTGGACTGACACAAAGGGATGACTAGCCCATGGAAAGGTGTTTACTGGTGGGTGTGGGTAAATGCATGAGGGTTTTACCATATGCCAAGTCAGACACAATCCAGGTGTTTCAGGAGGCATGTAGCTGTGCTAGCATCACATCACATTTTGGAGCTAAGAGGCTCCAGTCAGAAGATGGAGATATTTGTTTGTTGCACTCTCACATCTACTCAGATTCTAAACCAGAGCTGTTGTTTCTGATGGACCATTTGTATCAGTCTTGGAACACAGAGAGAGCTGAGGGCTATGGTATGAGTTTGTTCTCAAATCCCTGCTCTTTCCTCAGAGCAGATAAGTCTGATAACAGGATATGAGTGTGAGGTTTGGGAATGGTCATTTATCAGTTGCATCTCTGTTAAAACTGGAAAAGCTATTTATTTTTTAAAAAATTTGTGAGTTTGGGCCGTTTTGAAAATTACCTGAATGCCTCCTGCTTCAGGGTTTTTAGCTGTGATGCTGACATCCCATCATGTTGATGAGTGTTGATACTTCTAGAGTGTCTGAATTCAGCAAGGATGATTATGGTGCCAGGGAAGAAAAGACTAGGAAACAAAGTAGAACTTGTCAGCCTGCTGGAAGGAGGTTCTGCTAACCCTCTTTGGGGATATCTGTACTGTTTTTCAAATAACTTGTTTGCAGTAGGGGTGATTTTGTTAAGGGTAATATATAAGGCAATTTCTTATAAGAAGTGAGTCCATTGAAACATGGAGACATAGGAATTAACAAAATAAACATTAAGGAAGGAGCACCAGCTAGACAAAGCTGAGAGATAATGTAGAGGACAGATGACCTGGTATCTTTAATGTTGGTCTAAACTTGCAAAAGTCATGTCACTTCCCTGCTCTGACAAAAATTTCATGTGACCACATGGAAACTGCCAAAGCCAGGTATTACAACGTGATTATGGTTTACAGTTTAACCTTAGGCAAACACAATCTGTCTGTGAATTTCGGAAGAAATTAGGTACCTAATTAGAAACAGTTGTCTAAATACCTTTGTGAATACTGCCTCCAGCATCTTTGTGCCCTATTGCTGAATGCACTTCAGTACCTCTCAGAGGTATTGTAGGAATGAAGACCTTAAACAGCAGGCTGATGAGAAAACATGTTTTGGTCACACCTGTCTCAAGATGAAATGATGTGCTAGAAATGCTTATTTTTCTCCACGGACTATAATGGGAGACTGTGGATATGACACTTCCATGTCTATAATACACATGCCCAAATTAGGGCACATAAGTATTGTTTTATGTGGTTAAATAATTCCTAGAGGTTAGTGTGATGTCTCCATGACACTACTGTCAGAAAATGAGTAGTGAATAGAACCTAGTGGTATGTATCCCCTGAAATGGTCTTTATGGAGTCCAGGGACATAACTTACAGAAGTCACACAGAAGCCTGTAGGACATCCATATTTTAATAGGATTTCATTCCTCTTTTTTGTTGCTTGAACATGCAATTGAGCAGAATCCTACCTGGCTTCTTCTGTCATCATAAATTGGATCCTTTTTATTGCCTGTCCTTGCAAGCAGTGGGTGGGGAAATGTGCAGGCTGCAATCTCAATCCAAGCGATGATGTGGTTTAGCTGTTGTTTTACCCCATTCCTGTGTTAGCTTCTCATGTGGAATTGGTCTTGTTTTCTATATGCTATACACTAAATTAAAATAAAATCCATGCAGCTCAATTCATGATGAGCCTGACAAGTTAAATTAAGATGGGAGTGTGTGGCTGTGCCAAGGCTGTTATTAGAACATTTGTGTTGCCAAAGTATAATCTTGTTCAAATTTAATACCCAGCAGACCGATCCCTGACAGACCCAATTTTTCTAGTGTTTTAGGTTGGTTTATACAGTTGTCCTCATTATCAGGCCTGGTCATAGTTCATTGAGACAAATGTACACAAATTTTTTAGGAAAAAATCACTCATTACCTATGAAGGGGATGGGAAGAGCCAGAACAATGGAACAAATGTTATTTTAAATATAACAATATTCAATTTTTTTTTTTTGTGGATCTACATGTTTTTAAGTTATCTAGTGGACATAGAGTTGTCTATTAGTCATGGGTAGTTATACCCTCACAGGCATGTGTAGGTTGTGTGTGTGCATCTGTATGAAAAACAATACTTTAAACCTGCATACTTATTGTTTCCCACTTTAATGGCCACTCACAATTTTCTTAGGAGAAGAGTGAACTCCTAGGTAGCTGACTGCCAGCTGACTTGTAAATTCAGCCCAGGCTTTGCTAATGAAAATAAGCTCTGCTTAGTCCATATTAATGGGTTCTACATTTCAGATTTCTAATACTTTCTTGGAGATGCATCAAATACAGAAGATCTGCTAATGGCTCTGACACTATAACTACCTATACCTACACATGAGGCTTATAGACTCATGTCTGTCAAAAATAAGCATATGGAAAGGCCTAAATCAGAAAGGGAAAAGATTTGATAAACAGTTAGATGTTGTTTTACCATTAAGCCCAAACCACAACAGCACTTCTAAGTGAACAGTTTATTCTGAAATTTAGGCTCAGAATCCTAGAGCCTTAAGGTGTTTTGACTATCCCAAGAATGGTTTATCTTTCTATATTCTGTTCTGAGCATTACAGTACAATAGATATTTAGATTTGGATACGAAAGCTATCTCTTGGGTATATGTATGGTAATAGTGTATCAGATTTGTCTCCTTCAAATAATTAAAAATGTAATCTTGGACAGACATTTGACCATTCTCTGCTTGTTGTAAGAAATGAGCAGCTGCTGTTCATTTGCATTCTCACATGTAAAACTGAACACAGAGTCAGTCACCTGCTAAAAGGTTTTGGAGAGTGGTAAAACTGAAGAAGGAAAGGTATAGAAAGGCAAGGATAAAGACTGAACTTGCTTAAGTAAAATGTACAAAGAAATTTACATTAGAAAAGCAATATCACTGCTCTAAAATCCTCACCCAAAAGATGTAATAAACAAAGTTATCATCCAGTTTTTCAACAATTTTATAACCACAGAGCAGCATAAATTTCAAATAAACACAATAACATTCAGGTATTCGACAAATAAACTTGGACATTGCATCTGAGGGAAAACTAAAATATCTGAGTCCTAACTATTTCTAGTTATTTTTAGCCAAATTTGTGTTTTCCTTTTTACAAAGTGAGTCCTTCTGCTGCTAGATAAAAAAGAAAAAAGTGTACCTTATACTAAGAATCAGGACCTATTTACAAAAAATTCGGGTCTATGAGGCGTAAGCAGTTATAAGAGAATTCATTATACTTTCTTTTCCCTTGTAAACCTTTGTGGTCAGAGAGGATCTCTGTAGGAACCCAAGGAATTTTACAAAAAACAGACACTTCTATTTCCCTGATGTCCCACTCTTTATCATGCCAAGAGTTTTTAAAAATATGTATATACTCTTTGCTTAAAATAAAACTCTGTTTATTTCACCCTGACAAAAATGTGCCAACTGTTTCCTCCCCTAAAAAGTTTAGCGAAATCTGTAAGTTGGAATCAGTAGAGAGCTCTGTAGCAATTTGCTGAGATGAAAAACTGTGCAGTTTTGTTTCTAGGTTCATCTCTCTCCTCCCTTCCCCCCGCCTCCTCTATCCCTCTCTCTTTCAGAAAGGTAGTCCTGTACATACGCTTTACTGAGAAATATCTATATATTAGCAGAGGTCAGAGGCAGTTACTGTAAAGTGTGTTTCTACCCATTGTGCTATTGATATATAAGTTATCAGTGCATTTTGGCTAATGATCTAAACCATACTATAGCTGGAAACCTCCAGATCCTGGACACTTGCCACATTATAATAACATCATATACACATATATACAAAATACACATACACATATATACATGCATATATTCTCATCATATAGGCACACTGAAACAAGGCTCATACATTCTATACGGTCTTTTTGCAGATCATAAATCAATTTATTATGAGCCTTTCTGCTTCAATGTTATGAAATGGAGCCAAAAGTTTTTTAACATAATATGATGTGACTCAAGCCAAACATGAAAAAGCATAAAAAGAATGTTCAGCTGGGGGAGAACTCATGAGGACCAAACAAGAAGTGATTTCATAAATCTACTTGCATGTTTTGGGATGAAGGCAAGAAATTAAAGGTCTCTTCATGTGTAACAAGGCAATATTTTGCACATGTAAACATGGCATCATATTAACAGGAAGAAGTAAACAGTACCAAAAATAAACATATCCCAGAGATGATGAATGTAACCACAGTGAGCTAGAAACAATCATGGGATAATGCTTGTGTGGTGGCCTCTATGATGAAATGTATAGTGCTTCAGTCTGCTGAAGGAAGCTGGAAAGGGAAGGGTTAGTGAATGCTCTGCAATAAGCAGAGACAGATGAAGAGCAGTAGCAACGAGGTGCCAAGCGTGAGCATAACAAGCCACCCTTTCCTGCAATACCAAAACCATTCGCCTTGAAACCATGAGAGATAAGCACTTTAAATGTTCAATGAAAAAAAAGAAGTTTAAAGAACAGAAGTGATTTCCTCAAGTCTGCCGATAAATCAAGTAGCAGAATCTGGACATCCTTACTGCTAAACTTACATTTAAACTCCTTGAAAATAATATGGAAAACACCTGGAAATGTTGAGCATACACTCAAAGGGACCCCAAAACTCAGGTTATTCAATGTTTGGTTTGATTTTTCAGATGAACTGCTCACTGCTCTTTTTACTTACATAGTATGTCTAAAGTTGGACATGCAAAAATAGCTCACAAATCTATTGCTTCTTCTTTGCATTTACTCTACTTTTAATGGAAATAATATTTATTAACTTTCAGAGAAAACTTTCTAATGTGTAGGAAGCTGATTAAAGTATATTTTCAGTGAGGGTAGTAGATATAAGGTGGAAATACTGGGTGAGACCTTGAAAACTTCTTGAGGAACAATCTGAACAAAGCAGGGGCAAATGGTTGTAGAATATTTTCCAGACATTCTTTTTCATGGTATGAAATGCAAAAAATTGCTGAAATCTTATTATTCTATTTATTTTACCAACAGTGTATGACTTGAAGGAAAATGTTAAGAGTAACAAAAAATAACAACTTTGTTTAGAGACAACAGTAAGTGGAAGATCATGGTACTTAAAAAGGAATGAGTGTCTTTAGATCAGTGCCCCCTCTTGCCTTTTGAATATCAACATCCACTCCGTAATGCTCAATAAGATGCAGAAAGATCTTTCTGCATCTTATTTACTTCTCGCAATAAGTGCAGGCTGCTCATGTTCCTGCTGTCACAGTGCAGAGGGACAGGAAAAGTAGCTGGAATGGGGAGTATACCTGTGTGCTGAAATATGTTAGTCACCATTGCTTTAGGCCATCCTAGCTACAAGACAGCTGTTTCAAGACATAATGGAAATGCTTGTAGGGGAAGTCATCTTATTGACAAAGTAAAGATAATGAAGAAAAGGAGCAGCAACCCGCATGAAAGCATTTAAAAGTACATTGAAAGATTACATCCAGCAAATGGGTTGTTATAACAACTAGAAGTTTGAGAATGTTTGACTGGCTCAGACTGGGTAGATTATATTTTGCCTATATGACTTTTAATGTTTACTTTAAGTTTAAAAAAGAGTTAAATAATTTGTCATTGTTTAGTGATTGAGAGTCTACTGATTGCAATAAATTAAAAACACTGGGTTTAGGATAAACACATATAGCATGCCTTATTTATGGGTAGAAGGGAAGACCCAACATTTTTAAATGGCTTAACTCACACTTAAGGAGTAGTTACAGAATTATTTCTAAGCAGCACTTTCAGGTTTAGAAGGCAGATAGTTTCTTTTTATAAGTGTGCTTATATCAAAGTCCTCTCAGCTTACTTCCTCGGTTCTCAAGGTACATCTGGCTTCAGAGGAATTGAAATGATAGTTCTGTAAAAAGGCAGAAGAGCACTTATGAGTTGTTATGTTTCAAAGTAATATCTTTAATGGATGTTGACAGCTTTTTTGTGGTTGTGTGCAATAGGAACATGATTAGTTTAGCAAATAAGAATACCTTGTAATGAATTCAGTCAGCATTTCTTCAAGTCATAGTCTTTCCAGTGTTCTAGGTTTAGTTGCAGTTCCATAGATTTAAAAAAAATCATATTTACCACAGCAAACTGGAGGAGAGTACAAATAATCTGCACTTTGTCCCTTCTGGCTCTAGAAAAGAGGTTTTAGAAAAGAGTAAAAATACACTCCCTGTCTCCTCTGCTTCCGTGTTCAAGACTCCTATCTACATTCTCACACATGTTATCAATCACTCCACATCCATCTTAATAGAGTCAAACTTCACTCTCTTACCTTTCAGCACCATGCATACTCTACATATTCCTATAGGTCATCAACTTTCCTAACTATCTTGTGGCTTAAAACCTTCAGCTGAAATACAATGAATCAAACAACGGCCCTAACAACCAAAATCAGGCACAATCTCTTAATGTGTTTCTCTTTTTAGTAAAAACCAGTAAATGATGTCGGGGTTGCACATTTTTTTTGAAACAATCAGTAGGGATGATACCTTCCTAGGTCCAGAGGAGCTTTCTAACAGTAGTGTTCTTGCCCCTTTCTTCAATATGTCTGAACTGATTTAAATATAACATTGTGCCTGAAACATTTCAGAAACCTAAGACTTCTTGTGTAAACTGGTATTCTTTTAACATCAGTGTTCACATCATGCCATTACAAGCAACAGTGACCAATGCTATGCTTCAAAGGCAAACCTTTTTAAAAAGAAGTTTGAAAGAGATCAAACATCTGAAAATGTAATTTTTTTTAAATTGTGAGGTGATGTCAGAATATCCCCATGATCCTGTAAATGTTCTGCTGTTTAGGCTACAAGAAGAAGTGCATCTTCTAGTGTATCCTTTTTGGTATTATTCCTTGGATGAACTAGTCCCAGACAGGCTTGGTTTTGAATGAGTGAATCCCCCTTTAAACAAATAGTATCAGATGTGCAGGCACCAGCTTGATCCCAAGATCTTACTTGCTGTAATCCCAAGATTCTCCTTGCTTCAAAAATAAAACCTAAGATCCAGAACAAACTTTGCTTTATAAAAACATCAGCTGTCTGTTTGTTCACACCTTCCATGGGCTGTTTGGGCCACCCAGATGAAACAGTCACAAATCAAAATGGAACTCCCATCATGCTGTTAAACACTCCCCAAAGATAAGAGCAACAGGCCTGTAACATCGATTATCTCACCAGTAAGAGACGGCAATGGGATTTCACAGTATCTTGTTCTTCTGACAGTTCGTGTTAAAATAAAACAGGTTATGGGACAAAGAAATTCAAATGTTAAAAAATAGTCAAATCTGTGTGGTTGTTGTGAATAAAAACAGTGTGGATGTGACTACAGCAAACTCAAACTGAACTCATTCTAAGACTGGTTAATGACATGACAAATGCATTTAGCTTTGGTGATAGGCTTCTATGTCAATAGTAGGGAAATTTATTGAACTGTTGTTGGGATATTTAGACTGCACATGAATTTGTTTTGTGTTCCCAGGACTGCTTTTGGAAAAAGGAAAATACTCTTTCTCCATGAATTAGAAGTACCTCCCCCAGTCCTTTTCTTTGAAATGTTGTAAATTAAATCAATCAATTTAATTTACTTGAAAACCGAGGAGGAATGTCAAGAAAAGAGCTTAAATGGGTGGACTAATTGGCACAACTTGTCCATCTTTTCATTAAGCCAAGGATGCAATTCATGAGTCTCTAATACAGATGGAAAATTCTTCCTACATCACCTCCAAAAGAGGATGCATTTAGCCCTTCTCCCTGCCATCTATCTGCTTCTTCTCTTGCTATGCACAACCAATATTTCAGAACTCAGTATGAGTCTCAGCTGGGGATCTAAGTTGCAGTCATCTCAACTTGTGTTTCTCAGATCAACGGACTGGATGTTGGCAAAGGTTTCATAAGGCTGCTGTGAACAACACACACTATCCTCCTGCTTTATTTAAAAGTATTTAGTGACAGAAAGTATACCAAAGTGATGGAATACTCTATGGGTCTGCCTTTTGCTGCTTTTTTCCATCATGTATACTGAATGCATTGTTATATGTGCTGAGAACTGACATATTCACTGTGTCAGTAGTAGTAGTCCACATTATTGTTGTAGGACATGATGAGCAAATTTCAGATTATTTGGGTAGTAATATACCTAAACTCATTGATTTGTGTATACATTTATACATACAGTGGCATTTCTTATTTCCTCTGAGAATCAGCCACAGAAATATTGGGTATTGCTACTTTTTTACTATGTTTTATAGTCTTTCTTTCAGTAGCAACACTGCTATCCAGTAGTAGAAGCATTCAACAGCATCCTGTAGTGTACAGCCGAAGTAGCCATAGCTAAGACTGGGTATGAAAGAAGTAATAGATTCACCAGAGTTGCAAGAAAAATAGTTAAGAGACTGATCCTTTCCTTTCTACTTTTTCCAGATGAACATAAACTCATGATGAAGAAAGGTTAGAAAATTAGTATTGCATGTTCCATTTTAGCTTTTCTTTAACAAAACAAAACAAAAAAGTCCAAACAAATACATCAAAAGTAATTTCTAGCTTTTCTCATCATGTGGAAAAACTAGAAAATAGTATTTTTGGTGTGCCTAAGGTTCAGAAAACAGAAAGTAAATAAAAAGAAACCAAACGTTTTCATTAGAGGAAGGATTCCTGACTGGAAATTTTTTGAATTCCCAACATTGCTAGTGATGCTTCAAAATAGTAATTGACACTAAAACACTCCTTTCAACTGCAATTTGAAGAATTTATTGTATGACTTAATGCCTAAATTGCAAGGTTCTGTCATACCTGGAATAGTTTGCTTCTGTCTGTCTTCAGTTTAAAAGGGTAAAAGGTCCTTTGCATGACAATTTCATATAATGAGTTACCTTAATCTATTAATAAGAGAATAATAATGATGCCAAATGAAATGTGACATTTCTTAGAAACACTGTTCATTCTTCACATTTTCTTCTTTAACACCTGAAAGATTTTAATCTCAAATAATTATTTGTTGCCAGTTGTGACTGTGGCTGTAAGTGACAACTTTGGCTGGTTTCTGGTTTCATCAGTCTTTTCTAACTGCTACGCCTTCCCTTTCCACTCTTGTGTAGCACTAGTAACATTTCTTTTAAAAGAAGACAACTTGACACTGCAGATCTGGCTAGAGGCCTGCTGCACAGGCTTTCTACGCATTTGTTCTCACTTGTCAGAGTGATTCTTACTATCCACATTCAAAGTCTCAGCAATCTACATGGCCTCCTATGTCACAGGTCAGCGTTCCCAGGCATGATTATAAGAATCATAAAGAACGTAAAGTGTTTATTAAATAATATGATAGCAGCACAATCTTTTTTTTTTTTTTTTTTTTTTTTTTTCCCCCTGGGGAGGATTTCATAAACTTCCTATCAGTGTTTCTAAGTCTGCATAACACTACACAGCCATGTGGCTCTCCACTTTCAATGTGATTTTGAAGGCAGGCTCTGGAAAGTTGATAACATATTTCATGACCTTCGTGTCTGGAAGCAGTTTCCCCTGATTGAAGTCATATAAGTTCAGCTAAGTTGGAGTGTGTTGTAAATATTTATCTGGCAGTCTGACATATAAAGTTGTTCAGAAATTACAAAGTACATTCCTGTCTTTCATGTATTATTACCATTTTTTTTCAATACACTTGTGAGCGATATTATTTAGAGAACCTTCTATAAGTGACTTATCATTGCTTGTTAAAGTTCTCACACTCTGTTGTATGGTCATTTTTTTAGGATGGTAGCTCTTGAGTTGTATCACTTCCCTATCTTTTAAAACATAAATGTAAGATTATTTCCGAAGTGCAACAAGAATTTATGCAATGAGGTAAGCATGGTTGGCACATTTAATTTTAAAATCTGGTTTTGTGGCACTTATTTCCACACAGGGCTCCAGATGGTTTCTATTGCTGACAAATCTATGGTGTTGAAAACTTCTCTAATCATTAGGTCGTTTGTCATTACCTATCAAATAATTATATATAAAGTAATGCTTCTGGGTAGAAATTCTTTCCCAGAGACAGAATTAATTCAGCTCCAACTTCTCCTGTACTTCCTTGGTTTTTTTACTTATATTCTAAAATGAATTCTGTGCTAAACAAGGTGCTGCATCTGAAATGTTCATTTTTTTTTGTTTACAGAGATGTAAGACAGGTTCAATAAAATCAGTGTTAGGATGTACTGCTGCTGAGCTCTCAGTTGGAGTCCTTTCAAGTCCAAATATAGTTTTGTTTCTAAGTGTATTTTGCAAGACTTCACAACAAATGTGAGCTGTTTCTCTGACTTTGTGAATAGCTTTCAAGGGAAGAGGGAGGAAGGGAAATGAGGTGACAGATCAGCTAATTTCAGCAAACATTTCTAATTTGTACCTGTTTCAGCTGAAACAACCAGCGATGGGTTGAAATAGCTGCAGAACAGCTTCCCTGGCACCTTGTTTTCCAAGGCCAGAAGCCATTACAGTCCCTCAGACTCCACATTAGGAAAGCCTTGTCACTGAGAGCTATTAGGATGCAGTTACTGACTATGATGTGCAATTCCTCTGAATGTTGTAACTGGAGATAGTTTAGCTTTGTAATAATTAATGTCAGGAAAAAAGCCCTGGCTTATATATATATGAAAAATGTTTGCTCATAATAATATGTTAAGGTTTTGTTCTAGTTTTGTTGTTGGTTTTTTTGTTGATTTTTAAAAATAATTATTTAAATGACGTAAAAGCCAATAATTATTCTTAGAAGCCTGCCTCAGGCTGAATTGAAAACATTGCTTCTCCTTCAGTCTTGACTGGCAGCAAAATATAAACTACTCTGGAAACATTAGGAGAGAGTATTAACGTAAAATACCTGTCACTTCAAAGCATTAAATTTAGTCATTAATGCAGATGCACACTGAAGAAACATGTTGCACAAGGAAAAATTTCATTATTAATTTGCAAAAAAATCCAACCCAACAGTAATTGTGTGTAACTAGAGCATAAATTCTCACATTACAAGTTAAAAACTAATTAAAATGTGGTCAAATAGCTCTAAGACAATTTAAGGTTTATGTTTCTGGAGAAAACAAACTAATTGATTGCTTTATGGTAACTCTCTGTGCAGAAAAAGCAGGATTTTCCTTTGGTCCTTGGCTTTTTGGCTGAGAAGGAACTGAATAGCTTCAGAAATAAACTACTTTGCTAACAACTATTTGGACCAACCAAAGAGAATATTGTTTTCTGCAGCTCATGCATCTCAGTCTGTCCACCACACTGGTGACTGGTGACTGATCCCAAAACCTACAGAGATTATGTGGCAAAAAAGAAAAATTAAAATTCTTTCCCTGTTCTATTTAACAACAGCAAAATAGGCACTTCTGAGATAGTATCATGATATTCAATATTCTAGACTGATGTATAATAGTGTCATTTGATGTTTTACTCTCTATTGCAGGGCTTTGTTATTCTGGATTCTTAGGCATGCAAAAAAAAAACCTTCAAGAAAACCACCTACTGATACATATGTAAATAGATCCTTTTTGACCATTTAAGAGAGATTGCCTTTGAGAGGATGCAAGGTTCAATAAAGAAACTGGCTGTCTCCCTAGCTGACTGCAGTCTTTTGGGAAATCTACAAGAAAATCATGTTTTGATTAAAAAAAATATATTCTTCTAACTATTTATGCATTTAATTTCTAAAACTTAAATGAAAATTGCGGCTTTTCTGACATTTTGTATTATAATAATTATATATACAAATTATTTTTTTTTTTTGTATTTCGGATCCAAGTTCAGTAAAACACTTGAGTCTTTACAGAAACACGTCTTCAGGAATATCACTGTTAAAAACCTTAAACAGAAAACAGTTTGTGTAATGATCTGTTGCTATGGCTTTATAAAAAGTTGTGCATTGTCAGGGTGACAATCATCCATCCATCCATCCATCCATCCATCCATCCATCCATCCATCCACCCATCCATCACCCATGTCTCATTCTTCAAAGGGAATCCCAGTAGAGACATGATTCTCCATCCAGGTTTTTTGTGCTTCTGTGGGGTAAAGCATACTTGATATCTTATTTGCATTGGAAGACACTGTGTGTGTGTAGAACAGGTTGCCATTTGATCCAACCAAGGACAAACCACCAGTATGACCCAGCTAAACATGTGGTCTCATATGAATAAGAGTTGAAAATTTACCCTCTAACATATATCTTAAAGGAATTCAACATGATATTGATTCAGTATGTTGCGGTAGTTTCACTTTTCATTAAGTTATCATTCAATAACATGAACATAATCACATTAGCAAGACCACAAACTGCTTAAATCAGAATGATTTTGTATTGACTTTATACCCAACAGAGATGTGATATAGTTAAAGGTATGTGTAAGGAAGATTTCTCAGGATGTAGTTAACTGTTAAAACTGAAGATTTAAAACCAGGAGCTCGGTGTTCTGTTCTTGGCACTGCCACAATGTTGATACAAGATGTTTGGCCAGTCACTAAACCTCCCTATGCTTTTCCTGCACCTTTCATTACCAAGTTAGACTGAGGTTTTATTTTTTCTCTTATTGTGTTTATAAAGTGTTTTGCAATTCTCAAGAGGGAAAATGAGCATTACAAGTGTAAAGTTATAAGGTTATTACTGTGTTTATGTAATCCTACCCATTTATTTCAATAAATGAAAAGCCTTACAGCATAGCACCATATATTTTCAGCTGAGCTAGTAGATACCATATGACAGGCAGAGAATGCTTCTTGCTGTGGTTCATATCTATTTCATTGTAAATATCTGATGCTGGCTTTTGTCAAAAGCAGATTATGGACAAGATAGTTTCATCCAAATGGCTGATTTCTGTGTTCCAAAACCTAAGCTTTTCATACAGTCGTGGGGAAGACTAATGCAATAGATGGTTTTCTTGAATGCTGTTATGCTGTCACTACAGTATTAACAGCATTTCATTTTAACCACTTTGCAGAAGTGTAACACAGAAGGTACATTAAATAAATATACACTTTGTTAGCATTGTGATATATTGGCACTACTATGATATTATTTTATTTACTTCAGGTAGTCATTAAAGTACAAATATTTTTCCTAGGCAGAGTAAGATTTGTGTCTGATTCATTACAAGAAGAGTGTTTAACAGTAAAATATCTTCCTTTCCATCATTTAGATCTCTGCACTTTGTCTGGTGCTAAGATTTCAAGCCTTTGGGATCCTCTTTGATGTAAGCGTAATCCTTTCTGGATCACTCTCCTTCAGAATTAGGTAATTCACTAGTTTGTACAGGTATTCTACTGTTGAAAGCCAAATGTTATCATTTTTACTCCTACTAATTAAAACTGAGGTTATGGACAACAAAGACCTCAGGTTGGTTGAGTGCTCAAGAAAACAATCAAGTTAATGCTTTATCTACATTTCACGTGATAAATAGTTGAATATCCATCTCTCTATTCCAAAAGAGTTAGTGCTCCTGTAATATTACAGACATATAGAAATACATATTTTCTTACCTTGTACTTCTCCTATATTTCCTTTTGCTATCCCTGCTTTTACTCTTGTAGTTACTGCATTAGGATGTCCTGGTTAAACACTCTTGTCACAGGTCAGTGATGGTAATGTACTCCATTCTTGTTGCATGCAGCACAGAATTGCCTTATTTTAAAAGGGAAAAGAAAGGAAAAAAAAAAAAGAAACAGACTCATCATTTATTAAGTTTAAATGTTAAAATATCTTTACATTAGTAACAGAAGAGGTCAAAACTTACCTCAGAGATTATGCTGCTGTTTTTAAATGTGTGATCTAGTGGTTCCTTATGTCAGTAGCACTCGTGTAAACTACAGGCTCTGCTTGACTTGAGCAATCTTCTTTCATCTTGCATAACAAATGCAGTCAGCATAAAATACTGCAATATGTTTGTATTACTCCATTGGAAAGAAGGCTACTGTTCTCACCACATTATTTCTGTTTATATTCTAACCTTCCAGTTATTTCTACTCCAATAGACACCTCATGATATAAAATGTTCTTCATAGATATTTAGTAAAACTAAATTAACACCTTCAAGATTCTATGTAAATTCAGTAATATTTTATTCATATCTCCGGTCCTCAGCACTAGAGGGGTAATCAGTTAAGAAGAGGGACCGTATGGTGCTCTTCAGTTCTCTTAACCCTTGCAAAACATACTCTACCTTAAAATCAACAGCCTTGTTACATTTTGAAATGTCAGAGATCTGAGATTTGTAGCAATGTAGGTGGGGACTCAATATCAGTAGAAGAAAACATAATCTACCTTCCCTCTGTACTTTCTGAGAACCTGTCCCAGCTGGATCTTGGCAGCATTAAATATATCCATCACTACTAACTATGCTTGTCTTAAAACCACACACTGATCTGCCTATTTTAGAAGCCTTGATTTAAACATTTCCACTTCATCACCACACACGAATCTCCATACATGAAGTCACATATGTACTCCCAGAGATGCACTTTGTAATCTGATTAGTGCTGCAAGCTGATGGAGGTGGACATGGCTGTGTGCGTCTCTGAGAGCATCTCAGGAGGGCTGACCTGAGCAGGTTTTGCCAGATACAAAGAATGTTGCTGTGAACTTCACAATTATTATTCCAAAAAAATATTACAGACTCTGGCTGTCACCCAAAATATAGCAATTTACTTCTGATGACTGATGTTCTGGTAGCAAACTGAGCATACTTTGTTTTGATTTACTGTGATTATGGTATGTCCCCTCCACTGTTTTTTTCCTTATTTTCAAGGAGTTTACAGGTATGCTTCTCCCTAGACCTCAGAAGTGCAGCTGTGAGCTGGAGAGACATATGCATGTGATTAATCAGTGGATGATGAGAAATCCGTGCTCCATTTTCATTATTTTACGGTGATTAAAATGTCCTAGTTATTCATGCAAAGAATGTCTTTGAGGTGTGTAGAAAATTCAACATCTGGATAGCAATGGGGATAGGTGAGTGGCGATGAGTTTTTTTAGGGGAACATTTTTTAAATCTTCTTTTTACATAAAATGAAAACTGGGGCTGTCCTTTACAACAATAGAGGGCTGTAGGATCAGACTTTGTCACCAAAAATAAGTTTGAGGACTAAAAGAATTAAAATGTTAACCTAGCCAGAGAAAGAAAAATAATCTGCTGTTTCTACAAACAGCCTTTCACTGTCTCTCTGCAGCTGCCTCAGCAGTTCTCAGTAGGATAAGAAATAGGTTTTAGTTTCTATTAAAGACCATATGAAAATATATGGGGAGTCTCATCTGAAATAGGAGGCTGATTCATTTTATTTTGTTTTACAAACAGAGAAGAATTATGGATTACTGTACAGCTTCTGAAGGATTTAATGGTACTTCTTACAGATATTTAGAATTATCTGACAAACATATGAGATGCATAAAGAATTTTTTTCTTTTGAAATGTTTAAAGCTGGAGATGAAGATTTAAGTGCTGAGGTGCTTCTTATTCATTAGAACACAGTGATCTATGTATTTTAGTGCTACTGTTAGTGATATTAGTGATACTTGAACAAGAATAAAAATATGCGTTTCTTCATGTGAGATGCATGCTATTTATTTTCAGCTTGTGTTTGTACATATACTTTTAGAGGTATGAATGAATGGGACTTGGAACTTGGCATGAAGTGAGGAAGATATATAGCACAAGCTAAACCTGCAATTAGCAGTGTTTATTGTTTCTGTCTACTACTTCTCTCCTGTAATAGCAATAGGTAATGGTGGGATGAAACGCATGGACATGATTAACCTGTTTTCAAATAGAGAGCAATAAGATTGCTGGAATTTAGCAAATGTTACTTCAAATGGTTGTTGTGGTTTATTTCTTAAAGTTTAACTGTCTTACTGAAATAAATATACGATACACTGTGACACTCCATCTGTGAATCTGTCTGTGCCTGGAGTCTTTCCCAGGACCTCACTGAAAGAAGATTTTTTAATGTCAAGAGATTATTTCTCATTACATAGCTCTAAATATTGGAAATATATTCACTAAATGGCCATATGTCATGATATCTCATTGTTACTATCTAACAGATGGTCTAGTGAAAATCTGGTTCATTGCTTTCGTTCAAATCAAGTTATAAGCAACAGTTAATGAAAATTATGTCTTGAAAGGTCTCAGGAGTGTGTGGTTTTCTAATTAGATTGATGTTTAGATAAATTTAATACTGAGATGACCAAGCATTTTGAGAGCGGTTCTACAGAACTGCTGCATCGAAGTTAGGAGCTTGCTTCTCTCTCTTTCTCTCTGTCTGGAGCAGTGGAACCTCTTTAACCCACACTGGAGACAGAGAGATTTGTATGACCATACTTTTGTGGTTTGGAAAGTATGGCAGACTATCCCAAGAATGCTGCAATATAGAAACAGTGTTGAACCCTGCTAACGGAGAGAAACTAAAAGCAATGGGCAAGACCTGTGGGGCTGTAAGTTCAGGAGGAAAAAGGGGAGCATTGATAGCAATGGTCAACAAGTGATGCTTTTTGCCTAGTACTGAGTAGAGAAATAAGGTGTAGGCACAGAAGATAACATAGCACAGGATGCCATCTCCACAAAGCCTGTTCCTATCATGGCACTGCAGTCTCTGTGTTGCTGTAAATAATAACCTAGAACTGGTATGAAAAGCATCTACAAGCATACAAATAGAGGTAGCAAGGATATTTTCATAATTCTGCGCTCTCTGATTTGTGAGCAGGTCTGCACTGATCTTTCTCCCTGTGCATCAGGATTTGCTGCAGTCCGATAGCTATAATTTTACTGCCTTGTTCAAAGTATTTCACAATCTGTATTTTCTTCCCACGAAGATCTGTTGTAACATCTATTCAATTGTTGCATGCACACAAATCACCAGTGTGTGGTATCTATACAGGCAGCTGCTATCCCATGGTGAATCTGGAGATTAAGGAAGCACAGGAACATTTCTGCACTGCTGTTAAGCACTATTTTTAGATATCTCTAGTGTTTTAAACTCTGCATTTGGACCCACATCATACTTGAGCTATTCCTGCTCTTTAAAAAATCCTGCAGACTGAATAATCTTTAAAGGTTTTAACCTGTTAGATGTGGCTGGCTTCCAGGAAATTATGGCGAGGCATACTTTAGAGCATGAAAAATGTCTTGTGAGGTGGAAATAAGTACTCCAGGGGAAAAAAGTGTCACTACCCTGTAAAGGAGTCATCATTCTTTCCTGGAATTTCCAAGGGACTCTGGAAAACAGGATATTGTTTCTAGACTGCTGCACTCAGAATCGGCAGAATTTGCAGCAGGGTTGATGGCACCGGAGAAGCAGATGTGTCACGGAAAGCTTCATTCAAAGAGTAGCTCAGGACACCAGGTTTAAATTATTCTTCTCAGGACTGTGAATGGGTAAATAAATGATAAATATGCATCTTTATGAGTACGGGGAAGAAAGGACGAATTTATGGCTCTCCAACTTTATTCGCAGAAAGGGAGAAAAACTGTTGGGAGCTGGTGCAACTCACCAGCCTTACCTTCAAAGCCATGATGCTTATTGCAGTGGCCATAGTCTTAGACTTAGCAGAGTTGAATATTTCTGCTACAGTTGAACATGCAGTCTTTTCATATGGGGGTCTGAGATTATGTTTCCCCAAAATTCTCACACCCTAAGGCAAATTATGCATCCCAGCATTTCGGCTACACTTTAAAAAAGATAATAGAGCAGGCTACTTTAAGACAAAATTATTTTTCAAACACAACACCTGAACTGTATTTTAAATTTAGCTCATGAGGTCTGAAGGTGGACAATAGATATGCTATTTTTCCAAATATGTATAAAACCCCAATTCCAGTTAAGTGTTTCAAATGAAAGACTATTTTAATTACAAAGAATTCACTTTCATTGTATCCATAGAAGTTTTTGCACTATTATTGCAATTTTTATTAAAATATTGGAATAATTATATAAATTATATTATATAAACCTCAAATTTCTATAAATTCAATTTCCCAATAATTTGCTTTTAAATGCTTTGCTTTTAAAAATTTATGGTTTAGAAATAAATATAGGTGTTTTTGTTCTTAAAATAAAAAAAACCACTGAATTTTTTCCAAGTTATTATTTCTTAACAAGTAAATTCAATAATCCGAGAAATTAGTCAGACCATAAAACTATTGGATTAAAACACCCATTGTGCCCTTCAAACCCATAATTGCATCTCCAGCTATCTAGATTTTAAAGAAACAACATTAAATTTCCACTTATGTTGAAGAATGGGGCTTGTATTTTTCTAATCAGGGTAGGAAACATTCCTGAGGACAGGTGGGATGTCAGACCTTGGCAGCTTGTACTTTCTGGGTACATCTGCACCTGTACAGCTGTACATAAATTTCATGACAGATGCTTAATGCTCATACAGAAAAAAAATCTTCACAATTAAGTACATGAGAAGTTTCCAAAAGAATTAATTAATATGAACAATGTTCCTACAAAGGCCTTTACTTTGTAAAATGCTCTTTTATTTTACAGTTAGTTCTATATATTTCCGTCAATATATCCAGTTTTCCAAAGTTGGTTCATTTCACTCTCATTCAATCTGCTTCTCATGTGCTTCTTCTAAAGGTACTTTGCAAGTAATAACAATAAATCCCAAAGGAATGATATATATTGAACTGGCATCTCTGTAGCAGACATATGTTTGAAATACACTGCAGACTGAAATATTAGGCATCTAAATGGATATCTACAAAGACAATATCTCCTTGGTTATGGTTCACAGACTGCCAAAGAAATTACTACATTCTCACAGTGCAGCCTAAAAAATCTCTTGGTGATTGCAAACAGAATTGGACAAAGACAGGAAAATCCATTGCTAGAGGGTTTGACATTTGCCTCTATTTGAATTTGAAATGAAAACTCAAAATTACAAAGGTCTCCAAGGAAGAAAGAATCCCTTAAGAGTTCAATTTCAAACTAACTACAATATTTAGTTTAAAAAAACATAAATTAAATTCAGAATCACTGTAAGAATGCAAATTTTGATACTTTTGAAATGGTTTAGTATGTTAAAATGATTTTATTCTGATTTTGCTATTATGTATGCATATTGTGTTTTCGTATTAGTTTTTATTTTAAATTTATTTACTTATTTACATTTATTTTTTCAACTTCTTTAAATTTTATGGTAATAAACAGCTGCTTCTGACATGGAGCTTATGATATTTTTCTCTCCAGAATGCCTTTTGTTTAGAGTTTTCACTCGAAAGCTTTTTTCACTCTAAAATTTTGAACTAGAAAATAAGCCCTCAGCACAATTTAGATAGATGCCTGTTTCTAATAACTGGATGGCATCTTGGTTGAATTTTCCTGCAGTAATAAAACAGCTACTACTCTAACTTGGATTGAGCAAGGCACCTTACTTTCTTCTTCCAAATATTTCTTCCCTTATTTGATATTATAATGGAACAGTTTTACACATTGATTCAAGGTGTCAAATTGTTTTATTACAACAGAGGAGACACTTTGAAGAAGACATGAAAATGAAACATTTAAAATGTAGTTCTAAGCCTCTATTTGGAATTTTTAATACACATTTAAAAATATAAAAAATAAAACGAGTGGGAGCTGTGATTTAGAAACTGCTGAAACCCAGAGGAACTCATTCCTGGAGCGGTGTGAAGCATGTTAAGGGCTATGGACTGTGAAGGCCCAGCTGTGTTGGGGACCTGGGATTTCTGTGGCACTCAGTTTCCCAAGGAGGTAGCTCATGATTCCTGAAAGTCAGGCAGCCCACCTGGTTCAGGAGCTGGGGCAATTGCAGAGAAAGACTATAAACTGTCAGAAAACAGGGTTTCTCTCATTTCCAATGGGAAGATATTGGAATAGATGCATTCCTACAGTATATGTCATTTTTCTAAGGAATCGGTATGTTTTCATGGGAAAACATTGCATTCCCTAAACAGCTCTCCTAGGGAGGTAGCTGCCTAATCTCTCTGTAATGCACAACAAACTTGCTTCTCCACTCACTTCAGTGTAAAGATCACTCATAACTTCTATATGCTCATACTATGATTTAATGTGTTTTTCTGTTTACAGCTCATTACTGTGGACCATTGCTAAGACTGACGTCAACTCCATTGGCTAGCCCATATCACAGCGAGATTAATTTTTTAAAAAAGCATTCCTGTTTAAACCTGGATTCCGAATTATTTTCCCCAGAGTGAAGCTATACTGTCATTCCTCTGTAAAATATGAGAAGATTCTCTGTGAGGCTTAGTACAAATTTTTAGCTTGCAGAAATCATAATAGCTCCATGGTGCTCACTGAACAAAGATTTCTGATATGCAGTGTAAAATATCTACTTTTCAACAGAAATTTAATGACAAGCTTCAATACATTGCTCCAAGCTCCAGTGAGTTCAACTGTTTCCTTTCAGATGCAGATCAGTTACAGTTCTGACTTTCAGAGTTCAGCTCTTTAGGTCAGGAGTACACTATTATAAATCTGGAGATCACTTTGGGTTCTTGGTGTCAACTGACACTGCAACTGTCGCATAAATATTAACAAAAACTTTGGTTAACTTACTGTTAGGACTTAGCATTAACCATGCCTAAATGTAGCTATTGTGGTTTTCAGCTCTTAGAAAACTTGGTGTTTTTATATAAGACAGTATTAGTACATAGCCAAAAGGTTAGTCACAGTAGGCAAGATGCACTGCTGGTTTTATCACTACATTAGCAAATAACAGACTACTAATTATTAATGTGGCAACAAAAATAACAAATAATTTGACCAAAAGCCTCATATTCCTGATTTCTTGGTGACCCGATTCTTCAAAGCAAGACACTTCTCCAAGATGTGACTAGGATCATAGCCTCCCAAACCAGGATATTTTTAGGAGAAAATCCATGTTGGCCTCTAAAAATTTGGAGGAGGGGGATAGTGTAACTTCATTGGACAGAATGATTGAATATTAAAAGAAGTTTTACTCCTAAATTATTTTTAATGAGAGGTTGAGAGAGCAATGCAATCACAAAAGAATATCTGCATTAAAATCTTAAGTGTTGTGACACTTCAGGGAAATGTGTAATATACTTTCTTCCCAACAGTCAGCTAATTCTCCAGGCAGTCATATATAATGCAGCAGAACTCAGCTATGACAAGAGGAAAGTAATATGATTTCATTAAAATTTAGTGAATGAAACAGGTTAGGTCCCTATAAACAAAGATGCTTTTTAAAATGTCATATGTATATGTAGGACTAGCAAAACCACTGTACATATTTATAATGTGCTACACTAGTACTGTGAAAATGACCTCAACTAGGCTGGGGACTCCCTTGTACTGGACACTGGGCCAAAATATTGAGTCATTATGTGACCTATCTAAATAATGTTTTAAACCTTCTGCGTTTGAAGATCTGGCTCTTTTCAGAGACAGCTAGCAGACACTGCTTGTTTACTTCACATGCAAATGTTATAGCTATCATCCATACCTTTTCATGCCAATGTTGAACTACCACTCTACGCTCTACTTCCATTTAGTGCTCAACAATCTGCTAAACAAACTAAAAAAACTTTAAATTACTAATTAAGCTGAGATTTTTTTTTTTCTATAAATGAATTCAACCAGTACTATGTGTTCTTTGTTAGTTTATCTGGTTTTCAAGATTGATATTAACGTGGCAGTCCTGGACTATAAATGGGGGATACAATCTAGAATCAAGGAATCACAGAACAGTTGAGGTTGGAAAGTGCCTCTGGAGGTCACCTGGTCCAACACCCCTCCTCAAGTAGGGACACCTAGACACAGTTGCCCAGGACATGTCCAGATGGCTTTTGAATATCTCCAAGGAAGGAGTCTCCACAACCTCCCTGGGCAACCTGTGTCAGTGCTTGGTCACCCTCACAGCAAAACAGTGTTTCCTGATGTTAAGAGGGAACTTCCTGTGCTTCAATTTGTGCCCATTGCTTCTTGTCCTGTCACTGTGCACCACTGAAAAGAGCCTGGCTCCGTCCCACCCTCCCTTCAGCTACATTGATGAGATCCTCCTTGAGCCTTCTCCAGGCTGAACAGTCCAAGCTCTCTCTACCTTTCCTCACAGGAGAGATGCTCTATTCCCTTAATCATCTTTGTTGCCCTTGTTGAACTTCATGAGATTCTTGTCAGCCCGTGTCCCCAGCCTGTTGAGGTCACTCTGGATGGCAGAAGGACCCTCTGGCATACCAGCCACCTTTCCCAGTTCTGTCTCATTAGCAAACTTGCTGAGGGTAAGCTCTGCCCCATCATCCTGATCATTAATGAAGGCGTTAAATAGAACTGGACCCAGTATTGACTCCTGGGGTACACCACTAGTTATAGGCCTCCAACTAGACTTTGTGCCATTGTGCCATCTTCTGAGCCAGGACATTCAGCCAGTTTTCAGTCCACCTCACTCTGCCCTTCCAGCCATTCTTCTCTATGAGCCTGTAGTTCCTTGGGTCCTCCTTTTTGTTCTTCTTGATGATAGGAGTGATGTTTACTTTTCTCCAGTCCTCAAGCACTTTTAATCATGATTGTTTGAAGATTATTGAAAGTGGCCTTGCAATGACGTATGCCAGCTCTCTCATTACTTGTAGGTGCATCCCATCAGGGCCCATGGACTTATGTACGTCCAATTTGCTTAAGTATTCCTGTCCTGATCCTCTTCCACCATGGGTAAATCTTCCTTGCTCAAGGCTTTCCCCTATGTTTCTTGGACCTAGGATTCCTAAAGACTGGTCTTACTAGTAAAGACTGAGATGAAGAAGGCATTCAGTACTCAGCCTTTTCCATGTCCTGTGTCACCAGGTCCCCCCATGTTCTTTAGCAGAGAACCCACATTTTGCCTAGTCTGCCTTTTGTCACCTACATACTTTCAGGAGCCCTTTTGGCTGCCTTTGTTATCCTTTGCCAGATTCAATTCCATTTGGGCTTTGGCTTTTCTAATCTTATTCCTACATGCTCACAGTGCCTCTGTATTCCTCCCAAACCCTATATGCCTCACAAAACCTGTATTTATGTTGCTAAATGCATAACAGTGAGACAGATAGATGAACTGCCAGCCGTCAATATCCCTTAATGGTTATTATGCTTCTAGGTACCATCTAGTCACTAACAGTGACTAATTTTCTCTGAGACAAAGCCTATTTTATGGATAGCATGCACCTAGGACCATCCCAAATAGGCAACATGGTCAAGACTGCAGCAGATGTTGAACTTTTACCCATATTTTCTTGTTTATTTCAACAAGCTTTGTCATCTCAAATGAATCCATATACCTTCCCAGCATACCCCTTGTCATCTAACATACATTTGCAATATCATGCTATGAAAAAAACCCCACTCTAGTAGGCTTCCACATTGCTTGCAGACACTTTGAATAAAAAACAACACATAAAACATGACATCATATACTACTCAGAAATAACACAGGATTGAGAGGAGACATAGAACCAAGTGCTAGGAGATGTGGATGTGGGTGTCTGTGCTACTGGGCCTCAAATCTTGAAAGAAATTTCATAGACTGGAGGTATTTAACCATGTAAGCGTTACCTAAGAGATCTCAGGTCTCCTCATGACATATTTCAGTCAGCACAGGTGACTGAATTGAAATTTTTTCTGTAAGAAGACATAGATTGCCTGACAGGTCCTTCTCCATTTGGTCTTCACACCTTTTTGCCTCAACGAGTCTGTAAATCCCTCAATCTTTGTACTGTCAGTACGTTTTACAAGATCATATCTTCTATTCAGATTGTCAGAAAACAGTTTTATGTTGAACAGTGTAGGGTATTACTCTGATGAAGACCATATGGACAGGTAGGTTATTTTTCATCATATTTATTCTGACTTAATTTGGAATTGTGGCAGATGTATCTACCATTAACATTACATAACAATGTCTCTGTTCTGTTTTAATCAACTACTCAAGAGATGCCTAACACAGGTGACATCTTCTAATAGACTGGAATGGAATTTTGGCATATTTTCCTAAAAGAGAGAGGCTGCCAATAAAAAAGTTGTATCAGATGGAGGTTTCATTACACTGATTTCATTTAACATAAATACCTTCTTTGAAGGTTGGCATTGTAAAAATGATGTTATGAATTTCTCCTTTTCTGTCCTTCTGTGTTTCACATAAAAGGTGTTTCCTCTTCCCTAAAGAAAAGCTGTCAGTCTTGCACGTACAGCACTAGATTAGAGAGTAGATCTCAGTTCTACCCATCTCATCTTATTTTAACAGCTAGTATCAAAGGCTCGAATGTTGGTGTCCCCCATTTACTACATATAAGCCTTTGCTTCTGACAGTAGCATGTGTCAAAAGCTCTGTGAAGAAGACTAGACACCAGTTGGCCAGTTTACATTATTGCATATAACTGAGTATATTATGACTGACATTGCTGACTGCCTTTACCAGCAGTCAGTAGAGGGAAGGAATTTACAAGGTAATGTCAGCTGATGGACTTCTGGACTTCTCTGCTTTTGGACTGTCAGAATGTCAAGAGGCATTCCCCACTGGTCAGACTGAACCCAGGGAAGAGTGAAGTCATACTGACCAGAAAAGGGAAATCCTTTGAATATCTGGTCAAAAAAATTGCTTCCACCTTCCATTGAAGAAATACAGCTGTCATTCATTAAAACGGTGCAAAGCCTCAGGTTCTGTTTGACTCCTTGCAGACACTGGATGAGCAACATCAGTTTCCAGAAATGCTTTTTTTTTTCCTCCTCAGTCAGCCGGGAAAATTAATTCCCTTCTCTCTGATGAGAATTTTACTGCAGTAGTCTGCAGTTTTTCCTGACTCCCATAAAGACTACTTTAAATGTGTGTTCAGAAACTGAATGTGACTGCCATGAGCAGGTTCCAGCTCGTACAAAATGTACCTTTTTACCTTACTTCTAGTTCTGGCCAGTGAAAAAAGAAAGAAGTTTGTTCAGAAGTCCATTATGGTAAGGGACTTCCTCTTCTAGTTTAAGGACTTCTTTCTGGTCTTGAAGATCTTGAAGGCAATTACCAGACAGAACAGGATTTGGCTTGGCAAATTCTATAACTATCCAGAAAATACCAAGTTAAAGCTGGGAACAAGAGCTATTTGCCAAAGAAACCAATGCTAAAATGAGACACTGAAGATGTGAACTGGATATCGAGTCTGTCCATCCTTAGGAAATGGTTATCAGCTTTTCTTTTCTAGACACCTTCTCCAATATATGTAACCTCACAAAACAATTTTGTTTCCAGGCTTAACATCATTTTCTCTTTCTTCATATTCCCCAAAACAAATCTTATTTCAAGAAGCATTTTCTTTCCAAAGGAGAAAGTAATAAAATCTTTTAGAAGTTCGCTAATTTCTGCATTACTGTCATTGATTTTGTGGGGAAGGTGACCAGATGCTGGGATAAATGAAAGTAGAAAATATTTGGTAGATAGAAATGCAACTGTAGATGAGAAGGATTTTGCTAAGTCACCCAGAGGACTGTGAAAAATTTCAGAGATACATAATGATGTGGAATACATGAAGTCAGTGCTATTGCAGTTGGAATTCAATGCTGATAAATATAAAACAATACTATAGGGAAAAACTGAAGTACTTTAGAAGAGTCTAAAATTAACAGCACCAGCTCAGTTAGGGATCTGGCTGTCACTGCAGATATGTTAGTGAGGGTCTATGTTCAAGAGAGTTAGATAGGAATCTGATGAAGGATAATCTAAGTCACTAGGGTTTGCAAGAACTGGGAAATTTTATTTAAAAATGTTATTACCATTACACAATTCATTGATATGTTTGTCTGGAATACTTTATGTGAAATTGGCCACCCTGTCTTAAAACCAAAAAAGAATAATGCAGAACACAGAGTGAACCAGAACCGCATGATGAAATTACCAAACCTATGGCTATAAAAAAATGTTTATGTCAAGAGAAATTCAAAGGCTTATTTTAGAAGACAGCCTGTCATGGCATTAGATAAAAGAATCTAAAGAATGAAACAGAAACTACATGTTTGTAGCTTCTGTCTCCTAACGCTTAAAAATGTGAGACATTTATAGAAACTTGAGTGTAGAAATCTAAAATGCATGAAAGGTAATACTTTTCTACATAGTGCATTATAAAGCTTTTTGACATAGGATGCTCCTAGCACCCTCACAGGAAAAGGAAAGGGAAACACCGGAGAAAGGAAATATGACATTTGTATTAGAAGGATTTAATAGATTTGAAACAGCAGTTTCAGAATAAGTAATAAACATCACACCTCAGTGAGTAATGTCTGTCTCTACTATTAGGCTCACTTCTGCTTACTCACATGGGTTTTTTTTTAATATTAATGTGAAGTGTCTGACATGGTCACTGTTGGAAATATATCTGATATAATGTTGAAATGTCTATGTTGTATACCACTGATTAGAAATCAGTAAATAATTATTGGTACAGATGGCAAATAGAAATAAAATAAGAGCTTGTTTTGACACTGATACTGGGTCAAAAGTTTCTGAATAAAAATCCATCTGCTAGATGCATCTTAATGATGGACATGCAGTTGATAACCAAAAGAAAGTGGACAACATTGACACAGTAGGTTAATTTGATTATTTGGTACAATATTTGTAATTTTTCCACCTCTTTTGTATTTTACACATCAATCTTATCCTGCTCTAGATGAGATTGCAGACACACTGGGATGTCTTCATACATCACCTAGCACAATAATTGATCCTGATTGCCAAAATATAAACATGCATAGTGAATTACTTTGGTTCTATTTGGAGAACTGAAGCATATCTGAATAACAATATTGACTTTGTCTCATGTTATTGTATGTTAAAAGTAAACCTGAACTTTATCTATTACTAATACCATGATCAGATAAGGAATTTCCCCAGGTCCCTTAGCCATATCTGCAGATCCCATTGAGAGGGCAAGAAGAAAAATACCTCTAAACTATTTCTCACTGTTTAATAAAACTGTGATCAAATCTACTCATGTAGGTTTCCAGGGGATACAAGGCTGCCAAATCTTTTACTTAAAAGTAAATTGCTCTGAAATGGTGGGTCTCTAAATAATCAAAGTGATGCTATACTCCTGTCAGTCACTCTCAGTGAAACAAATGGGGTATTTTAATTATTACACATCACATTTTTGTAACAAACAATCCCCTCATCCCTGCGTTCTCTGAGTTCTTTTCAGACCAGTTAAAAGGAAAAATGAGATTTCCTACAGTACTTTATTTTAAAGAAATAAAGAAATCAATCCAATAAACCCTTTATGCTGCATTCCAGATGTGTAGCACTTAAAGCACAATGGGATTGTGTAATGCAATTAAGGGAATTTGATCAAGAGACCAGACAAACTAAACATTCAGCAGTAATGACTTCACAATGTGCTCCTCCTTCCAAGTCCTGCAAAATTCCCTCCCTTTAAAGGAGACAGCTAAATAAGTGGGTACCCTAGGATAGTTATCCCAGGAACGCAGTATTAAGAAGTTAAAAATCCTTCTTGATCAAGAAAAGAACACTCTTCTGAAGTTTTGGGTGGTTTTTTGGGGGTGTTTGCTCCAGAATAAAAAAAAAAAAAAAAAAAAAAAAAGGAAAGAAAAAAAGCCATCTATAGCCTTGAAATAGTCTTTTGAAGAAACCTAAGAAGCATCACTTAGTGTTTACATGCAGGAAGTTGTTTCAATGTTCATCCTGTTACCACAAGAACAGAGCCTGAATCTAATCTATGAAAATACTTTGTTTCTCAGTTCAGTGTTTAAATTTTTAGTTTTTTAGTCTGTTCAACTTTCTTAGAATAGGACAGAGGATGGTAGTATACAGAACAGATTCCTGAAGTCCTTCTATATTTTAGTCATAAGTGAACTGACAAATGAACTTTAGTCTTCACACAAAAACATGGTTCTACCTAATGGTTATAAAAATGACCAGTATGGCCCCACTGGGGCCAAATTCCATTCAAATTGCTCAGACCATTAACTTTTCTGAAGTTGTTTGAGCTAATAGTGTAGGTAAGGTGGCTGGGATATTGTGACTTTATTACCTCAATGCTGTTGTCAATTATTACTTAGAAGAAGAAAAAGAACATAGGTATTTTAAACTCCCCTGTGTAGAAATAAAAGGCATTATTTATTGTAGGAGACACTAAGGGCTTTTCATGGGCCAATTAATCTTTTTTATGGAAGGATAACACTAAAGTCAAACTAGTTACAAGACCTAAACATAATGTAATTCCTTATGGCCATTCAAAATGGTTGTCAAGAGTTGAAGAGACAGTCTGAAATCAACAAAGTAAAATACAGTAAAAAAAGTGTGAAGTGCTCGTGAAGAAAAAACATGATAGACAACGAGTTATTTCTTATGGCAGAAATTGGCCTATTGAAATGGATGACAAACTAAAAACAACATAAGTTTACGAGGCTGCAAAAAGAACCTAACAAGTCTCATTCCAGGATGAAGGCTGTATCTTTCATCCAGGAAGTAACTAGTAAGGTTTTTTTTCAGGAAATATAAGGTTTCACCTGGATGGCTGTGCCCATGCCATACTTCTAGGAAGATATAGATCAACAGGAATTAATTGAGAGGAGAGAAATAAGCATGAAAAGAGGTTTTGAAATCATGAACTTGTAGAAAAGGCTGAGAGCTGAGTTTGTATAACCTAGGAAAAAAAAAGATTGAGGAAGGGGGACATAAGAGTCTTCCAAGTAGACAAAAGGTCATAAAAAGCGGAGTGATCAATTTCCTCTCCTTGGTCACAAGAGCTGGACAAATAGAAATAGATAATCAATTCTAGCAAAGGAGATTTAGGATGAAGTACTTTGCAAACTTCTACTGAAGGTTTGCAAGATCAGCTCATGCAAACACCTACTAAGAATGGTATAGGTATCTGAGTTTGTCCAAGTCACGATGTGGAAACATAATTTTTAATATCTTCTCTTTTTAACAATAAATTTATAATATGACTATGTAATAAAAAGGACTATTGATACTGTCTCATATGCAAGAACATGCTGAAAAACATGAAATTAAAAGTTTAAAAACTCAATCCAGTGCACATTTCTGTGGACACCACTCTGAAATGCGTTTGGTTTTTTTCATTTCTATCTTGTTTAAAAGTTTAAGTGCAAAAACTTAACTGCTTGCCTACTGATTGGCATTGCATTAATAAAAATGAATTTTGCTTTCAACAGGTATTTCAAATAGGTATTCTCTTTCTAGATTAATCTTTTTCATGATTTATTAATTTGTATTTTTGAATATGATTCTGATATTCAACTTTACTTAGCACAATGAAAGTCACGTGATATGATAAATTTATCTGAGTTTCTTTAAAAGCTTAATTGTCATAGCTGTATAGCAAGGGTAAGCCCACAAATCTTTCAGTTTTCTTAAGAAGATATGTAACCTTCTCCAACACAGAAGACATTTTGAAGTTGTAAAACTGTTTGATTGAGTGTATAATTTTCCAAAGTTTTTCAGCTCTATATAAAATGAAGTCATTAGTCATTGCACTTCAAATTTTGCTGACCTACATTTGTTGAGTTCACTTACTGTTAATATTTTCTAAATATTTATCATAATTCTTATAGGCTGGTATGTCCTAAACTTCCTAAATGTCCAGTTGTGCGAAGCTGATGACGTATTCTATGTTAATCTTGTTGTCTTTTTAGAATCTTCTGCTTGCTTCTGCTTTGAATCTTTTTATTTATTTTTTCTGAATGGAATTTTAAAGGAGATTTAGTGTTCTGCTGGAAACGGATGTTTACTGTCTATATAGGAAGACTTAGAATACTGGGAATTGCAAGCTGGTCTATTACTTTTGAAAAAACTCAGTCTTTGTGCAAGAAATTTCTTGTCTTAATTTCAGCATTACAATATTTTCTTATAAGAAAGAATTTTTAAAAGAGATATCATTTTAAGGTTTTTTCAGTTCACAGTAAGGATTTTGTTAGATTTTTTACAATTTCTGTTTTTTGAGAATAATTATGCACATGTAATAGTGGGATTAAGTTTTATTTATGGTAAAATTCTGAAGATATAGGGACTTGTATTTGGGGATGTTTGAAAGTTACTAATGAAAGATAATTTTGATTTTGGCTCACAGATAAGTTTGTTATATTGTGATAAAACTGATTCTTCATACTTTAAAATAATCAGTCTGTTTATTATTGTGTAGCTGATAGCTGGCCTCAGTATATTTTTGTATTTGAGAAAGACTAATGCATCTCTGCTGTAGGAGAGGGAAATTACTGTCAGAGGAATAAGACTGCATTGTCAAAGGAAAGAGCTTTGCAGCTGAAAGTTCCTCCTGTGACTGGGTTGGAAAAGTGGAAGAAAACAAGGTTTCATAAATTGCTGCAATCAGGTGGTGAGCATGGAAGCAATGCAGAGACTTGTCTATGCAAAACTGAACGGTGTCTCTTCTCAGCAGAGTCTCTCCACTGACTCCACATCCAGTATTGCAGTGAGGTTTGGGGGCTTTAATTTTTCAAAACTAGCAGTGGACTAAGACTCTATTAAAGCAGGGATTGAAAATTCATATGTAACCCAACAATACATTTGTAATCTGCTTGTATAATTCAACTGCAAAATGCAAGGGACTGTATGCGAAAGCTGCAGTATATTTGGACAAAGGAGCAAGGCGGTGTAATGAGCTCCCAAGGGAAAACCAGACTGATTCATGCAGCAAGGGCCTAGTGAGAGAATATTTACATTAGGAAAATGTTTTCATAGCTATCGGTGATTGGGAAAAGGGGAAAAAATGATAAAAATATGAGGCTAAATCTCAGCTCCTAGAACTGATGCTGTTCCACTGTGTATAACACCATGCTTAATACCAGTGAAGGTTTGCCTCCATCTCTTTCTGTCTCTACGTATCCCTGTAGTTCTGCACCATAGAAGGCAGAGTAACAATGAAGTTCTATATAAAGCACCAAAAAACAAGGTCTATTTTCATTTGTCATAATGAAAGCTAACATAATTTTTATTATTTTGTCTTTAGTTGCTAATTTATTTTCACTTTGTCTTGACCTGGCAATTTTCAGGTTAGCACAACTTCTCTGAGTCAATTTCAGTATTAAAATCAGGATTTTTACAGGGAAATTGTCTGCTAAACTATGGAGATTTTAGTAGAAATAGAAAAATATTGATATTAGCACATGCAATTTGTAATTAGCTAGCAGTGATCCTTGGATAGAGCAGCACTGGGAAAAGAAATTATATGTTATGTAGTTAATTCTTCGGCTCCATTTCTGGTATGAGTTTAAAACTCCATCATGGATTTGAGATAGGGAGGACTTTAAACTCTTGTGGAAAACAATTTAGATAAACTTCCAAATTTTTGAATGTTTGTTGGAAGCTTGTTTGGCCTGCTCCATTTTAAGAAATCATGCTGGTAATCTTGCATCTACAGTTAATCTCCTGGGAGTTTTGATTAAGCCAGAAACAGTCTGCCTTTGTTTCTCTGGCTCTTCAGCTTCTAATCCCAACTAGAATCAGAGAGAGGAGATAGCCTGAAAAGCAACGTAAGTCTTTTTCAGTTCAGCTGTGTGAGGACACTAGAGTCAGATCTGTTCTTACTTTATCTTCAGTCATCTGCTCATCTGTTTTGACCTTTCTGAGAAAGAAAAAGGAATTTCTTTTGTGGTAAACTTATGGCCACTGAAGTGAGGAAAAGTCTTTAGAAAGCAACGGACTGTTGCTATTTCAGGCAGGTCCCTATAAGGATCCCTTTTTCTCTCACTTTTGACAGTGCTTGCATTGTCCGTCATATCAATATGGGCTGTTTGAATCAATCTGAACTGTTGCCAAGGAAAGCTGTTGCAAAATAATATGAAGTCTCCATGTGGACAAGCCTAAACACACTCCTTCCCAAAGTGGACTAAGCTGAACTGCACAAAGAAGCTCTTGTGAGGAATAAGATTTTCCATATTCTTTAATTCCCAGCTATTTCCCTGCGGTCTGCCTGGATGGCTTGCCCTCATTACTTTCACTTCCACAGGGCTGAATCATCCCTGGTTAAATCTGGCTGTCCCTCATAGTGGCCTGTACAATCTGCAGATTTATGAAAAGATATGCTTTTTTTTCCATCCAAATATACAAACATTAATGACTTCTGCCCACCATTATTAGGCTGCCCTGAGGATTTTAAGGTGGATTGCTAAAATAACTTCTTGAGATATCCTTCATATGTACATTGAGCAAGCAGTTAAGTAGGCATCTTCTTCCAATGGCTGTCATTTGCCCATAGAGCTCCAAACTATTGTGGTATAAAACTGGAGTCTCATACACTTGTTCTTTTCAAATTTTCTAATAATTCACTGAAAGACTACGATTTTTATGTGACAACTGACAAACTTGTTTGCATTTCTGGATTCTTCAAGTGGGAAGGAAATGTAATTTTTAACAACTGCATCTCTGGGTTCCAACCAGCTGGAAAGCAGCTTGGCAGAAAAGGACTTGAGGGGCCTGGTGAACACCAAGTTGAACACGAGCCAGCAATGTGCCAATACAGCAAAGGAGGCTAAAGGTATCCTGGACTGCATAAGGACAAGTGTTGCCAACAGGTTGAGGGAGGTGAGCCTTCCCTTCAGCACTGCTGATGCCTATCTGGAGCAGTGTGTCCATTTCTGGGGTCCCCAGTACGAGAGACATGGAGCCACTGGAGAGATCCCAGCAAAGTGCCACAAAGATGGTTAAGGGCCTGGAGCTTCTCTCCATGGGGAAAG